>NC_133619.1:249293489-249893489 GCF_048593235.1 Sminthopsis crassicaudata
AATAAAGACTTTTGGACTTTAACACGTGGCAATTCTTGTGGTGATTACTGAATTGAAAAGAAGGCTGCCCTCAGAGACCCCCAAGAAAACCGAATCAGAGAACATTACACCCCTCCTCAGGTGAAAGGTGGAATCTGAGTTGTTTTAATTTGCATTTTCTAAACTTTTAGTGAATTAGAGTACTTTTTTCATGTGGCTTTTGATAGATTGAATTTCATCTTTAAAAACTGCCTATTCAGTTATAGAATATTATTGTTCTGTAGGAAATGATCAACAGGATGATTTCAGAAAGGCCTGGAGAGACTTATATGAACTGCTGCTGAGTGAAATGAGCAGAACCCGGAGCTCATTATACACAGCAACAATGATGATCAATTCTGATGGACGTGGCCATCTTCAACAATGAGATGATTCAAACCAATTCCAAATGTTCAGTAATGAAGAGAGACATCTACACCCAGAGAGAGAGGACTATGGGAACTGAGTGTGGACCACAACATAGTATTCTCACTCTTTCTGTTGTTGTTTGCTTGCATTTTTGTTTTCTTTCTCGGGTTTTTTTTTCCATCTTGATCCGATTTTCTTATGCAGCAAAATAACTGTATATATATATATATATATATTGGATTTAACATATATTTGAATATATTTAATATGTATTGGATTATCTGCCATCTAGGGGATGGGGGGGTAGAGGGATGGAGGAGGAAATTTGGAACAGAAAGTTTTGCAAGGGTAAATATTGAAAAATTACCCATGCATATGTTTTATAAATAAAAAGCTATAATAAAATAAATTTTTTAAAAAAGAAAACTGTCTATTCATATCATTTGACCATTCATTATTTGGGTAATGGCTGATTCATAATAATCTGAATCAATTCCTTATATATTTCAGCAATGAAACTTTTTTCTTTTTTATAATATTTATTTAAAAAGAATGAGAAAAACAGAAAAACAGAAAAGGAACACAAAACAAAAAGAGAACATTGTCATGTGACCAATATCAAGAAAGCTTCAAAATATTTAACAATAAATTAACAGTTTAAAAAAGCATGCATATTAGTAAAAGAAATTATATTCATGAGTGTCCAACTTTACTTCCTTATAAATTGTTCTTTTGTTCTCTGCTGCACATCTTTTTTACTTTATTCTTTTTTTTCCTCCTTTCATCCCTCCTACCTCCCCCCAGCTGACTGTAGTTAAGAAAAGCTATATTTATGTATGTATATATAGATATATCCATGCACACACATATATCCTTCCTCTCCCTGCTGACTCTGCTTTAATTCTGCTCCTGAACTTGCCTTACTATATTACTTAACCTCCCCCCACCCATGGATCCCTTCCTTGTCTTCTTTCCTTTGCTTCCCCATCTACCCATCCTTACCTCCTTACTCCTTTATAGATTTTGGAGGATGCTATATGCTTCATGATATATATGTAATTGCCTATTTAACTCATTCCCGATGTAAGTTTTCAGAATGACAAGCCCCCTAAGTTTTGTGTCTATTTTTCCTCTGCATCTCATTTGTATAATATAATTACTATTTTTAACTTAACTCTGTCCCAATCTTTCTTTTGAACTACTCTATAGCTGATGTCAATCTTAAATATATGGTATACATTTCCTATGTAAAAAAAAATATAAACAATTTGTCCATGTTGAGTTCCTTGAAATTTTCTATTGAATTTGGGTTTGGTTGATAAAAAGTCCAGAAAATCTTCCAGTTCATTGAATGTTCATTTTTTCTCATTCAAATTTGTGAATAATTTCTCCGGATATGTTTTTTGGCCATAGACCGAGTTCTTTTGATTACTGGTAGATATGATTCCAGGACCTGTGATCTTTTATTGTGGCTACTGCTAAATCCTATACAATTCTAATAGTAACTCTAGCAGTTTTGAATTGGTTTTTCTTGTTTCTTGCAAATTTTTCTCTTTCATTTGAGATATTTGGCAGTAATAGTCCTATGTGTTTTCTACAAAGGATCTTATTGAGGTGGTAATGGTTGGATTTTTTCTATTTCTACTCTTCTCTCATGTTCTATTATTCTAGGACACTTTTCTTGGATTCTTTCTTTTTTTTTGACACAACTTTCAGTGAGTCCAATTATTCCTATATTTTCTCTTCTTGATCTGTTCTTCAGATCTGTCATTTTTCTTATAAAATGTTTCACATTTCATTCTATTTTTCATTCTTTAGAGTCTGCTTTGTTATTTTTTGATCTCTCCTAGCTTCCCCTTGCCCAATTCTAATTTTCAGAGTTAGTTTCATCTTTGAGAATCTATCTCCTTTTCTAGTTGGTTAACTGTTTTTTTCATAATCCTGTTTTTCTCGGATAGTTTTTATTTAGTTAGTTTTTCCTCCATGTTTCTTATTTGATCTTTAAATCCTTTTTTGAGTTATTCTATAAATTCTTCTTGGGCAAGGAACCATTTCACATTACTCTTGGAGGTAGAACCTTTTTTTTATTTCAGTGTCCTCTGAATTTGAACACTGGTCTTCCCTGTACCCATAGGAAGTTTCTCTGATGAGGTTCTTTCCTGGACTCAGACTCTCACTCTTCCCCTGTCCAGAAGGTAAAAGTTTAAGTGGTTTCTCTTGAGGCTCCAGCCTCACCCAGCTTTCCCCAGGATTCCTCACTTGGTGTTTTTATGGAGCTAAGTCTGGAGGTGTTTTTACTTCACAGGGGTTAATCCCCAGTCTGGGGGGGTCTTCAGATCTTCTCAAGTTGTACCTGGAGGACTGCTGTTCTGCCCCAAATCTTCTTCTTGATTTTTTTTATCAGTCTTTGTTCACCCTGAAGGGGCAAATTTGTTTTATTTGTGCAGGAAATCTGCAGAGCTTAAAATTTATCAACTTGTATCGGGAAATTTATCAATTACCCAGAATCTTCTCCATTCATTGAGATCTAAAACTTGTTGCAAGATTTTTTTTTCCCATTTACCTCTTATAATTTTAGGATCAGTTTTGCTTGTGCAACATTTCAATTTTATGTTATCAAAATTGTCCATTTTATCACCTGTTACTTTCTTAACCTCGTACTTGGTTATGAACTTTTCCCCTTTTGGCAGATCTGACAGGTAATTTCTATCTTGCTCCTCTAATTTGTTCATGTGTCACCTTTTATGTTTGAAACATAGCAATGTTTATCTTGGTATGTGCTGTGAGGTGTTGCCCAATATATACATAGATTTCTGCCAAACTGCTTTTCCAGTTTTTCCAAAAGTTTTTGTCAAATAGTGAATTTTTGCTCCAACAACTGGAATCTTTGGGTTTATCAAATATTAGGCTACTGGGCTGATTTATTTCTTAATATTGTATGGTTAAATCTGTTCCACTAATCAACATCTCTATTACTTACTCAGTACCAAAATTGTTTTTATTATTACTACTTTATAGTAAGGTTTGATATGGTAATATTGATCTGGTTGTTATTTTTAGAGCTAGATTTAGAGGGTGAGGATGGGTGGAGATCATTCATATAACAGCATGGTGACTAGGAAATAAAGTGGTGGAACTGGGTCTGAGCATGATAAAGTGAATGTCTACTAGGGACCTAGGAGTGAGAATCCAAATTCCTGTTGGAAATGGAGGCGGGGGTCACAGCTAGATGGCACAGTGGATAGAGCACCAGCCCTGAAGTCCAGAGGACCTGAGTTCAAAATCCAGTCTCAGACACTTAATACTTCCTAGCTATATGACCCTGGGCAAGTTACTTAACCCCATTTGCCTCAGGAAAAAAAAAAAGAAAGAAAAAGCAATGGAGGAGAGAGCACCATGTATTATAACATCCTATTACTGAAAATGAAAACTCCAAGGAATGCCATAGCCAAAATTCAAAGCTTCCAGATCAAAATAAAAAATACCACAAACAGCCAGAGAGAAATAGTTCAAATACAGCTATAGTAAAGATCATACAAGCTTTGTTCACTACCATAAAGAAGAAATTTTAGGATATTTATGATAAGGTAATAAAAAAACAGACATGATAAAAAGTAATAAATAATAGCTGTTTATTTTTCAAAATACATGCAAAGATAGTTTTCAACATTCACCCTTGCAAAACCTTGTGTTCCAGATTTTTCTCCATCCCTCCCTGACTCTTCCTAGATCAAAATTTAGATCAAAAGATTAGATCAAAAAAGGAAAAAAATGAGAGAAAAATAGAAGCAAGCAAACAACAACAAAAAAGGTGAAAATACTATGTTGTGATCCACATTCAGTTTTCATAATCCTCTCTCTGGATGGTTTTCTCCATCACAAGTTTATTAGAATTGCCCTAAATCACCTCATTGTTAAAAAGAGCCATGTCCATCACAGTGGATCATTGCTGTGTACAATGATCTCCTGGTTCTGTTAATTTCATTTAGCATTATGTAAGTACTCATGTAAGTTTCTCCAAGCTTCTTTAACTGCTGATCATTTCTTATAGAACAATAATATTCCACAATACTCATATATCATAACTTATTCAGCCATTCTCCAACTGATGGGCATCCACTCAGTTTCTAGTCCTTGCCATTACAAAAGGCCTGCTACAAACATTTTTGCACATGTAGGTCCTTTCCCCTCTTTTATGATCTCTTTGGGATACAGACCCAGTTCACAACTCTACCAACAATGTATTGGTGGCCAAATTTTCCCATTATCATTATCATTTATTATTATCATTATTATTTCCCTTTTATTTTATAATGATTCTTATCATTATCATTTATTATTCATTATCTTGTCATTTTAGCCAACCTGAGAGATATGAAGTAGCACATCAGAGTTATCTTAATTTGCATTTCTTTAATTAATAATGACTTAGAGCATTTTTTCATATGACTAGAAATGACTTTAATTTGTTCATCTGAAAATTGCCTGTTGTATTCTTATAAATTGGAATCAATTCTCTATATATTTTAGAAATGAGGTCTTTTTCAGAATACTTGAATGTAAAATTTTTTTCCCATTTTCTGCTTCCCATCTAATCTTGGCTGCATTGGTTTTGTTTGTATTAAAAAAAAAAAATAGTTAATTTAGTGCTTTATATACATGCTAGCCTAACTTTCTTTCCTTTTAAATTTAATCTTATTTACTTAATGTATTCCCCATTTGCATTCAAAACAATTTTTTTACATTTGTTTTAAGATTTTTGATTCTAGGTTTTCTCCCTTATCTTCACCCATAATTAAGAAACCACATGTGAAGTTATACAAAACATTCCCATGAAAGAGAAGTTGTGAAAGAAAACATAGAGCTCCCACCATAATGAAAATAAAAATCTTCAAGAAAAAGTAAGTTTAAAGAGAGAAAGAGAGAGTGCTTTAATCTGTATTCAGACATATTTTTCATCATAAATCCTTCAGAGTAGTTATAGATAATTGTACTACTGAAAATAGCAAAGTCATTCGCAGCTGATCATCCCAGAACATTAGTATTACTTTGTATATATAGTACATTTTACTATGTTCTTAGAGGAGTTTCCAGGTGTTTGGGTTGTTTTTGTTTTTGTTTTTGTTTTTTTTACTGAGAGCATCCTGTTCCTCATTTTCCAGAAAATGATAATGTTCCATCACAAACACATACCATAGTTTATTGAGTCATTCCCCAATTGATGGGCAGTCCCTCAATTTCCAATTTGTTTTTGCTCTGAGAAGGGAGCCGCTATGAATGTTTTTTGGCATGAAATCTTTTTAATTTAATGTAATCAAAATTATTCATTATGCATTTCACAATGTTCTCTAGTTCTTTGTTCATAAGTTCCTTCCTTCAATGAGTCTTTTAAAAAAACCAAACAAACTATTTTTTGTTGTTACATTTTGAATTCTGATTGTCTTCCTCACTCTTCTTCAACTCCAAACTATAGAAGGCCAACATTACACATATACACATACACACACATACACACCCACCCACACGAAGCCCTATATTACATACTTGCATGTATCATTACTTTCTCTGGAGGTGGATAGCATCTTACTTTGTAAATCCTTTGTAGTTGATCTGAATATTCATATTGCTCTGAATAGCCTAGTCATTCACAGTTATTCTTCAGACAATATTGCTATGTTACTATGTACATTGTGCTCTTGAATCTACTTGATTCACTTTTCATTATTTCATGCAAGTCTTTCCATGTTTTTTTAAAAATAAATAAGCTCATTAATTCTTATGCTACAATACTATTTCATCACATTCCTATACCCAACTTATTCAGCCACTCTTCGATTGACGGGCATCCCTCAAATTCCAGTTCTTTGCCACAACTTGCTTACTATGTAATTGTGTAGAGAATTTAACTTTCCTGAGATCCAGTTTTCTGGGGATAATAATACTACTAATATTCATCTTATAAAATTAAGATAAAGAATAAAATAGATAATTTAGATAGTGAGATAATAGTAAGAATATAAATAATGTCCTTTATAAACTACAAACCACTTTATCCAAGATTGCACAAATAGTTAATGTTATAACTTGGATTTGAAATTAGGTCTTTTACCTCTAAATCTGGTGCTTTATAACCAATTGAATGATTTTTGAGTTGGAAGGCATTTTGGAAATTATCAATTTCAGTTTCCTTATTTTACAGATGAGGAAACTGGGGTACAGAAAAATTAAGAGATTTATTCAGGGTTACACAGTAGAAGAATGACAAATATATGTCTCCTGGTTTCTCATCTCTTCTTCTAGGTTGAATATATTCTACTTCTACTTTTTATTTTTTCTTTTAAGAAAATAAAACTATGATGATGCAGATTATTATAATTCAGAATTTGGTAATTTATAATTCCAAGCCCACTGATCTTTTTCATTCCATCCACTGCTTGTTGGAAGGTAATTCAGAGGCTTAAAAGGCCAAACTCTCACCTACCAACCACTTCAGGCATCCTGATCAGTATCTGGCCACCGGATCCAGAGGGCTGTGGTGACTTTACACAATCTTTCCTCACTTAAATCCAACTCACTTGCAAGTCATAGCATCACCTCTTTCATGTCATAGTCTTCTTCAAGAAAGGATAAATAATAACAACAAACAATTCAGAGGTTATCTAATCAAGTAACATTAATATTTGAGACAATTTCCAAATGATTTAAGTTTAACCCCCCACTACTATCTGAAATATTGAATTAATGCTATATGATTCCGGAATCTTACAGTTGGGAAGGAACTAATAAATCATATAATCCAAGATATATTAGAATAGAAATCTCCTCTTTAATATCCTCAGTTCAGTCATCTAACTTCTGCCTAAAAACTTCCAGGGATAAGGAATATATTACTTCTTATGGTAATGCATACCTGTTGGTCAGCTCTAATGTAAGGAAGTCTTTCCTTCTACTGTACTGAACTTTGCTTTTTTTGCATCTTGTACTCAGGTTCTCTACTTCTGCTCACTAAAGCAAATACTTTTTGTACATCCTTCCTTGAAAATACTCCAGTTGGAAGCAGGTTATAACATACTATCTTTTCCTGGCTCCTACCAAATCTTCCTTTCTCAATAATAAACATCTTCAGTTCTTTTCTCATACTTCATGTTCCTCTCACTAATCTTTCTAAAACATGCCTAGAATAGACTATAATATACCAGATATGGTTACATATCTTCCTGAAAATGCAGATCATCTTATAAGTCAAAAGAATATGCTTAAGTAGTCTAAAAATAGAATATAATGCAGCAGATATTGTCACTTTTACCTGAAATATTCAGATTATCTTATATGTCAAAAATATATTCTTAGGTACTCTAAAAACATTAAGTACTACAAAGTATAGGCAGCCAATGAAGAAGTAGTAATTTTGATAAATTTTGGCAGGGCCACCATATGTAAATTTAGGGGTCTACATAGAGTTTTTGCAAACCTGATGACTTTTTAATTCATGTATAGCTATATATAAGTATACTACATATGTTTATATTTCATATGCATATGTTCTTTTACTCAAAGAAAGAGCAGCCTGTAAAGTCCTATTTTAAGAGTTATTGTGGTATATTCAAAAGAAGCCTAGACTGGATAGTTGACAGATCTGAATTCTAGTTTATATTTTGACTTTAATTCACAATATTGTTTTAGACAAACCACTACTTAGATTTCAGTTACCTGATACATAGAATGAAGAGGGGAAACTAGATTTACTTAGCTCCCACATTTCTGTGATTCCATGATATATGCTTCTATATTGAACCAAGTTTTTAATTGAGTTAAACCAAATTACAATACAGTAGGAAACAATAAACTCACCTATGTCAATGTGGATTTAAATAATATCTAAGGCCTCTTTCTACTGATCATATTCTACAAGGCAAAATGTCTAAATGGCAGAATCCCACAGCCACTGACTAACTGCAAAAGTCTTTCACCCTCTAAAACAGGAATACCTTAGTAAAAGTAAAAGGCTCAGAAGACTTTTTAAAAGGTGCAGCACTTGCTGATCTTGTAACACAGAATTAGTACTTAGTCCCTTTGGTGCATACTTCATCTAACTCTCCAAACATTTAACCAGTTAATCTGATATACAAGCTTTAGGGACACACATGCAGATTAAATTAAATCATGGGAAATCAACCTCAAGTTAAAAAATCTAACAAAGAGGCATAATGCAAAAAAAACTGTATCACCTGGCTCATTTCTGTTCCAAATATAGAACCCAATTCCTCCAAAATGGGTTAGCCTAGATGCTAGAGATTCAGAATCTGCTGAATCTGGTTAGCCTTACAATGGGAGGAAAGCTTTCTTGGTTGTATTGGCAAAAGCACCTACCTTCTTGCTATATTTGTACCTACTGCAGGGTAATACCATCTACTTTAGGACTGGGCTTCTGGATGCCTTGGGATATAATGCCATCTGGCTCTGCTTGACGCTACTATTAATCTACCTTCATCCATAGAGTCCCTTTCATTCATTTTACTCTATCTGTAGTCATTCTCCAATGGTTGCCTATCTCATCCCTTTTTGGGCTCTTCATTCCGTGGTACTGAACTCCTAGCAGCTGAAAAATAATTCCTTCCTCCTTAAACTCTGCTGTCCACTCCTTCATTCCCATCTTCTTAATTTTTACCCCATCAATATTCCAATACATATTGCACAGATCTTTCACTGTGCCCTCTAGGATTCCTGTTTTGTAATTAACAAACATTATCATTTTTAAAAATACTGCTACTTATTTCACTCTTGCTCTTTCTTCTGGTGCTCACTAAAACCTGGTTCCTCAAAAATGATAATGCATTTCTTTCCAGGACTAGCTGCACTTTCACTCATAATCCCTGATTCACTGATTCTGGCTGATAGTCATAAAATTCCTTGTTTCCGCTGATATTTGAATTTGAGCTCAGGGAAACAACAGTTTTGAAGGCTTATCTTTCTTTGGTTTAGCAGAATGATAGAGGCACTATGAACTAAAACTTAAAGATATGTTAATTATTAAATTTTTCCCCTTAAGTTTCCTTACTTGTACTCAAAGAGAGAGGCCGAAGAAACTTTCTTTGAAATATTATCTTTTACTTTTACTCACTATTTGACAAAAATTTCTGGGAAAACTGGAAAATAATATGCCAAAAACTTGACATAGATCTACATTTCAAACCTCATACCAAAATAAAATCAAAAAACAGACATCTGGAGAAGGGAGGAATTAATGACCAAAAAAGAACTAGAGAACATTATGAAAGGCAAAATGGACAACTTTGATTACATTAAATGAAAATGTTTCAGTACAAACAAAACCAACAGAAATAAGATTCAAAGGAAAGTACAAAGCTGGTGAAAATTTATATGTCAAATTTATAAGAATATGTCATTCCCCACTTGATAAATGAAATGTTATGAACAGACAATTAATGGCATAAAAATGTTCTAAATTATTATTGATTAGAGAAATGTAAATTCAAACAACTCTGAGGTACCACCTCATACCTCTCATATTGGTTAAGATAATAGGAAAAGACAATGATAGATGTTGGAAGGGATAGGGAAAAACTGGGACATTGTTGGTGGAGTTGTGAAATGATCCAACCATTCTGGAGAGGAATCTGAAACTATGCCCAATGGGCTATAAAACTGTGCATACCCTTTGACCCAGCAGTGCCATCACTGCGTCTGTATCTTAAGGATACATAAAAGAAGGAAAAAGACTCACATGTGCAAAAATGTTTGTAGCAGCTCTTTGTGGTAACAAATAATTGGAAAACGAGTAGATTTCCATCAATTGGCAAATGGCTGAATAAGTCATTACCTTTATGAAGGTAATGGAATATTATTGTTCTATGAAAAATTATGAACAAGCTGATTTTAGAAAGGCCTGGAAAGATTTACACAAACTGATGCTAAGAGAAATAAGCAGAACCGGTTATGCATTGTATACAATGACAGCAAGAAATTGTGGTAATCAGCTATGAAAGACTTGGTTCTTCTTAGTGCTCCAGTAATCCAAGGCAATCCAAATAGACTTTGGAAAGAAAATGCCATGTACATCCAGAGAAAGAACCATGGAGATTGAATGTAAATCAACACATGCTATGTTTACTTCTTTTTTCTGTTCTTTTTTCTATTACATGGTTTTTCACTTTTATTCTGATTTTTCTCTCCCAACATGATTCACAAAGCAATGTGTATTAAACAAATTAATTAATTAATTTTTAAAAAGAATATTATCTTTTGAAGAATTTAATTTCTTTTTCATTTCACTTCATTTCAGGTAATTTCTTTTCAGTTAAATCAAAGATGTTCACTGTCCCCACTATTATATAATAAATTTTTGGAAATACTAACTAAAAAAATAAAATAAGAAAAATAAGTTGAGGGAATAAACATGCAAAAAAAAGAAAATGATACTACTTTTTGCAGATGATATATTTTATTTAGAGAATCTTAGAGACATGCCTAAAAACCACTTCATAAAGTAGTAAGAAGTAAAATAAATCCATAAAAATCATCAAACTTTCTATACAACATTGCCAAAAGCTAGAAAAAAGGAGATAGAAAAATAAATTCCCTTAAAAATAACTTTGAAAATATAAAATATTTGGTAGTCCACTTGCTAAGACCCACACATAAATTATATAAATACAACTATTAAACACTTTTTCTAGAAATATAAAATTTTAAAATTGGAGAGATTAATTTCTTATAGTGAGGCTATTCCAAGATTAAAAAAATGGCAATATTACTTAAATTAATTTATATATTCAATGCTGTACCAATTAAATAAACAAAGAAGTACTTTGTAGAATTATACAAAATTATAGTAGACTTCATCTAGAGTAACAAAAGGTCAAGAATCTTAAGGAAAATGATGGGGGGAAGGAAAGTGGGTCTGGCAGTACCAGACATCAAACTATATACAAAATAGTAGCCATAAAAAATATTTGTTACTGGTTAAAAATTAAATAAATAAAATTTGATCACTGGAACACATTAGTTATGCAAAATCTAGAAAAAGTTGAACATAGCATAGTATTTAACAAATCTAAGGATGCTAATTACTAGCACAAGAACTCAATATTCAGCATAAAGTCCTGAGAAAATTTGAAATCTGTGAGAAACTAGGCTTAGACATCTCATACCATATACCACAACTCCAAATAGATGTATAAGTAAAATATGAGCCATCATATTGTTTAAAAAAAAAAAAAAGAGAGAGAGAGAGAGAATAGAAGGGGAGATACCTTTCTCAGCTATGAATAAGGGAAGAATTCTTAGTCAAATAATGAATAATTATAATCACAAAAGATAAAATGAATAATTTTGATTATATAAAAATTTTTTGCATTAAAAAATCAGTGCAGTTAGAATTATAAAAGAAAGTTTCCTAGGGGAAAATCTTTGCAACTGATTTCTCTGATGAAGGTCTGATACTCAACATATATTAGAATTGATACAAGTATAGATAATAAAGATGCTATGCAATGAAATCCCAATCCTGAAAACCTGGGCATTTAATGAATACTTTAGGAAATCTACATAACTTTGAATGGAGAGGTCTGGCTCTCCACTTGGGAATATCCTCAAGTCTTCTTATACTCTTTCCTATTGCTGAGAAAGAACTTGTAATGCATTAATAGTGCCTTAAAGTAAAAATTTGTTCTTTTCCCTTTTTGCTGGCCATGATGATTAAGGATGATTCTTTACTCTCTAGAGGGCCAATGAAGGGGTGTTCTTCCCTCTAACAGGTGGCCCATGAATTCATGATCTCTAAAGCCTCCCTGTTCTTGGATGGAGCCATCTGTTTGTGTCTTATTTCTTTTGGATTAAGGACTCATGAGAGTTTTATAGGTTGGAGGAGCTGAGATCCAGTGATGGGAGTTCATACCAAAGTTTGACAGTCACTGAATTGGGCATATCCATATAGTTCTGAGACCGACTTGACTTGGCTCAGTAATAGATCAATCAGTATCTGGGAAGTCATTTCTTATAGCACTAAGTCCAATAACTATACCACATTTGGAAGTAAATTTGATGGGCTAATGAATAGCAGGACAACTAGGCGGTGCAGAGGGCAGAATACAGGGCCTAGAGTTAGGAAAACTTCTCTTCAGGAGTTCAAATCTAACCTCACTTCCCTGTGTGATCCTGGGCAAGTCATTTAGCACTGTCTGCCTCAGTTTTCTCATCTGTAAAATGAACTGGAGAAGAAAAATGGCAAATCACTCTAGTATCTTTGCCAAGAAAACCCCAAATGGGGTCACAAAGAGTCAGACACTACTGAAAAACAATTCAACAACAATTAAATCAGTAATAATCACTTTAAGTCTGAGATTGCGCTCTACAAGAAATTATGAAGTAGAGGGGAAAAATAAAACCCTCATGCTGGAGAAAATGTTTTATAATTTTTATTCTTGAGATATATCTTCTCAGTACATGTTCTTTATAAAATCTAATTCATGTTAATTAATTAAGTTTATAGTGGGATTCTAATCAATAATATTAATGTTATTGAAGAAATAACTGGAGATTCAGCCCTAATGACAAAACACATTAGAATGTGAGCTTAAACTGATCAGATTAGTTGCCCTGTCACTCCTTATGTGTTACCTTAGAACCCCTGAGAGGCTTGAGATATAAGCTAGCTACCCTCTGGGAATCAATTTACCAACATGTGGGTTGGGAAATTAAGTCCAGAATCTTGCTACATGTAATATAGATAATTACCTAATATATAATAGCTATTCTAGATGGATTTTTATTTAGAAAGACAAAATGTAGGATCTGTTCCATCTAATCTATAGAGGAAACAGTGATTTCTAATCTCTCCAACTGTCTTTTCTTTTCTTTCTTTCTTTCTTTCTTTCTTTCTTTCTTTCTTTCTTTCTTTCTTTCTTTCTTTCTTTTCTTTCTTTCTTTCTTTCTTCTCTTTCTTTCTTTCTTTCTTTCTTTCTTTCTTTCTTTCTTTCTTTCTTTCTTTCTTTCTTTCTTTCTTTCTTTCTTTCTTTCTTTCTTTCTTTCTTCTTTCTTTCTTTCCTCTCTTTCTTTCCTCTCTTTCTTTCTTTCTTTCTTTCTTTCTTTCTTTCTTTCTTTCTTTCTTTCTTTCTTTCTTTCTTTCTTTCTTTCTTTCTTTCTTTCTTTCTTTCTTTCTTTCTTTCTTTCTTTCTTTCTTTCTTTCTTTCTTTCTTTCTTTCTTTCTTTCTTTCTTCTTCCTCTCTTTCTTTTTTTTTTTCCCAATTGGCATTAAGTAACATGAACAGGGTCACATGGCTAGGAAGTGTTAAGTATCTAAAGTCAAATTTGAACTCAGGTCCTCCTGACTCCATGGCCAGTACTCTATCCACTCGACATATAGTTGCCCTTTTTCTAGCTTTCTTACATTTTACATTCCACTTCACCCTTACCCCCTAATTTATATTGCAATCCAATGACATTGGCTGATCCTCCCACAAGGTACTCTTAACTTTTTCCATGCATTTTCACTTACTACCTCCTAAGTCTGGAATTCTGTTCTTCCTTTCTTGTCTCCTGGCTTCTCTATCTTCCTTCAAGTCCCAGCTAAAATTTCACTTTTTACAAGAGGTTTTCCTGATCTTTCTTAATTTTAGTTTTTCCCCCCCAATTTATCCTGTATATATAATATATATATATATATATATATATATATATATATATATATATATATATATATATATATATATATATATATATATATATATATATATATATATATAGCCCACCTACCTTTCTAGTAGACTGTGAGTTCCTAAAGAGTTGGGGCTTTTATTCTATTCCCAGCACTTTGCATATTCTGGTAAATAGTAGGCACTTAATACTAGTTGATTTGACTTGAATAGACCCATACACAAAAACATTTTATGTCTTTTTGACATATTAAGGAAAAGTCTATTGATTCCTATGTTTTCTGAAATTTCAACATAAAAGAATATTGCATTTTATCAAAAATCTTTTTGTTTCAATAAAATTATATGGTTTTTAGTGGGGGTTTTTTATTATTAATTTGGCCTCTTATAGTTATTCATTTCTTAATATTGAACCAACTTTGTCTTCTTAGTATACCAATTTAGAATACCAATCTGGTATTCTATAACAGTTTTTAATATGTTGCATTAATCTCTTTGCTAATAATTTATTCATTTTCCCCCTATACTTACAGGCCTTAGATATGATTCTGTAGCACAGAACTTGAGTTTTGTATATAGTTTTCGGGGAATTTGCCAACTTGGACAGGAAAAAACCAATTTCACTCAGCTTTGTTTTCCTTTATAATCCTATATGTTTAATTTTATATGTTTGAAAACATTATTCTGGGAGGAATAATGAAAACGTTATTCTACAACACAAAGAGCATAAGAACTCCTGAGAAAGGACATCTAACTACCAAAGTGGTTCATGATGTGAAAAGCTTAGGAAGTTCTGGTGTATTTTCTTTCTCTGACTTGACCCTCTTTAGTTTATCAGAACTGTGTTTGTCTCATAAATGGAAAATGATAGAATGTTTTCTTTCCCAATTTTTGAAATTCATAAAAATGTGAGATTCATTGTTCCTTTGATGCTTGATGGAATTTACTTAAATAAAACCATTGATGTTTTCAGTTTCTTATATCACCATGTTATCCTATGTATATTCTTCCCTCTCCCCCAGAGCCTTTCCAAATGCCAAATAGCTGTTTTGGGAGTTGTTTTTTTAAAAAAGGGGAAAAAAGTAAGCACAATTGATTGTCACATTAAGAAATTCTGAAAACATATACAAAGTATAACACCTGTAGACCTACCACCTCCACAAACAATAGGTTTAGAAGATCTTTTCATATCTATTCATTTGAACCCCACTTGATCTTTATAATTTTGTTACATTTATTTTTTATTTCTTGTGTCTTTCCATTTAAATGGTTGTAATTAATTACTGTGTATATTATTATCTTGGCTCTCCTTACTTTACTTTTTATCAGTTCATTTAGATCTTTCCATGCTTCTCTGTATTCATTATGTACATCATTTCTTACAATTCAGTAGTATTTCATTAAATTCGTACACCATAATTTGTTTAGTTGTTACTCAATTGATGGGCATCTGCTTTGTTTCCAATCTTTAGCTATCACAAAAAGTGGTGGATTAAATATTTTGAAGTATATGAGGATTTTTTTTCCTTATTGTTGGCTTTCTTGGTGTATGAATCCAATAATGAAGACTGGTTTAAAAGATATGGATAATTTAGTTACTTTTTTTGTATAATTCCAAATTGCTTTTCAAAATGGCCATACCATTTCACAGCTCTGCCAACAATGTATTTGTGTGTCTTTCTTCCACAACCCCTCTGATGTTTACTGTTGCCATTTTTTGTTATTTATGTCATTTTTCACTGTGTGAGGTAAACTCAGCATTGTTTTGATATACATTTCTTTTATTGTTAGTGATTTGGAACAATTTTTTCATGTGGTTGTGAGTACTTTGCAGTTCTTTTTGTTTATTCATATCCTTTTTTTGTTTTGTTTTGTTTTTTGTTTGTTTGTTTGTTTGTTTTTTGAGGCTAGGGTTAAGTGACTTGCCCAGGGTCAGTGTTAAGTGTCTGAGACCAGATTTGAGCTCGGGTCCTCCTGAATTCAAGGCTGGGGCTCTGTCCACTGCGCCCTGTTCATTTCCTTTGACTCTATCTTTTGGGGAATGGTTATTACATGTATGAACTAATATTGTCTATGCAGAAGCTTTTCAGTTTCAAGAGATTAAAGTTATCTCTTTTATCTCTTGTAGTTGTATCTATCTCTTGTTTGGTTAAGAATATATCTTTTGTCCCAGCTGTGAGAGTTTTATGACCTGTTTCCCTTCTAATTTTTTTATTATGTGATCTTTTATATTAAGAATAGTTATACATGTAGTATATAATATGGAGTGTGATATGAAGAGTTCATATAAGCCCAATTTCTGCCAAACTGCTTTTCAATTTTCCCAGAAGTTTTCATCAAAAAGGGAATTTTCTCCTAGGTAATTTCTGTTTTTAATTTTTATCAAATATTGTATTATTGAGTTCTACTATTTTTAACTTTCCTTGTCTAGTATGTTCCATTGATTTATCTCTCTATTCTTTAACCAATATTGTCTGATTTTGATAACTGCTGTTTTATAATATAAATTGAGGGCTGGAAGTACTATTCCCCTATCATCCTTACTTCCTTTCAAAAACTCTCTTGATATCCTTGATCTTCTGTTTTTTTCTAAATGAATTTTGTTATTATTTTACCAAGGATTGTAAAACATCCTCTTGGTAATTTGATTGTCAGCACATCAAAAGTATAAAATAATTTTGGTTGTATTGTCATTTAAAAAATTATATTGGCACAACCTAGTCATTAGCACTTAATATTCCTCAAGCTTTTCAAGCTATTCTTAAATTAGAAATCACTTTTAAATCCATCTGTTCCTTAATTTTTTCCCTCTGGGAGTTAATATAATGTATTGATGGGGTTTGAGGTCCCTTTAAGATTCCTTTCTAATTGCCCAACCCATGACTGACCTTGATTCACAAATCCTGGTCAAAGGCACCCTTTGAATATCCGGACCCAGGCCCACTATCAGTTCAGCTTCCCCCAGCCCTCACCTGTTCTGAGCTAACTGAAAAGCCCACCAAGAACTTTAGGGGTACCGCCCATCATCTTTTGGGTATAAAAGATGTGAGCTGGAATGCCCTCTTCAGGAGCCCTCCCAGCCAACATATGGTATCCTTCCAGCCATGTAAAGGTTCCTGCCCGCCCAGCGGCCACCTCTGGCCCTGGTGTCTTGTAACTGAACTTTACTTCCAGATTCCTACAATAAACCTTTTATTTATCAATTTAGGTTTTCAGGCCTGTAAATTCATTTTACAGGGGACACTGTGCCTCATGGGATTATCTATGTGACGAGAAATGGGGTTCCCCCTTCCCTTTCCCTCATTAGTATCATTCAATTTCATATTTTGAGATTAGTTCTTTCATGCTTGGAAAATCTGGGTAAGTTATATTTTTATAAATATTCATTTATTTTATTTAAGTTGCTTTTTCTAACATATAAGAAATATATAAGAATTTCTTTCAATTTCTCCTTTTCCTCTTCAATTGTTGTTTTCATTTTTTTCTTTTAGAGTTGGCAGTTTGTTTTTCCTTTATTTTTTAATTCATTTCCTAATAACCTGTTTGTTTTATTAAATTTGGAGTTGGGAATGAGGCAAAAGACCTGAAGAAACCATCTTTCATTTGAATGGATTAAGACCAGCAAGTGAATTTTCCCCTCATCTTTTGATGTGAGCCTTTTGTTACATATCTAAGAAGTCATATTCACTTTTAAACAAGTATTCAATTCCTGTGTACTTAACCTTCTGCATAGCTTTATTTTTTTTCTTCCGACTTCCTTTTACTATTATTTAAATAGCTTCCATCACCATAGCACCCGGGCAGCTGATGCTTTACCAAGTCTTATTGTGTTTCATATACGGAAAGGGGGTTGGAGCTGGATGCCTGTTTGCTCTTACTACTGATTAGCTGTTTTCAAGGAAACTGTAGCAATCATGGGGCTTTGTATTTGGAACACAGAATCCTTTCTTTTGCCAAGAGTTAAGAAATGTTTTTTTTTCATTAATCCTTACAATATCTCTAGAAGAGAGACCATGGCACTTTAGTTTTATATTCAGATTTCCATATTCTTTTCAGAGTTCTTTTATGTTAAAAAATAATAATTACATAGGCTGGAACACTTTCTAACTAGGAGGTTTTAAAAAATCACTTGCTATAGAGGCCACATATTTATATTTCATTTTGTGAGCAAAAATTAATATTAATCATATTTGGAGTTTTTACCTTGGAGTTCCAAAGCTCATGCCTGGGTGTTTGTAATAAAGTAATACCAATTTTGGGGAGGGAAGGTGAGAGGAATATCATTTTTGGGGAAAAAAACAAAAATCTGGAGAAGTGGAGGCTGAGGACTGGCATATCTCTGCCACTAGTTAACTGTGTGACCTCACATAAGTAATTTCATTTCTCTGATCTATGACTTCCTCACAAATGAAGGCATCTAACTAAATTATTGTAAGTCATGGGGTTTAGAACTAGAAGGGATCTTAGACAGAGAGTTAGTATGATATAGGAGAAACAGCCCTGAATCTCTCCTCAAGGAAATTGAGTTTGGATCCTCTAGTTCTGCAATTTAGTATCCTTGAGAATTTGGTTTGGGGGACATGGTTTCTCTATTTGTAAACAGCAAGTTTGGTTCCTACTAGTTCCAAATCTTTGAACTTTCAAGAAAAACTAGAGACCGTTAGAGGTTGAGGATAAAAAGAAATAGTATTTATAAGTATGAATAGCACAGTGCCTGGCATATAATAGGCAATCTAAATATGCTTATTCTCTTTACCTGCCTTTAAGTGGCTTGTCTAAAGTCACAAAGCTAGTAAATGAAGAAGATGTGGGTGGGTAGGTTCCATCTCTTCTAGACCCAGGAGTTCTATGAATGTTCTAGAATGAGGCAAATAACAACCAGCCTTTTCTGCCTCGTTTGGAATTGATCAGGAACCAGAGACAAAATTTACATAAAAATGCTTTGAGCATTTTGGGAAAGAAAAAAAAAAAGACACTACAAATATTGTAAGAACAGAACTTATCTGAATCCTTTAGTACCTTTGGGGCTAGAAAATAAGAGCCAATTAGAACCTGAGTTGAAGGGATTAATGGGCATGGACTGGGAGGATATATATGTTGAAAAGGAACAGGTGCTAGCAATTACATATGAAGAGGGAGATGAGAAGAGGGCAAAGAGAAGGAAGCATCAGCAATGAATGAGGCATGGTGCACTTGAGTGGTATAATTCCAAGGATAAAAAACCAAGAGATCGCATTCAGAAAAAGTGTAAGTCTTCCTTGGAATGCATTCTAAAATTGTGTTTCTGAGAAAGAGTGGCAATATAATAATTAAAGAAGGTTCTCTTGAGTCATTACAAGAATTTTTTTCTACTTATATCAAAAGAGAAGGGCAGTGGAATGGTGAGGTTGTGGACAGCCCTATTGATGGGAGCGGTAGTCCCTTGATATTCCTTGTTTGATCTCCAACTTCCTTTGGGACTTGGATCTTTGATTACAAGATCTGGTCAAACTAGTTTGGGCTATCTGAGCTGGCTGGGGTTTACAGCCCCCATTCTAATCTGCTCAAACAGACCAAATGCCAGCAGGAAATTCCTTTTTGGGAGAGACGTCTCTCCCCAATAGATAACAAGAGAATTCTTATCTTATTTACATCATTCTCTGGAACCTCCTCACATCACTGCATCTGAATGATTGTGCTCTTGTATAAAACAGAGTCCTCAAAAATCTATTCTTTGAAAAATTGGCCTTGTACCTTGCAGCCATTTTGCCCACCGACTCTCTGGTGTTTCCATTCTAATCAATAAAGACTTTGTTTCCACACAGCCTTGAGTAGCGAAATTCGCTAAAGGACCCACCCGTTGGGACTTTGGGGAGGAGAGAGATAATTAGACATCTAGAAAGAAACTGACCCATTTCGGTTTAGGACCTCAGTTTACTCCTCATCACTATTGCAAGGGAAGTTTGATCTGGTGGAAAGGGGTAATCAGGCTTTCATCTCCCAAGGAGTTGGAGAAAAGTAGGTCCTGGAGAAAGGGTGCAATGAGAAAAGGACCTGTGGGTTATGGCATGTGATTGGTTAGTCTGTAGGGCAGCACAAGTCTTTACAGGATTAGGGAAAAAAAGGAAATAACCATTACTGAAGGGAGTAGGTGAGAGCCCCTCCAATATTGGCATTCTGAGGCAAATCTCTATTGCCTCACACTGCTTTTGACTCTGGGTTTGGTTTATTTGCTGACTCAGTCTGAAGAAGACATTTCTGCCCTTGGTTCAAGAAAGTTATGTATATAGCATAGCTTCTATTAGATTGCTTGTTATCTTGGGAAGAGGGAAAAGGAAAGGAAGGGAGGAAAATTTGGAATGTAAGGTTTTGCAAATTGCAAGCCTTATCAAAAACGCTAATTACTACTACCCTCCTGCTGTTGTCATTGTTCAGTTGTGTCTGATTCTTTATGACCACATTTAGGATTTTTTTTTTTTTTTTTTTTGGCAAAGACATTGGAGTATTTGCCATTTCCTTGTTCAGCTCATTTTATGATGAGGAAACCCAGGCAAACAGGATGAAGAGACTTAACTAGAATCACAAAAGTAGTAAGTGTCCGAGACCACATTTGATCTCAGGAAGATGAATCTTACTGACTCCAAGTCTGGCACTCCATCCACTATGCCATCTAGCTGCCCTTTCTATTTACTTTCTGCCTTAATTCTTTAGCCAGTAATAAAGCTTATTGCTTTTCAAAACTAATAGACTATTTGTAGTGCTTGTTTAATGTAAAGATTGAGATTAAAAAGAATAGTTTTATTTTTTTCAGAGAGAGACTGCATTTTTTGCTTAGCAGATTAGAACTAGAGATGGAAACACAGAGTCATAAAGGTAGAAAGAGGACTTGAGGAGTAAACTGAGGTTCTAAACCGAGATAAGTCAGTTCCTTTCCTCCTGGGGCTGATTATCTTTCTCCTTCCCAAAGTAACCACCGGGTGGGTTCGGTAGCGAATGAATTTGCTACTCAACGCTGTATGGAAACAAAGTCTTTATTGATAGTAAAGGGATAGACAGACATTTGGCCTCCAGAAAGACTAAACTGCCTGCAAGGGGATGCCAGTTGGCGGACACAAGGCTGGTATGAACCGAGTGCAAGATTTGGAAGCAAGGTTAAAGTCTGGTTAGTAAAAGGCATTAGATAGAGGAAGATACACACCCCAAACGGCAGCGGGACAGAGAGTCTGTGATGCTAGGCATATTGCTGGCATGTTTCAACTCTCTGCCAAGGGATGATTCTACCTTGGCTGTTTTTATCTGCTTGAAGGGGCATATGGGTAGAGCCCAGGTTGATTCCTGGAAGGCCAGATTGTTGGCGGGCTTTTCAGAGAAGGAAGAAACTGTTTTGGGGAAATCTGAGCAGATAGTTGGGGCTTGAGAAAATCCAAGCCAGCTCAGATCCGGTGGGGGGCTGGGTACAGCCCAAACTGGCTTAACCAGATCTTATAATCAAAGATCAGTCCCAAAGGAAGTTGGAGATCAGACAAGGAATATCAAAGGGGCTATCGCCCCCATCAGACTTACATGTTGTCATTTATAAGCCTTGCAGAAGTACCAGCACCCAAATTCGAAAACTAGTTCTATTTTCTTTCCCTATTGTTAATTAAAAAAAAAAAAAAAAAAAAAAGTTATTTATCCAGAAAGTAGTGCATCATGAAGAACTGATAATCCCTTCAGTCTGAGAAGCTGTGAATAAAACTTAGTTTCTAAAGGGAAAAGAGAACAAGGACTGCTATAGAAAATCCATTAGTCTGTCTAAAATACTTTAACTCCATGTATAGGGTTATTATAATGGCACTATCATGGTAATAATATAGGATGCTAGCACATGAACTTGCTCCTGAGCTTGCCTAGTATTTAGATTTCTTTTATATCTTTTGTTATCCATTTTCCTCCATTTTAAAAACACTTCTCTTAATTGACCCTAATTTATAAGAAATCAAGCCATTCTCCAATTGATAAATGGTCAAAGGATATGAACAGACAATTTTCAGATGAAGAAATGGAAAACTATTTACTATTTCTAGCCATATGAAAAGATGCTCCAAATCATTATTGATCAGAGAAATGCAAATTAAGACAACTCTGAGATACCACTACACACCTGTCAGATTGGCTAAAATGACAGGAAAAGATAAAGCTGAATGTTGGAGGGGATGTGGGAAAACTGGGACACTGATACATTGTTGGTGGAATTGTGAACAGATCCAGCCATTCTGGAGAGCAATTTGGAACTATGCTCAAAAAGTTATTGAACTGTGCATACTCTTTGATCCAGTAGTGATTTTACTGGGCTTATACCCCAAAGAGATCTTAAAGAAGGGAAAGGGACTTGTATGTACAAGAATGTTTGTGGCAGTCCTCTTTGTAGTGGCCAGAAACTGGAAACTGAGTGGATGCTCATCAATTGGAGAATGGCTGAATAAATTGTGGTATATGGATATTATGGAATATTATTGTTCTGTAAGAAATGACCAACAGGATGATTTCAGAAAGGCCTGGAGAGACTTACATGAGCTGATGCTGAGTGAAATGAATAGAACCAGAAGATCGTTGTATACTTCAACAACAATAGTATATGATGATCAATTCTGATGGACGTGGCCCTCTCCAACAATGAGATGAACCAAATCAGTTCCAATAGAGCAGTAATGAACTGAACCAGTTACACCCAGGGAAAGAACTATGGGAAATGAGTATGAACCACAACATAGCATCTCCAATCCCTCTGTTTTTATCCTCTTGCATTTTTGATTTCCTTCTCAGGTTAATTTTACCTTATTTCTAAATCTGATCTTTTTTGTACAGCAAAATAACTGTATGGATATGTATACATATATTGTATTTAACATATAATTTAACATATTTAACATGTATTGGACTACCTGCCATCTAGGGGAGGGGGTGGAGGGAAGGAGGGGAAAAGTTGGAACAGAAGGTTTTGCAAGGGTCAATGCTGAAAAATTACCCATGCACATATCTTGTAAATAAAAGCTATAATAAAAAAAATTGAAAAAATAAAAATAAAATAATTTCTCTTTCAGGTCATTGCTAGTCATCCTGACCTATGTCTTGCCACTGAAATCAGATCAGAGAGAATGAGGTTGATTGATCTTGAGAGTTCTGCCTCACTTAAATCTAATTCATCTGCAAGTCAAGACATCATCCTCGTGATGTCATTGGCCCTTTTTGAGAACAAAGGACAACAACAATCTCTTTCCTCAAGTCTTCAAGTGATCTAGTTCTAAATCTTCCTTTCCTTCCTCTTTTTTATATTAATTTTATGAATTTTTTTCTAAGAAGCTTTTCTTTTATTTATTTTTTTTATTTATTTTGCCTTCCATTCTAATCTGAATTTTATTTTCTACTTTGTGGGCTACGTCCTTATTTCTTCTTTTTATTCTCTGGATCCTTCATAGGTTAAAGGTTTTAAAATATGACACTGGAACTATTTTCAAGTAGCATAGCCTTCTGCCCAGTATGATGAACGGCCTTCACAAATGTTTATCTAGTTCTATGACTCTTCCACCATTTTTGTTATCAGCTGTCCTAGAATTCATTTTTTTTCCTCTCTGGGAATAGGATACTTCCCATGAGGGCACAATATTTTTAAGTATTTTTAAAATTTATTTATTTCAATTCTGATGAACGTGACCCTTTCTAACAATGAGATGATTGATGCCAGTTCCAATGATCTTATGATGAAGAGAGCCATCCCCACCCAAGAGGACTGTGGAACTGAATGTGGATCACAACATAACATTCTCACTCTTTTTGTTGTTGTTCACTTGCAATTTGTTTTCTTACTTGTTAACTTTCTTTTTTTGATCTGATTTCTCTTGTGCAGCAAGAAAATTGTATAAATATGTTTATACATATTGGATTTAACATATATTTTAACATGTTTAACATATTTTAGATTGTTTGCCATCTAGAGGAAGGGGTGGAGGGAAGGAGGAGAAAATCTGAAACACAAGGCTATGCAAGAGTCAATGATGTCAAATTATCCATGCATATGTTTTGAAAATAAAAAGCTGGGGCAGCTAGATGGCGCAGTGGATAGAGCACCAGACTTGAATTCAGGAGGTCAGGTCTGGTCTCAGACACTTAACACTTCCTAGCTGTGTGACCCTGGGCAAGTCACTTAACCCCAGCCTCAGAGAAAAAAAGAAAGAAAAAAAAAAAGCTTTATAAAAATTTAAAAATATATATTTTATTTTTCCAAATACATGCAAAGATGGTTATCAATATTCACCTTCGCAAAACTTTGTGTTCCAGATTTTTCTCCCTCTCCTCCCCCTCCCTCTCTTTCCTTCTCCCTCCTTCCCAAGACAAGCAATCCGATATAGTTAAATTTTGTGCAATTATTCTAAACATATTTCCATATTCATCCTGCTGGGCATAAAAAAATCATATCAAAAGAAAAAAACACAGGAAAGGAAAAAAAAACAAGCAAACAAATAAAAAAGGTGAAAATACTACTATGTTTTAATCCACATTCAATCTCCATAGTTCTTTCTCTGCATGTGCATGGCACTTTCCAGCAGAAGTCATTACTGAAAAAAGCCAATTCCATCACAATTGATCATCACAAAATCTTGTTGTTACTGTGTACAATGTTCTCTTGGCTCTGCTCATTTCATTTAGCATCAGTTCATGTAAGTCTCTCCAGGCTTTTCTGAAATCAGCCTGCTCATCATTTCTCATAGAACAATAATATTTCATCACATCTACATACCACAACTCATTCAGCTGCTCCCCAATCTAAGCAGAAAATGGAGAAGACAAATAATTCACAGGGAACAACATTCAAGAATGGAGCCAACAATGGTAGACCTATAGGAAAGGAAATTTGAGATGGAAGAAACCTTAAGAATCTCAATTTCCTCATTTTTCAGATGAAGAAATTGAGAAGAAATTATTGTCCAAATCCACATAGAAAGAAGATGAATTGGAATTCTCAAATCCATTGCATTTTCAAATATGTCAACTATTATTTTAATTCTGTTTAATTTACCTTTTGGGACTCAGCCAATGTGAGAATTTATTTTGCTTGATTGTGCATATTGACTTTGATTTTGCAGTAATGCTGGTGGGAGAATGAAGAGGGATACAGATAATGAAGGGAAAAGAAAAGAAAAAGTGAAAATAAAGAACAAAAAGGTTCTTTGAAACATCTTTTTTGCAGGAGTCCAGGTTCTGCAGGGGGTCCAAAGGAGCTGAGCAGGAGGAATAGGGTCAGTGTCAAAGGAAGACAGGAGTCATGGGGTAGCTTGAATGAGGAACTGATGGAAATGATGCTCCTACTCCCTCAGGCTCCTTCAGGCTTTATTTTTATACTATATCATGATCATTCAATTTTCCTGATTACATATACATTTCTTTAGGTCAACATAATCTTCAGATAGGTGTCTGACATATTGACCTTTATAGGTTACTATAGTTGACATTTAATATTTGAGTAAGTTTTTTATGGTTAAATGTTAATTATTGATTACATTACACAAAGCTAATAATGAAAGGTAAATGTTATACAAGGTTAAATGTTAGTGAATTTTGTTAGTTTACTTATGTCTTCTTTGTCAATTCTATGGATTGTTTGATCCCTCTATTTCCCTGACTTAGAACCGTGTACATAGACATTCAGGGCAATTCCCAAGTATACTTTAACAATCTATTGGTTCCTAGACATACTGATCTTTTCTGAGTCTAAGTCGGTAAACATCATTGTTTCCTAGACCTTTAGATTCTCTCCCAGAGTGGCAATGCTCTCCATGGTGTTCTCTCCTTTATCATTTGTCTCAGTGAGAGATTTTTTTTATTAGGACAGAATATGCATGTGGAATCATTTCTAGTTAACTTGTCCAAATTCTCCTTGTCACCAGATTTTTTTTAGATAATGTTTAGTGCTGTAATCAAGCCAAATATAAATAATATAGGAAACAGTAGTCCACTGATGAGAATCATAGAAGGAAATGTTGTTCCTACACGAGTGCTGTGCATATTTGATCTCAGTGCTGGGCTTGGCCAATCAGCTTAGAGATTCGACTTCCAACATTTTTTTATGCAGAGGAGAGAACAAAAGAAAAGTCAAAAAAGAAGTACAGACAAACAGATCAACTTTGAAAACTACTAGAATAAGTTGAATTTATTATATAATTAAAAAGAAAAGCACATACATATATACATAATACAGATATTATCACTTCTTGTGATTTTATATATCTATATATGTATATATTTATACACATATTAAAAATTTGGAATTTAAATACCTAATTGCTTTCAATGAATTTATTGGTGAGCCTAAATGAACTGGGATACTAAAAGAATTGCTGGATGTGATTACTGTGTCACTATTAGGAGCCTGATTGGAAAACTATGGAGAAATATTATTTATGATAGGGGATGACACTGTAATAGAGGTTAAATGTAGAAATACTGGGAGAAATTTTGGAGATGTAAATAAAAGAATAAATATGAATTTAGTTCAATAAAATATAAATTATTTCAATTTTAAAATTCATTGAAAAAAACTATGGAGAATGGAAGAGATGCTATTGGATTGGAATAGGGCATATGATCTAAATTTTTTTAAATGAAAAGTAGGGTAAAATCTTCACACTACTACAAATTAATGAGACTGATTCTGCCAAAATTCTATTAGATATTTTATTAGAAAGATGCCTTGTGAGTCTTCAGGAAAACGGTTGTGGTAATTGATCACTAAGAGCTAGTATGGGTTCATCAAGAATTGGTTATGCCAGAGGAACCTCATAGATTAAGAGAATGCTAGAGATAGAGTATATTTGAATTCCAAAAAAGCACTTGACAAAATATCTCATACTGTCTTTGTGGACAAGATGGAGTGAAGAGTACTAAGTGAATCCAGAAAAGTGCATTCAAAACCAAAATAGAGAGATGTTCATAATGGACATTTAGGAGTTTGTCTTTGGCCCTATGCTATGCAACATCCTTCATCAATAATATGGATCAAAGCATGAATTTCAAGCTGATATATGAATATGTTGGATAACAGATTTAAGCAGATTAGAAAAATGAATTAAATCTTTTGTTATTGTTATTGAATCATTTTAGTCATATCTGACAATTTGGGACCTCATTTGGGATTTTTCTTGGTAAAAGTGTTAGAATTGTATGCTGTTTCTTTCTCCAGCTCATTTTATAGATGAGGAACCAAGGCAAACAGGGTTTAAGTGAGTTGCCCAGGGTCATTCAGTCTGTACTTGTCTGAGGCTGGATTTGAACTCAGGTCTTCCTGATCCCAGACCTGGCACTCTACTGCACTACTGTCTAGATCAATATATTTCAAGTGTAACACAACTTTCAAAAAAAGTCAAAATTTGTTTATACTGAATTGAGAAGAAGAAGAAGAAGGAGGAGGAGGAGGAGGAGGAGGAGGAGGAGGAGGAGGAGGAGGAGGAGGAGGAGGAGGAGGAGGAGGAGGAGAAGGAGGAGGAGAAGGAGGAGAAGGAGGAGAAGGAGGAGAAGGAGGAGAAGGAGGAGAAGGAGGAGAAGGAGGAGAAGGAGGAGAAGGAGGAGAAGGAGGAGAAGGAGGAGAAGGAGGAGAAGGAGGAGAAGGAGGAGAAGAAGAAAAGAAGAAAGACATTGTCGACGAGAACAAAGGAGTAATAATCTAGAATACTGTAGTCAATTGTAGGCATGACATTTTAGAATGACATTAATAGCTGGAGTAGATCCTTAGGAGAACATTAGATGGTAAAAGGACTGGTGATCATATCCACTGAGGAATTTGGGAGATGTTTAAGTTAGAGAAGAAAAATCTCAGGAGACACATGATAGTTGACTTCAAATATTTGGAAGAAGGATTAGACTTTTTCTGCTTGCTCCTAAAGGGCAGAAACACAATCAACTCATGCTTATATCTTTTGTGAACATAACATTGACTACACTGCATTGCACCTGGAGAATATCCGAATATCTCAAGAGTTTCTAGTAGATTTTTGATATTCCAAAAGGTCAGAACATATTAAGGAAATATTATTTGAAAGCCCACTAGCTAGAGAATTAGGAGCAATTTTATTTGTGGAATTGTCTTTTTTAATTTAATATTTTATTTTCCCCCAGTTATACACATAAAAACAAATTTTAACATTAATTTTTAAAACTTTGAGTTCTAGATTCTCTCCCTTTATTCCTGTTCAGTCTACACACACATCAAAAATGCAAACAATTCAATTTAGGTTAAATATGTGTTAGACACATAAAACATTTCCATAATGATCTTGCTGTAAAAGAAAACATAAGCCCCCCCAAAACCCTCAAGAAAAATGAAGAAAGGGGAAAGAAAGGTGGGCAGAGAGGGAGGGAGGAAGGGAAAGAAAGACAGAGATTTGGGAAATATACATATTTAGGATTTAGAAGGTGAAAGGGTAAGTGTGAAGAGATCAAATGCTACAAAGGACACTACTGTTGGATTAGAAAGAACTTTTAGTCTTGAATGAAGTAGAAGGCATAGGTATGGAAGAACAGCTTGAGAATTTATTCTCTTCCCTTACTGAAAATCCTGCCATCTGCAGGCTCTACCTTTCCCAAGCACAGATTGGAGTCAGGATAAAAATGAGAATCTGTCGAGGGTAGAAGGAACACCTCAGGCATGAGATGTTTCCATGGAGAGGAAAGGGAAGGGAAAATTCCAAGCAACACTGGTTGCCATTCTAATTAGCTTTTTTACATAAAGAGTTTTCTTTTGTTGCTGTCAGAAATTATAATTTCAGTGTAGTGGGATTTTGACATGTTCACATTTGCTATTGGTTCATAAATATACAAGTTCTTGACATTAAAGTTATATCCAAGGTAAAATATATACCATTATATGTAATCATAATAATGTAAAAACAAATATGTCTGGGGGAAGGGAGAAAACTATCAAATTGTATTAGTTCACAAGTCTACTGTTAAATCTCATTTAAAAAAAAAACCTTTTGGGGTATCATTGCCTCCATTGGAATCATTAACACCTCTTAATAAATATTACTTGAATGCTCACAAATATGTTTGGATTTCAACATGAATATATGTTTTTTTAAATTAGCATAACAGCGTCTCAGGCTCAGTAGTTTTACCTACTGATTATTAATACTAATCATGACTCTCTGTCTCTCTGAAGTTAATAAAATACCATTCTTTACAACAGAACTAGAGAACTTTCTCAGTACATTCCATTTCACAAGTTTTATTTTCTACCTTACTGCAGCTATTATTTAATCTTTAGGCTTTATATCTTTACTTATTTCTAAAGTGTTAAAAATAATCATTTTTATATTTGTGCATATGTGCGCATGTACAATTAGAACATCTAGAGAAGGAAATCAATAGGATTCTAACTTTAGCCTCTCTTTCTCTTAACAAACACCTGAGAGACTAAGATTAAATACTGGCTTGAGGTAACAGAATGGCATAGCCATGGAAAGCTCTCTATTAAGTAATTTAGGTTTATCCCTTAAGTATGTTATCAGCAAGCAAGGCCAGTGAGATGGTGCAGACTGTTCTTGCTTTACAAAAGAGGATTGTTCTACAGACCTCTATGTAAAGCAATTTTATGTAATACAAATTTGCCTCTACCCATCCACTTCACTTAGCCTATATAACAAAGTCAAACACAAAATAATTTCTTTATGCATAGATGTCAAATACTATACCATGATAATAAACAGAATTATAAGATGAAAGGTAAATTGAATGATAAAATATGCATTTTACAGTACAGTAAAGTTAACATAGGTATACAATATGTTGCCCCATCCCCATCATTGCATCTAGCCTTTATCAATGGTGGTGGAACATTTTTATGAAACTTTGGAGAGATGTTTAGACAGTGACTCTATTTTTTGCCTTGGACATCTGATGATAACATGCAATATTGACCTCATCTAGTCTTTGAACTTTTAAAAATATTGATTTATCTTTTCAATAAAAAAAAAATCAGTTAAACAATGAAATGCTTCTGCCAGTTGTTTCATTGTGAGCCTTTTTGGTTTGACCTTAGGCTCTAAAGCTTCCCCTTCTTCTACAATCTTTGCAACTAGTGGCTCGATCAGATCTTCATTCTGCAGTTCTCCAGGAGACTCAATCCACTCCACATCATTCTCATCTACTTCTATCTCCAATTCTTGTGCTAATTTTACAATCTTTTTACTCACTTCTTCAAATATTTCACCTTTGTCAAATTTACAAAAATCAGAAATGAATTGTAGGCACATTTTTTTCCCAAATTATATTCATTATATTTCTGTTACATCCTTTCTTGTCTTTCAGAATCTTTTTGTAAAATTGAATTTGTGTAACATGAATTTGCATAATGTGAGAACTATATATTCAGAGCCTGCTATATACATAAGGACTAATTCATGAGGATTAATAAGAAAGGGCCATAATTACAGGAAGGCACCACTACTTAAGTAATGTCCATCAATGCTATCTCTCTAGTAAATATTGATTTCTTATTAAATAAAGATAAAACCTTCAAGCTATAACTTTTCCTGCATTTAACTGAAATTTGCTTTGAAGTAGGGATACCTTTGTATACAGGGCAATCTAGCCATTACAAGTGATGTTCATGAAAGGGAAATTACTTTTTAAATGTTTCCATTCATATAACAAGATGAGAACCCAAGTGTTTCTGACCCTCTGTTGGGAATATATTGTTAAATCCTACTTCAGCATTAAGCCTCTAATTCAGGAGGTTTTTAAAGTATTTTTCATTGAAAGGCTGAGGTCTAAAAACAAAATGGAATACGTATTTTTAAAAATGTATATTTACATATGACCTGTATAGAAGAGTTTCTTAATCTGGGATTTGTGGAATCATTTAAAAATATTTTGACAATAACTGTATGGATATGTGTGTATGTATATATATATATATAGTATTTAACATATACTTTAACATTTTTAACATGCATTGGTCTACCTGCCATCTAGAGGAGGGGATGGGGGAAAGGAGGGGAAACGTTGGAACAGAAGCTTTTGCAATTGTCAAAGCTGAAAAATTACCCATGCATATATCTTGTAAATAAAAAGCTATAATGAAAAATATTTTGACAACTACTTCTTTGTAATCTTATGTATCATTTTTCTGCACTTAAAAACATTATTCTGAAAAAGGATCATAGAATTCATCTTTTTTTTTTTTTAAATTTTTTATTTTATTTTATAATTATAACATTTTTTGACAGTACATATGCATGGGTAATTTTTTACAACATTATCCCTTGCACTTACTTCTATTCAGATTTTTTCCCTTCCTCCCCCAACCCCCTCCCCCAGATGGCAAGCAGTCTTATATATGTTAAATATATTACAGTATAATTTAGATACAATATATGTGTGTAGAACCGAATTTTTTGTTGCACAGGAAGAATTGGATTCAGAAGGTAAAAATAACAGTTTACATTCATTTCCCAGTGTTCCTTTTCTGGATGTAGCTGGTTCTGTCCATCATTAATCAATTGGAATTGGATTAGCTCTTCTCTATGTTGAAGAAATCCACTTCCATCAGCATACATCCTCGTACAGTATCATTGTTGAAGTGTATAATGATCTTCTGGTTCTGCTCGTTTCACTCAGCATCAGTTGATGTAAGTCTCTCCAAGCCTCTCTGTATTTCTCCTGTTGGTCATTTCTTACAGAACAATAATATTCCATAACATTCATATACCATACTTTACCCAACCATTCTCCAATTGATGGACATCCATTCATCTTCCAGCTTCTAGCCACTATGAAAAGGGCTGCCACAAACATTTTGGCACATACAGGACCCTTTCCCTTCTTTAGTAGTTCCTTGGGGTATAAGCCCAGTAGTAGTATGGCTGGGTCAAAGGGTATGCACATTTTGATAACTTTTTGGGCATAATTCCAGATTGCTCTCCAGAATGGTTGGATTCTTTCACAACTCCACCAACAATGCATCAGTGTCCCAGTTTTCCCACAGCCCCTCCAACATTCATCATTATTTGTTCCTGTCATCTTAGCCAATCTGACAGGTGTGTAATGATACCTCAGAGTTGTCTTAATTTGCATTTCTCTGATCAATAGTGATTTGGAACACTCTTTCATATGAGTGGAAATAGTTTTAATTTCATCATCTGAAAATTGTCTGTTCATATCCTTTGGCCATTTATCAATTGGAGAATGGCTTGATTTCTTATAAATTAAAGTCAATTCTCTGTATATTTTGGAGATGAGGCCTTTATCAGAACCTTTAACTGTAAAAATTTTTTCCCAATTTGTTACTTCCCTTCTAATCTTGTTTGCATTAGTTTTGTTTGTGCAGAAACTTTTTAATTTGGTGTAATCAAAATGTTCTATTTTGTGATCAATAATGGTCTCTAGTTCTCCCTTGGACACAAACTCCTTCCTCCTCCACAAGTCTGAGAGGTAAACCATCCCATGTTCCTCCAATTTATTTATGATTTCGTTTTTTATGCCTAAATCTTGGACCCATTTTGATCTAATCTTAGTATGTGGTGTTAAATGTGGGTCTATGCCTAGTTTCTGCCATACTAATTTCCAGTTTTCCCAGCAGTTTTTGTCAAATAATGAATTCTTATCCCAAAATTTGGGATCTTTGGGTTTGTCAAAGATTAGATTGCTATTTTTATTCACTATCTTGTCCTGTGAACCTAACCTATGCCACTGATCAACTAGTCTATTTCTTAGCCAATACCAAATGGTTTTGGTGACTGTTGCTTTATAATATAGCTTTAAATCAGGTACACTTAGACCACCTTCCTCTGACTTTTTTTTCATTAGTTCCCTTGCAATTCTTGACCTTTTATTCTTCCATATGAATTTTGTTGTTATTTTTTCTAGGTCATTAAAATAGTTTCTTGGGAGTCTGATTGGTATAGCACTAAATAAATAGATTAGTTTGGGGAGTATTGTCATCTTTATTATATTCGCTCGGCCTATCCAAGAACATTGAATGTCTTTCCAATTATTTAAATCTGACTTTATTCTTGTGGCAAGTGTTTTGTAATTTTGCTCATATAATTCCTGACTCTCCTTTGGTAGATATATTCCCAAATATTTGATACTATCGACTGTTATTTTGAATGGAATTTCTCTTTGTATCTCTTGCTGTTGGATTGTGTTGGTAATGTATAAAAATCCTGAGGATTTATGTGGATTTATTTTGTATCCTGCAACTTTGCTAAAATTCTGAATTATTTCTAATAGCTTTTTAGCAGAGTCTTTGGGGTTCTCTAAGTATACCATCATGTCATCTGCGAAAAGTGACAATTTGATTTCTTCATTTCCTACTCTAATTCCTTGGATCTCTTTCTCGGCTCTTATTGCCAAGGCTAGAGTTTCTAGTACTATATTGAATAGTAATGGTGATAGTGGGCAACCTTGTTTCACTCCTGATCTTATAGGGAAAGGTTCTAGTTTATCACCATTACATATGATGTTTACTGAAGGTTTTAAATATATGCTCCTTATTATTTTAAGGAATAGTCCATTTATTCCTATACTCTCAAGCGTTTTTAGTAGGAATGGATGTTGGATTTTATCAAATGCCTTTTCTGCATCTATTGAGATGATCATATGGTTTTTATTAATTTGATTATTAATATGGTCAATTATACTAATAGTTTTCCTAATATTAAACCAGCCCTGCATTCCTGGTATAAATCCCACTTGGTCATAGTGTATTATCCTGGGGATGATTTTCTGAAGTCTATTTGCTAATATCTTATTTAAGATTTTAGCATCAATATTCATTAAGGAAATTGGTCTATAGTTTTCTTTCTCAGTTTTCAATCTACCTGGTTTAGGTATCAGTACCATGTCTGTGTCATAGAAGGAATTTGGTAGGACTCCTTCAATCCCTATTTTTTCAAATAGTTTACATAGCATTGGAATTAGTTGTTCTTTAAATGTTTGGTAGAATTCACCTGTAAATCCATCTGGTCCTGGGGACTTTTTCTTAGGAAGTTGGTTAATAGCTTGGTCTATTTCTTTTTCTGAGATGGGACTATTTAGACTACTTACTTCTTCCTCTGTTAATCTGGGCAAGCTATATTTTTGAAGGTATTCTTCCATTTCATTTAAGTTATCGAATTTATCGGCATAAAGTTGAGCAAAGTAGCTCCTAACAATTGTTCTAATTTCCTCTTCATTAGTGGTGAGTTCACCCTTTTCATTTTCAAGACTATCAATTTGCTTTTTCTCTTTCCTTTTTTTAATCAGGTTTACTAAGGGTTTATCTATTTTGTTGGTTTTTTCATAAAACCAACTCTTAGTTTTATTAATTAATTCAATAGTTTTTTTACTTTCAATTTTATTAATCTCACCTTTTATTTTTTGAATTTCAAGTTTTGTGTTTGTCTGGGGGTTTTTAATTTGTTCCTTTTCTAGCAATTTTTGTTGTAAACCCAATTCGTTGGCCCTCTCTTTCTCTATTTTATGCAGGTAGGCCTGTAGAGATATAAAACTTCCCCTAATTACTGCTTTGGCTGTATCCCACACATTTTGGTATGATGTCTCATTATTGTCATTTTCTTGGGTGAAGTTATTAATTATGTCTATGATTTGCTGTTTTACCCAATCATTCTTTAGTATAAGATTATTTAGTTTCCAATTATTTTTTGGTCTATTTTCCCCTGGCTTTTTATTAAATGTTATTTTGATTGCATTATGGTCTGAAAAGGATGCATTTACTATTTCTGCCTTACTGCATTTGATTTTGAGGTTTTTATGCCCTAGTATATGATCAATTTTTGTATAGGTTCCATGAACTGCTGAGAAGAAAGTATATTCCTTTCTGTCTCCATTTAGCTTTCGCCAAAGATCTATCATATCAAACTTTTCTAGTATTCTATTTACCTCTTTGACTTCTTTCTTATTTATTTTGTGGTTTGATTTATCTAATTCTGAGAGTGCAAGGTTGAGATCTCCCGCTATTATAGTTTTGCTATCTATTTCCTCTTGCAGCTCTCTTAATTTCTCTTTTAAGAATTTAGATGCTGCACCACTTGGTGCATACATGTTTAATATTGATACTGCTTCACTATTGATGCTTCCCTTTAGCAGGATATAATGCCCTTCCTTATCTCTTTTAATTAGATCAATTTTTGTTTTTGCTTGATCTGAGATGAGGATGGCTACTCCTGCTTTTTTGGTTTTGCCTGAAGCATAATAGATTCTGCTCCACCCTTTTACTTTTAGTTTGAATGTCTCATCCTGTTTCAGGTGTGTTTCCTGTAAACAACATATAGTAGGATTCTGACTTTTAATCCAGTCTGCTAACTGCTTCCTCTTTATGAGGCAGTTTGCCCCATTCACATTTATGGTTAGAAGGACTAATTCTATATTGCTTGCCATCCTATTAACCCCTGCTTATGCTTTTCCCCTTTCCTTCCCTTTTACCCTCCTATCCAGTATTCAACTGGTAAACACCACTTGCTTTTCACAGCCCTCCCTTTTTAGGATCCCTCCCCCACCTTAAAGATCCTCCCCTTATTTTACCCCTTTTCCTCGAAATTACTGTATTCCCTTCCCCTTAGCTTACTCCTTCCCTTTCACTTTTCAATGAAGTGGAAGAAGTTTCACCATAAATTGAATATGTCTATTGATACACGCTATGTTCATCTCCCTCCTTTCTTTCTCTCAGATATAATAGGTTACCTTTGCCTCTTCATGAGATGTAGTACCACCACTTTATACTTTTTTATGATATAATCTCCTTTCCACCTCTAGTTTCTAAGACAAATTGTACATATGTTCTTTACATATTTTTTTGACAGAAGTATAGTTCTCAAGATTTCTTTTTACCTTTTTTAGAAGTCTCTTGAGTTCTGTATTTGAAGATCAAACCTCTTATGTAGGTCTGGTTTTTTCATCAAAAATAGATGGAATTCATTTATTTCGTTAAATGTCCATCTTCTTCCCTGGAAAACGATGCTCATTCTTGCTGGGTAAGTTATTCTTGGCTGCATACCAAGTTCCTTAGCCTTTTGGAATATCATGTTCCAGGCCCTGCGTTCTTTTAATGTGGATGCTGCTAGATCCTGTGTTATCCTTATTGTGGATCCTCCATATCTGAATTGTTTTTTTCTAGCAGCTTCCAATATCTTTTCCTTTGTCTGATGGTTCTTGAACTTGGCCACTATATTTCTTGGCGTTTTGATTTTAGGGTCCCTTTCAGTAGGTGATCGATGAATTTTCTCAATGTCTATTTTACCCTCTGTTTCCAAAACGTCTGGGCAGTTCTCTTTGATAATTTCCTCGAAAATGGTGTCCAAGCTCTTTTTTTCCTCCCATTTTTCAGGGAGTCCGATTATTCTCAAATTGTCTCTCCTGGATCTGTTTTCCAGGTCTGTTGTCTTTCTGGTAAGGTACTTGACAGTCTTTTCAATTGTTTCATTTCTCTGGTTTTGCTTGACTCCCTCTTGGTTTCTCCTGGAGTCATTCATTTCTACTTGTTCCAGTCTAATTTTCAATGATGTATTTTCTTCACTCACTTTTTTTATATCTCTTTGTAATTGTCCAATTGAGTTTTTATCTTCTATGGAATTTTTTTCCATTTTATCCATTTTATTTTTTAGAGAGCTGATTTCTTTTTCCAGCTCTCTAATCCTGTTTTCCTTGGAGTTGTTTACCTTTTCCAGCTCACTAATCCTGTTTTCCTTGGAGTTGTTTACCTTTTCCAGCTCACTAATCTTGTTTCTCAATGATTTGATTTCTATATCCACTCTGTCTTTGAATGCATGGGATGACTTCTCCAGGCTCTCTTGCCAAGCTTCCCTTTCCTTTTCCCATTTCTCTTCCAGCTCTCTTGTGAGAGCCTTTTTGATTTCCTCTATGAGGTTCTTCTGTATTGAGGAGCAGCTTATATCCCTCCCAGGGGATACATCTGGGGACAGTCTGTTCCTAGTCTCCTCAGCATTTGAAGTCTGCTCCCTCTCCACACAAAAGCTGTCAATGGTTAGAGCCCTTTTGAATTTTTTGTTCATTTTGTCAGAGTAGGAATCAAAGAAAACAAACTGACAAGAGAAACAATTGGTCTGTTTTGCGGGTGATGGGGCTGGATGGTATTAATGGGCTTCCTCTACAGACTGGGGGTAGGGCAGCAGAGAGCCACTAACAGAACAGCAATGACTGTACTGAGTCTGCGCTCTGAGGCTCTGAGAACGCACTGAGTCAGTCCAGGTGGGGGTTGGGGGTGGCCGGGCTCTGAGAGACGCTGGCTTTCTGGGGTTTTAATCTTCACCTCCGGTGTTTACACCCTCTCCACCGCTCCTGGCTTGCTACCAAGATGGAGCATCCACACTGGGGCAACAGCCCTTTCACAGAAACGGCAGAGATCACACCCCTCCCCCTCCGGTCTGAGCTGTGTGAGCTGCCTGTCTTGCTCTGGCTGTCTGCCCTCAGTCTGCGCCCAGTCTGATTGACCCTCCCCCGAACAAACACAGACCTTTTCTGGCGACTTTCAAGGATGTCTTCTCTTGGTGATAATTTGTGGATTTCTTTCTGGGTCAAGCATTAAGTCAGAGGCTTGTCATGAAGTAAGTTCTGAGAGAAAACGAGGAGCTCAAGCAGCTGTCTGCCTCCACGCCGCCATCTTGGCCGGAAGTCCAGAATTCATCTTGCTACCAAAGGGATTTATGATTTGGAAAGGGTTAAGAACCCCTTGATCTATGGCAAAGCTTCTTAAATGGTGAGTATCAAACCCATATGAGGTCACATAGTTGAACGTGGGAGTTGCAAAAAATTTGGCAATAGTAAAAGATATCAAATATTTCACCAAAATTTGATTCTTTATGCAAAAATAAACAAGCACATCCATCTCTTTAGTATGTAAATTTGCTTTCATTGTCTTTAATAAGTAGTAAAATTATATGAATAACAAAGAATTGTTTTAAAATAACTTTCTCTATAATTTAGCGTCAATATATGTCTGGTTTATATATGTATTTCATATACCTACATACCCAGATTGCATAAAAGTTTCCCTGCAAAAAGTGGTCATGAATGAAAAAAAGTTTAAGAAGCCCTGGTCTCTAGTACCAGATTAAGTAATTTAGGTTTATCCCTTAAGTATGTTATCAGCTTGCTTTACAAAAGAGGACTGTTCTACAGACCACTATGTAAAGCAATTTTTATGTAATTATAGCCTTATCATAATCCTGTTTGTAGGTTCATCTATTTCACTTAGCAAAATCTCACCCAATTGGTATTGAATGGATGAAGAATACTGATCAGTTTTCTCCATTTGTAAATACTCAACACCATGGAAAAATTCTGATACATGTCAAAGAAAGATAATTTAAAATTTTGAGGGAGCCATCTTAATATTGGACAGGATAGCATCTTTTGGTAAACCACTAGCTTTTGCAGTCCATTTTATAAATGTAATCAGATATGGATTCTTTTTTCCCTTTCATTTTCTTCTCTGGGGTCTCTTTCAGTCTTGAACAAATCTCTCTCTCTCTCTCTCTCTCTCTCTCTCTCTCTCTCTCTCTCTCTCTCTCTCTCTCTCAAACACACACACACACACACACACACACACATTTTCTTTCTATCCAAAGGCCTTCATAGTTTTTTGTTTGTTAAACCAAAAATATCATTTCCTAGAAAGAATTTGGCCTATTCTGAAATTGTCATCCAGATTGTGGTGACTATTACCTGAAAAAGGAATAATTTTCACCAGACTGTTCAAAAGTAGAGGGGAAAAACTGAAATTTAAAACATTTGGCCACAAACCTGGACAATATTGAAGAATTACCTTGATACAATAGATTTGAATTTTATTGAACAGAATAACTTTTTTCAATTTAGAAAAGCAAAATCCTTAATTATTCTTAAAAGTAAAAAATATTCTTGAAAAGAAAAAAAACAAAAACCCCAGCATTTGGCTCCCAAATGGAGAAATGACAAATAAGCATTTAGTTCGTGTGCTGACCCACATAGCTCTCCTTGAAAATGTGGCTTCGAAACAGCTAATCTTTTAAAAAGTCTTTACACTGACGAATTTAGAAGCGAGAACAAATGTGGGAGTATAAATGGAAGTCATGATCATTTCTGCCAATGAGAACACTGCTGTTTCTAAGTACCCAGGCCAGTGCAGGTTTGTCATTTGGATAGAACCCTTGGAGCTCAACTTGCTCCTTAGCCATAGATGAAACTTGCTTGAAGCTTAAGATAATTGTCTCATGCAACAGCAGTGCTGAGCATATGAAGTAATGCAAAACCAATTATTCTTTCATCCTTCATCCTTCTGTGAAAAATTATGGTGTCTTTTAAAGTTTTTTATTAATTTTATTCTAAACAAGCATTTCCATAACAGAATAGGAAAAAATGATTGTCCATAAAACTGCAAATTTATTATGTACAACTTGACTATTTCTTTTAGATACATAATAAAGTTATGTAACTTTGTCTTTTTTCCCCCACCTCTCTTACTCTAGAAATGGTTACCATTAGACATAAATGTGTATGTTTTTATATATAGATATACACACACACACACACATATATGTAAAATCATCCTATACATACTTCTGTTTATGCTTTTTCTTTGGATGTAGGCATATGTTCTTTGTAGTTAATTTGGGTATTTATAATAGTCAAAAATGACTTAGTCACTCAAAGTTGTTCATAAAAAATACTATTATTGTATACTGTTGGGATATGAGAGCCACCTGCCAATCCACAAGTTACATACATCTGTGAAGGCTGCTTTGCAACTCCTTCAAGTTCGTGATCCACAGCTGTGGAAGCTCTTGGAGAATTGACCTGCCTCTTCACTTAGGCATGGCCCTTAACAATTCCCCGTTTTTTGCTTTATGGGAGTGTGATTATTTTCCCCCCACAGCTTGGTCAGTAAGTTTATGCATTGGCTGTTGTCTAAGTCCATATGCTAAGGCATCTGAGTCTGCATGCTAGGGAGTGCAAACAGCACTATCACTTCTGGGTGGTTATAAGGTGAGATGCTATAGCAGGTGTTGAATCTTGTGAAATGTCATGGAGGCAAAATTTCAAATGGAGAAGAGGACTATCGTCAGAACAAGTATTTTTCACAAATCTCTCATCAGTCTCCTGGCTTTGTCCTTTGATGTGTTGGTCCATTAATTATCCCAACTAAAAAAGTTTTACCAGGTCTCTTCTCCCTTTCCTTCCCTGTGGGTTACTGAAGGAACTCTGGGAGGATCCTACTCACAAACAGCTCTTGGGCGCTGCTGCTTCTTTATGTCCCTGTTTGGGTACCATATGTTGTGATATGGGAGCCATCTGCCAGTGGCTGCTGGAGGTCTAACTCAGACCTGTAGAATGGATCTCTTCCTGTGAAAGGATGATGATGATAATACAAGGAGACTGAGAGGAAGGTGCATTGTCTGACATCTCTCCTCTTCCCTCTTGCCTCCAATTTATTTCATTCCCAATCCACAAAGAACATCTGCATTAGTAAAGGCTGCTTTGCAAGTGTTACGATCCACAGCTGTGGAAACTCTCAAAGAATTGACCTGCCGCTTCACCTAGGCATGGTTCTTAATAGTATACGATGTTCTCTTAGTTTGCCTCATTTTAGTCTTCATTTAAATCTACCCATCATTGATCTCATTAATTTTTAGCATTGTAATATGCCATTTCAATAACATACCACATCTTGTTTAGCCATTCCCCAATTTACAATCATGCCCATAACTTCCAGTTCTTTACCACCATAAAGAGACCTTCTATTGATGGCAGAGATGACACATGTTTCTCTTTGACCTTCTCCTATAACCCTCAGACTAATTAAGCAAATCCAGCCTCTGAATTAGCTCTGGACTGGAAGAAGCCACAAATATTGGGAGTGCAACAAATTATCAGCAGAACATAATTTTGAAGATCACCAGAAAAGTTCTGTTTCAATCAGAAATGGGAGGGAGGCAGCTAATGCAAGCTGACAAGCACAAATGCCAGTGCAGACAGGGCAGAGTTCCGGGGTGGTTACAGCTACAATCCCCTTTCCACCTCTAGTTTCTTTTTTATATTATAGCAGAAAAAAGAGGAAAGTGCAGGTACAATGAGGGAAATTACATCTCAGGAAAAGGCAAAGTAAATCTATTATAATTGAGGAAAAGAAGGGAGGGCGACAAACATTGTGTGAAACTTACTCTCATGACATTTGGTTTAAAAAAAAAGAACAATAGATATATTTTGTTTCACTGAGAAATTTTTCTCACCTAATAGAAAAATGGGAGGGAAAAGGCAAAAAGGGAAGGGGTAGGCTAATTAGAAGGTAAAACAGAAATAATATAGGAAAGAAATAAGAAAGGGGGAGAATTGTTTGAGGCAAGTAATGCTCATAAGTAAAATACTGGGGAGGAAGGAAAGGGGAAAAAAGAGAAAAGCATAACTTGGGGTTAATAATGTGGTAGGAAATACAGAATTAGTAGTTTTAACTGTAAATGTGAATGGGGTTAACTCTCCAATAAAACATAAGCAGATAGCAGACTGGATTAAAAGCTAGAATCCTACAATATGATGTTTACAAAAAAAAAACAAAACACATTTAAAACAGAGTGATATATACAGAGTAAAGGTAAAAAGCTGGAGCAGAATCTATTATGCTTCAGGTAAAGTTAAAAAAAAAAAAAAAAGCAGGGGTAGCCATCCTGATCTCAGATCAAGCAAAAGCAAAAATCGATCTAATTAAAAGAGATAAGGAAGGAAACTATATCTTGCTAAAGGGCAGCATAGATAATGAAGCAATATCAATATTAAACATATATGCACCAAGTGGTGCAGCATCTAAATTCCTAAAGGAGAAGATAAAAGAGTTGCAAGAAGAAAGAGACAGCAAAACTATAATAGTGGGAGATCTCAACTTTGCTCTCTCAGAACTAGAGAAATCAAGCCATAAAATAAATAAGAAAGAAGTTAAAGAGGTAAATAGAATACTAGAAAAGCTAGATATGATAGATCTTTGGAGAAAATTGAATGGACACAGAAAGAAGTACACTTTCTTCTTAGCAGTTCATGGAACTTATACAAAAAATGACCATATGTTAGGGTATAAAGACCTCAAAACCAAATGCAGAAAGGCAGAAATAATAAATGCTTTTTTTCAGATCATGATGCAATAAAAATGATATTAAATAAAATGCCAGGGGAAAATAGACCACAAAGTAAGTGGAAACTAAATAATCTCATCCTAAAAAATGAATGGGTGAAACAGCAAATCATAGACACAATCAATAATTTCATCCAAGAGAATGACAATAATGAGACAACATACCAAAATTTGTGGGATGCAGCCAAAGCAGTACTAAGGGGAAAATTTATATCTCTAGATGCTTACTTGCATAAAATAGAGAAAGAGAAGATCAATAATTGGGCTTGCAACTAAAAGCTAGAAAAAGAACAAATTAAAAATCCCCAATCAAATACCAAACTTGAAATTCTAAAAATAAAAAGAGAGATCAATAAAACTGAAACTTAAAAAACTATTGAATTAATAAATAAAACTAAGAGTTGGTTTTATGAAAAAAAAAAAAAAACAATAGATAAACCTTTAGGTAATTTGATTAGAAAAAGGAAAGAGGAAAATCAAATTGTTAGTCTCAAAAATGAAAAGGGAGAACAATCCGCCAATGAAGAAGAAATTAGAGCAATTATTAGGAATTACTTTACCCAACTTTATGCCAATAAATTTGACAATCTAAGTGAAATGGAGGAATACCTACAAAAATATAGATTATCCAGATTAACAGAAGAGGAATTAAATTAGTTAAATACTCCCATTTTACAAACTATGTTAGGATTCTTACAAGGTGCTAAGTAAGTGGAATTGAGGAGACAATGGTTAAATCTAGTTCAGCATTGATTTAATCCTACAACAAATAATGGTTTCCTAGTGATATGATTGGTGTATTCGCAGTGTGGAACATATAAGGAGGAGCTGTCAGGGCCAGAAAGGACATGCCCACTAGAAGCTTTCAGAGGCTGAGACAGATTCATTCCATCTTCCACCTTTGTGCTGGCTGGAGGCTGAAGTACAAACCTTTGGATTCGGAGACATCTGGAAGAAGCTAGAACCAGAAGCTGGCAAAGGCAAGGACAAGTGGCAGGAGCTCTCTGAGTCTAGGAGAGAGATAGGCCTCTAAGAAAGCTAACCAGGCTCCAGGAAAAGAGACAAGACTTTAAAAGAGACAATAAAGGATTTGGACCTTAATCCCTGGCTGCACTTGTGGTGATTACTGGCTGCCTCCAGAAGCCCCCCAAGAAGCCTGCTCCCAGAGAACATTATATTTTAGAGAATATAGATTCTTGGTCCTACGTTCTGGTGCAAAAATGTAATATTTTAGAGAAGAATATTACATTTTGGAGCCAGAATGTAGGATCAAGAATCTTCATCTGTGACCCATAAATTAGGGTGAGTACAACAAGAAAACTTTGTTAAGGGCTAAAGTAATGTTTCAGCTGAAATGGGACAGATGTTTAGAAAATAGTCTTCTTTTCCAATTCAAGGAAAATGTGTAGAGAGCATTGTCAGGGTTATGAAAATCCAAGGTTTGATTATAATTTTGGAGGAGATCACTGAACTTTTTGAAACTATATAGTACACATCTCCTTGGTTCTCTATGGAAAAAAAAATTGGATCTAGAGGAGTGGAAATTAGTAGGAGAGCAACTTTGTCAATTCTACAATGAAAATACACCCGACTCAATTTCCTTAATACATATAATTTAATACAACTGGCTTTAGGAAATTATATAAATTAAAGAATAAGGAAAAAGACGAAAGAGCAGGAGGGGGAGGATGTGAATAAACTAGGTGAAAAGGATGAAGAATCAGATAAGAATGGAGTTAAGTACAATTCTGAGTGTGACACTTCACAATAAGAACATTTCCAGCCCTGACCTACTCCCTTCAATTAACCCTTCATGGGTGGTGGAAGGAGGAAAAGAGGCAGTGACATAAACAGAATCACCTATTAAGTAGCCTATGACAAGATTACAAAATGCATTGGTTAAGGCTAAGAGAGAAGGACAGGATATATCTAATTTAAAAATAAATGCATATCCTGTGATTGAAGAGCTTGACTCTTTAGGTCAAAAAAGGAGAAGATACCCTTTTGATCTGGAAAAAAATAAGGATTTGAAAAATCCTCTCTTTATGGGGCTACATCATCTTATGTTAAGATGTTACTAGATAATTTGGCTTATGAAATCTTAACCCCTTGTGATTATAAATCCATATCAAGGACATGTTTAGAACCTGGACAAAACTTGTTGTGGCTTTCAGAGTATTATGGATTAGGATTCAAGCCCAACTCAATAAGCAAACTTGAGTTAATGTACAAGTCACTTTTTACCAACTAGCAGGTGAAGGTCTGTATGCAGAGAATTCAGCACAGATTAATTACCCCATAGGAGCATATGAACAAATTGCTATTGCTGCTATAAAAGCTTGGGGCATCCTCCTAGGGAAAGATCAAGGGGAAGCCTTCACAAAACTAGAGCAAGGTCCCAATGAACCCTTTGTGGATTTTGTGGGACATCTGCAAACAACTGTCACAAGAACCATTGGAGAAAATGCAGCTACAAGAATTATGATAAAGTGGAACAGATTAGATACAAAGGACAAAAAAGGGTACATCTATAGCAATCTAATCTTTGACAAACCCAAAGATTCCAACATTAGGGATAAAAATTCATTATTCGGAAAAAACTGTTGGGAAAACTGGAAATTAGTATGGCAGAAATTAGATATGGATCCACACTTAACACCATATACCAAGATAAGATCAAAATGGGTCCATGATTTAGGCATAAAGAGGGAGATAATAAATAGATTAGAGGAACAGAGGATAATCTACCTCTCAGACTTGTGGAGGAGGAAGGAATTTATGACCAGAGGAGAACTAGAGATCATTATTGATCACAAAATAGAAGATTTTGATTACATCAAACTAAAAAGTTTCTGTACAAATAATACTAATGCAAACAAGATTAGAAGGGAAGTAACAAATTGGGAAAATATTTTTAAAAACAAAGGTTCTGATAAGGTCTCATTTCCAAAATATATAGAGAACTGACCCTAATTTATAAGAAACCGAACCATTCTCCAATTGATAAATGGTCAAAGGATATGAACAGACAATTCTCAGAGGAAGAAATTGAAACTATATCCACTCACATGAAAGAGTGTTCCAAATCACTACTGATCAGAGAAATGCAAATTAAGACCACTCTGAGATACCACTACACACCTGTCAGATTGGCTAAGATGACAGGAACAAATAATGACAAATGTTGGAGGGGATGTGGGGAAACTGGGACACTAATACATTGCTGGTGGAGTTGTGAAAGAATCCAGCCATTCTGGAGAGCAATCTGGAATTATGCCCAAAAAGTTATCAAACTGTGCATACCCTTTGACCCAGCAGCGCTACTACTGGGATTATATCCCAAAGAAATACTAAAGAGCGGAAAGAGACATATATGTGCCAAAATGTTTGTGGCAGCTCTTTTTGTTGTAGCTAGAAACTGGAGGATGAATGGATGTCCATCAGTTGGAGAATGGTTGGGTAAATTGTGGTATATGAAGGTTATGGAATATTATTGCTCGGTAAGAAATGACCAGCAGGAGGAATACAGAGAGGCCTGGAGAGACTTAAATCAACTGATGCTGAGTGAAATGAGCAGAACCAGAAGATCACTGTACACTTCAACAACAATACTGTATGAGGATGTATTCTGATGGAAGTGGAAATCTTCAACATAAAGAAGATCCAACTCACTTCCAGTTGATCAATGATGGACAGAGGTAGCTGCACCCAGAGAAGAAACACTGGGAGGGGAATGAAAATTGTCAGCACTAATATCTGTCTGCCCAGGTTACATGTACCTTCGGATTCTAATGTTTATTGTGCAACAAGAAAATGATATTCGCACACATGTATTGTACCTAGACTATATTGTAACACATGTAAAATGTATGGTATTGCCTGTCGTCGGGGGGAGGGAATAGAGGGAGGGGGGGTAAATTGGAAAAATGAATACAAGGGATAATATTATAAAATATATATATATATATATATAATAAAAAAAATGCTCTAAAAAAAAATAAAATAAAAAAAAAAGAATTATGATAAGACAACTGGCTAAGGGAAATGCTAATGAGATTTGCAGAAGAATTATATGGGGACTACACAAAGATGCTCCTTTAGAGGAGATCATAAGACACTGTGCCTTAGTGGGCACAAAAGCTTATTATGCCCAGGCTATGATGAACATGGGAAAACAGGGTCCCTCTTAGCAAGGAACTTCTAGAAAAACTTGTCGATGTTTTCAGTGTGGAAAAATTGGACATCTGAGAGCCCATTGTAGGCATAGAGATAGAGTGAGAAGAGAGAGTGAGAGAAGACCTAAAACCCTATGTCCAAAATGCCACAAGAGCTTCCACTGGGCCTCAGAATGTAGATTGACCCAGGGAAATGAGAAGTGGAACCCAGCTTCAAGATATATCAAAAGATAGGTGGTACATGATGGCAGCTGAGGTTACACCTTTAGAAACTCAATACTCTGATGTGATCAATCAGCCAAAAAGCAATCACATGGCATAAATGGATTACATGATCAACCAACAGAAAAGCAATCAGATAACAGAAAGGGATTACAATTGGGGAGAATACAAGCTTTTTAACCCAACAGAAGGGCAGTGTCCAGTGAGAGCAGCTCCAATATAATGAGCAGCTCCAATGTAATAACCAGGTGATGTGGAGAGATCGAGAAAGTGATAAATGGAAGGGACCAGATAGATTGAGGAAGAGGGTTTGTTTGTATTTCTACAGATGGAGAAGGAATCAGATGGGTGACAACGAGCACCTGGAGAGAGACAGAAAAAGAGAAAAACCTCGAAAAAAAGGAGAAAACCTAAGAACAAAATCTGCAGGAATCACTGCATTCCCTAACACAAGATGAGACTATTGCAGGTCTTCAAAACTTGCAGGAATTATTGGATCCTTGACACATGAAGTAATGGACAATAGATTGGTTTTGGACTATTTCTAGGACTTATGGAAATGTATAATTTCTCATGTTGATTTATGTTGTTACATCATTACTAGCCTGTGTTACTATGTGCTTGTGTAATTTATGTAATTATATATAATACCTCCCATACTGATGGATTTATGTAGACCTATTTTAAGAGTGAGTCCCTTTAGAAACCTGCTAATCTGATTTGATTTTCCATTTCCTTTGGTGTTTTCATCTCTCTTCCAGAGAAGTCAGGGAGGGTGTGACCACCTCTTTTAATGGTATTTTCACCCTTTTTTTGAGCAGACAGGGAAGGCATGAGCACCTTCTTTTTTGGGGTTCTCACCTCCTTGAGAAGTCAGGGAGGTTATGACCACCTATGTTCTAAAAACAAAAGAAAGTGGGAGATGTTAGGATTCTTACAAGGTGCTAAATAAGTGGAATTGAGACTGGTTAAATCTAGTTTAGCTTACTAGATTTAATGCTTCAACAAATAATGATTTCCTAGTGATATAATGATTGGTGTATACTCAGTGTGGAAAATATAAGGAGTAACAGTTAGGGCCAGAAAGGCAAGCCCAATAGAAGCTCTAAGAGCCTCAGCCAGGATTCAATTTAGGAGATTCAGAAGCCAGAGAAGGCAGCTTGGGCTCTTGGAACCAAGACTACGATAGGCCTCTAAGAAAGCTAACTGGGCCCCAGGAAGGAGACAAGACTTTGAAGGAAACAATAAAGGATTTGGAATTTAATACCTGGCTTTTTTTGAGGTGATTACTCTGAACTGAAATTAAGGTTACCTCCAGAAGCCCCCCAAGAAACCTGCTCCCAGAGAATACAGATTTTAGAGAAGAATATTACAAAGAAATAAAACAAGCTATTAATCAAATCCCTAAGAAAAAATCCCCAGTACCAGATGTATTTACATGTAAATTGTACCAAACATTTAAAAAATTAACTCCAATACTAAAAAAACTATTTGAAAAAATAGGAAATAAAGGACTTCTATCTAATTTTTTTAATGACACAGACATGTATTGATACCTAAACCAAGTAGGATGAAAACAGAGAAAGAAAATTACAGACCAATCTCCCTAATGAATGCCAAAAAATCTTAAATAAAATTTTAGCAAAGAGAGTACAGAAAATCATTCCCAGGATAACACACTATGACCAAGTAGGATTTATACCAAGCTGGTTCAATATTAGAAAAACTTTTAGCATAATTGACTATATCAATAACCAAATTAATAAAAACCATGTGATTATCTCAATAGATGCAGAAAAAGCATTTGATAAAATCCAACACCCATTCCTAATAAAAACATTAGAGCGTATAGGATTGTTTTCCTTAAAACAGTCAGTAGCAGCTATTAAAATCATCAGCAAACATCATATGTAATAGGAGTAAAATGGAACTATTCCAAATACGATCAGGGGTAAAACAACATTGCTTACTATCACCATTATTATTCAATATTGTATTAGAAATACTAGCTTTGGCAATAAGAGAAGAGATTAAAGGAATTGGTAATGGGGAAACCAAATTATCACTCTTTGCAGATGATATGATGGTATACTTAGAGAACCTCAGAGAATCTAAAAAACTATTAGAAATAATCTACAACTTTAGCAAAGTTTCAGGATACAAAATAAATCCACATAAATCATCAGCATTTTTATATATCAATAACAAAATCCAACAGCAAGAGATACAAAGAAAAATAATAACTGTAGCAATCTAGTATTTGACAAACCTAAAGGCCCCACCTTTTGGGATAAGAATCCACTATTTGACAAAAACCATTGGGAAAATTGGAAACTAGTATGGCAGAAACTAGGCATAGACCCACATCTAACAATATATACCAAGATAAAGTCAAAATGGGTTCATGATCTAGACATAAAGAATGATATTATAAACAAATTAGAAGAGCATAGAATGGCTAGCTCTCCTATCTGTGGAGGAGGAAGGAATTTGTGACCGAAGAAGACTAAAGATCATTATTGATCACAAAATAGATAATTTTGATTATATTAAGTTAAAAAATCTTTGTACAACAAAACTAATGCAGATGAGATTAGAAAGGAAGCAACAAACTGGGAAACCACTTTTACACTCAAAGGATCTGATAAAGGCCTCATTTCTAAAATATATATAGAATTGACTCAAATTTATAATAGTTCAAGCCATTCTTCAGTTGATAAATGGTCAAAGGATATGAATAGACAATTTTCAGATGAAGAAATTAAAACTATTTCTAGTTATATGAAAAGGTGCTCCAAATCACCAATGATCAGAGAAATGCAAATTAAGACAACTCTGAGATACCACTACACACCTATCAGATTGGCTAAAATGACAGGATGAATATTGAAGGGGATATTTAGAAAACTGGGACACTGATACATTGTTGATGGAATTGTGAACGGATTCAACCATTCTGGAGAGCAATTTGGAGCTATGCTCAAAAAGTTAGCAAACTGTGCATACCCTTTGACTCAGCAGTGTTTCTATTGGGCCTATATACCTAAGAAATCTTAAAGGAGGGAAAGTCATCCACATGTACAAAAATGTTTGTGGCAGCCCTATTTGTAATGGCAAGAAACTGAATGCCCATCAGTTGGAGAATGACTAAATAAGTTATGAATGCTATGGAATATTATTATTCTATAAGAAATGACCAACAGGATGATTTCAGACAGGCTTGGAGAGACCTATATGAACTGATGCAAAGTAACATGAGCAGAACCAGGAGATCCTTATACAAGACAACAATAAGACTATACAATGATCAATTCTGAAGGACGTGGCTCTCTTCAACAATGAGAAGATTCAAACCAGTTTTTATTCAGTGATGAAGAGAGCCATCTATACCCAGAGAGAGAACCATGGGAACAGAGTGTGGAACACAACATAAAATTCTCCCTCTCTCTGTTGTTATTTGCTTGCATTTTGTTTTCTTTCTCGGTTTCTTTTCCTTCCTTCTTGATTTTTCTTGTGCAGCAAGATAACTGTATAAATATGTAAACATATATTGGATTTAACATGTATTTCAATTTATGTTACATGTACTAGACTACCTGCCAGCTAAGGGAGAGGGTGGGGGAAGGAGGGGAAAATTTGGAACAAAAGGTTTTGCAAGGGTCAATGTTGAAAAAATTAACCATGCATATCTGTTAGAAATAAATAAATAAATATTAAAAAAAAAAGACCTGCTATAACTATTCCAGAATATATAGATCCCTTTCCCCTACTCCTCTTGGGAAACAGACCTAAAAGTGGTATTGCTGAGTTAAAGGGTATAGACAGTTTAATAATTTTGGGGGCATAATTCCAGATTGCTCTCCAAAATTGTTGAACCAATTCATAATTCTATCAATAATGAATTAATGAATTTTCCCACATCCTCTCTAACATTTATCACTTTCCCCTTCAACTATTTTAGCCCATCTGATAGGTGTGAAATGATAATTTTAATCAGTATTTTTCTAATTAGTGATTTATATCTTAGTGAAAGAATTGAACACAAGTATTAAAATAGTGAGAACAATAGCTTACATTTATAAAATGGACTGTTTACATATTCACTTTAGCTCATTTCATTTTCCTGACAATCTGGCTTGCCTGTAGTATTAAGAACTTGGGTCTCTCCTCCCCCTAGTTTTTTTTCTTCGGGGTGCTTCTATTTTCTATGGTTTTAGCCCCTACCCAGAAATCTGAGGAAATTTCTTCAGAGGACAGACCAAAAAGTTAATACCAACTCATTTGGAAGCATCCAGGGCAATGTACAAAATGTGCCTTACATAGAATAGGTGCTTAATAAATGTTTGATTAATTTAATTTTTAAAAGTAATGTTTAGTTTTTGTTAGGCACTCCCATCAGTTACTCTTCCCATTGACGAAAGTTGCTAGTCTTCCACATGCTAAATGTACTTCTCTTTACAATGATGTTCTCTGAAGAATCTTTTCTTTTCCCTTTTCTTTTTAGCAGGCTACAAAGAACAGGGTGTAAGTTGCGGGGAAAAAAGCTCTCTTCATATTCCCTGGGAAATTATTGCAATATCTTCTTGCCTCTCTGAGTGACACATCTAACTCCTATTTACTTTTCCTGGAGAGCCTCTACTTTCCAGAATTCTTTCTAGGGTTGTTGGGTGGATGGGAGGGCAAAGGGGAACATATTTTCATACCCTACTTCGGATTATACCACCATCCATGTTTCTCTCTTTCTCTTTTTGTCTCTTTCACTCTCCTCCCTCCATTCCTTCGTTCTTTCTTTCTCTCTCTGTCTGTCTCTTTGTCTCTCTCTCTGTTTCTCTCTCAGCAAAATTTGTTTAGCTGACCCTCAATTCACTCATCTACGTTGGGTCAGGCTGAATTCAGTACATGAAAATTGTTCCAACAACTATTATTATAATTTAGAAGGCAGGATAAGTATGATTATCATTTTACAGTTTAGAAAACTATAGCAAAGTATCAAATGTCACTGAGTTACTAAATGAGAGGGCTGGGAATTCCCTTGAATACTTTCCACTACATCAGGCTGATTCCATAACTAGTGCTTGAAGGGAAGAATGCTTTCCATATTATTCCATTTGGAAATGCCAACAGGAAAAGTTTAATCTGTAAATCATAATCTGGTCTTGATGAAGTAACCCAAGTGATTTTAAAATCTCTCTCAAAAATTGTGGCATCCCACCTTATCCTTATCTGCTTGAAACACCGTCTACAACTCTATTAATACATTCTAAACACTTCCTTAATGTATTAATCATTTGATCATAAAATAGATTTTCTAACATGTATTGTTCCTTCAGAAGTTTCATAAAGTTTTATATCCCTCTCCTAGAATTTTCTGTGGCTGGAAAGGTAAAGGGGGTCTAGATGATGATATTGTGAAGTAGCTAGAGTTGGTCTCTAGCTCCCATTTCACTTTCCTTCTGCCTGTTACTCAGTGTTCTAGATTGTACCTACTTGCTTAAGAATCCTTAATTTCAATCCTATCTTTTGGGAAAACAGTTTGGAACTATGCTGAAAGGGCAATTAAACTGTGTATATTCTTTGATCCAGCAATGCCCCTACTAGATCTATATCCCAAAGAGATCATTAAAAAGGGAAAAGGACCTACATGTACAAAAATATTTGTAGCTGCTCTTTTTGTGGTGGTAAATTAGAAATTGCAGGGATGCCCATTAATTGAGGAATGCCTGAACAAGCATGAAATATATGAATATAATGGAATACTATATTGTGCTATAAGAAATTGTAGCGAGCTATCGTCTCCAGAAGCTGCTGGATCGCTCTCTGTGAAGAGATCTGCTGTGTCTACTCAAATCTCTCAGACAGATTCTTCTTCCTGTAACGAACCGTTGTCTCCAGGCAGTTGCTGTTAACTCTTGTCCAAAGAAGTGACTTCCCTTCCTGCAGAGAGCCCCGTCAAGCCTGATGCAATTCAGAGTCTCCTCCTCTTCCTGGATTGCTGTCCTCTTTATCCTCCCAGAGAATGGGCGTGGGATAATGCAAGGGCTTCTGGGAAGAACCACTTCAGCCAATGGGCTTGCTCCTTCTACCAAGTCAACCTGAGTTCTCACCTTGTAATTGTCCAGAAAACCTCAGTTCTCACTTAGTAATCCTAACATCTCCCCCTTTCTTTTGATTTAGAACATAGGACAGTCATGACCTTGAAACATAAATCCATCAATATGGGAAGTATTACAGATAATTACATAAATTACATAAGCACATAGTAACATAGTAACGTAACACATGCTAGAAGTATATAACATAATCATAAATTGAAAATTTATAAATGTCCATAAGTCCATTGTCCATTAGTCTCATCTTGTGTGAGGAAGTCCAATGATTCCTGCTGGTTTTTAAAGTTCTTTAACAGTCTTCTTATTATCCATGCTCTTTCAGTGTCAGATGTTTCTTAGATCTTCTCCTTTATTTTGAGGCCTTTCTCTTTTTCTGTCTCTCTCTGATGGACAAGGCGAATATGACTCGTTGGCACCCATCTGATTCCTTCTCCTGCTGAAGAAATACAAGCAAACCCTCTCCCCCAGGCAGTTAACCTATCTGGTCCCTTCCATTCACCACTTTCTGGATCTCTCCACATCACCTGGCGATTATCTAAGGACAGTGGAGATGCTCTCACTGGACACTGCCCTTCTGGTGGGTTATAAAACCTGTCTGCTGGAGCCAGTGCATCTTTGTCAAAAATTAGAAAATTAATGGTATAGAGAACTAAATTTAGAAGTTCCCTAGGGCTACCTGTGGCTCCCCCTTTCTTTTGTTTTTGGAGGAGTGTCTTAATATCTCTGTTTCTTCTCTCTACTATTGCCTGCCCTTGAGGATTAAAGGGTATGCCCGTGCTATGTAAAATCTTATACTGTGCACAAAAGTGTGTAAAATGTTTGGACGTATATGCAGGTCCATTGTCTGTTTTTATTGCTTGTGGCACACCCATAATTGCAAAAGCCTGTATAAGGAATTCAGTGACCACTCGGGCTGTCTCTTTTGCTGCTGGCATTGCAAATGTGAATCCTGAAAATGTGTCTACCACGACATGAATAAAAGATAGACGACCAAAAGATTTATAATGGGTCACATCCATTTGCCAGATTTCATTGGGTCTCAAACCACGAGGATTCTTCCCTGGAGGGAGTGTAGGAGCGTGGAAAGGAAGACAAGCTGTACAGCTTTTTACTATGCTCCTAGCTTCCTCTCTTGTGATTCCAAATTGTAAACGTAAAGCTCGAGCAGCCTGATGATATTTAGAATGAGATTCTTGTGCTTCCTGAAATAAAGGACTACTGGCTAACATGGTTAGAAGGCTATCTGCCTTTGAATTTCCATCAAAAATGGGACCTGGAAGTCCACTATGTGAGTGGACATGCAAGATATAAATCTTGCCTGGATGTTTTCTCACTTGCTCTTGAAGTTCCTTAAAGAGCTGATAAATATTGGAGGCTGCAAATTTTATTTGGGCTGTGGCAATTCTTTGTACTACACCTACTGAATAGGCTGAATCAGTAATTATATTTACGTCTCCTGGGTAATAAGTGAGAGCTAGCATGATAGCAAATAATTCATTCTGTTGAGTGGATTGAAAAGGAGTCCTGATTACTCTCTTTATGGTTAAATCATGAGAGTATATAGCACAAATATTTTCTTTGGAGGCGTCTGTAAAGATTGTTGGTCCTTTAAGAGGAACCTTAGAAACCTTTTCTTCAAAAATCCATCGCCAATTATGTAGTAGCCGGGTAATCTTTAATGGAGATCCATGTGCAAAATTTGGAGCGGTGGCCAATAAAATTTGCCATTCTGGGATGGTCTCACAGCATACATTAATTTGTGCGTTAGTATAGAATGTGTATATTTTTTCAGGACTTATTCCAGATAATTGTGTTACTCTCTTAATAGCCTTTAATAAAATCCTAGCCACAAGCACTGGGTAAGGTGTAAGGCTTTGTTCTGGTTGTGCTGGGAGGTTCACCCACTCAATCACTCTGTCTCCTTGATGAAGGACTGCTGTGGGTGCCTCTTTTGTAGCAAAAACTGATATTTCCAAGGGTTTTTGAGTGACTCTTTCAACCACATTGGATAAAGCCAGTTCAACTTCTCTCAAAGCCTCTTGTGCTTCTTTTGTAAGCTGGCGTGGTGAATTTAAAGCACTGTCTCCCCTTAAAATAGATGTCACTGGTCCTCTTCGAAATGAAGGATGAACAACCTTTTCCACAAAGCAGAGCACTAAGATTCATATCTGGCTTCTTCCTCCTTGCTTTGAGCTCAGGGCCTTACCCATCCTGATAGCTTTACACTTTCAGTCTCTATGAGACATTTCCCAGGCAGTAAAGTAACAAACATTTCATTACTTGTTATGTGCCAAGCACTGTGCTAAGTTCTGGGGATCCAGAGAAAGGGAAAAACACAGTCCTTCTTCTCAAGGAACTTACATTCTAACAGGAGAAGTAACATGCAAAGACCTATGCATTTATAAACTATATGCAGTGAAAATGGAAGATTACTTTACAAAGAATGGTGGTAGTAGTAATGGTATATGTATGTGTGTATATATGTGTGTTTTAGGCATTAAACTGAGCAATTACAATATTTGGAAGACTTTGGAATAGTATTAATACTAATTATAGTTAATAATAGTTAACCTTTATATTATTATATGCCTACTGTATGCTAAGCATTATGTTAAGCTCTTTACAAATATCTTTTTCTTGATCCTAAGAACAATCCCGGGAGGATTCTCATTTTATAGATGAGGAAACTGAGGCAAACAATTAAGCAACTTATGCAGGATCACACAGCTAGTAAGTGTCTGAGGCCACATCATGACTGTCCTATGTTCTAAATCAAAAGAAAGGGGGAGATGTTGGGATTACTAGGTGAGAACTGAGGTTGTCTGGATGGTGACAAGGTGAGAATTCAGGTTTTCTGGACAATTACAAGGTGAGAACTCAGGTTGACTTGATAGAGGGGGCAAGCTCATTGGCTGGGGTGGTTCTTCCCAGAAGCCCTTGCATTATCCCACGCCCATTCTCTGGGAGAATAAAAGAGAGGACTCTCAGAGAAAGAAGAAGACTCTCTGCATTACATCAGGCCTGACGGGGCTCTCTGCAGGAAGGGAAGTCACTTCTAAGGACAAGAGTTAACAGCAACTGCCTGGAGACAACGGTTCACTACAGGAAGAAGAATCTGTCTTAAAGATTTGAGTAGACACAGCAGATCTCTTCCCAGAGAGCGATCCAGCAGCTTCTAGAGACGACAGCTCGCTACAATTGGCGTCCACACGTGGGGCAAGGACTTTTGCTTATCCTGACAAGAGGAGCTAGACCAGACCTTCGCAATTTGGCACCCGAACAGGGACAGACACAGTCCTGATTCCAGTAGAAAAGCCTCCCATCCAGATCTCAGTCTCTCTGACCCAGAACCGTGAGTAAAGAGGAAACTTTGTTAAAGATTAAGTGAGTGTGCTAATAGATAAATAAGGAACTTAACTTGTTAAGGGCTAAACCAGGAATCTCTTATAGCTGAAATGGGGCAGATGTTAGCTATATTCAATCCCTGGACCTCAGCCGACTCAACCCCAGCCCCAGAAGCAACCTCAGCTCCATTCAGGAGTGGTACTATAGAGAGTATAATCAACATAATTGAGGAGCAGAGTTTACTTGTAACCTGGGTACAGATTGCTAAACTCTTGGCTGCATTAAGACGCACATCCCCTTGGTTCTTAGAGGAAGAAAAGATAGATGTAGATAAATGGAAGCTAGTGGGATATGAAATGAAAGAATTTCAGGCAAAAAATGGGCCTCGTTCAATTTCTGCAGAAGTATTTTATATCTACAACATAGTTCAATTAGCCTTAAACTATCAAGCAAGTTGTAGGAGAAGGAAAAGTTCTAAAAATGAACAGAGGAGGAAGTGTGAGGAAAAAAGGAAAGATCAAGATCTTTCCCTAGAGCAAGAGGATTTAAATGAGGAATTATGGTATGATTCTCTTGAAGAAGCTTCAACCCTGCCTAGAGAACAGATTATTGACAGGCCCACATCAACCCCACCTTCAGAGATGGAGGAAGAAAGAGGGGAAGAGGCAGAAACACAAACAGAATTGCCTGTGAAGAAGCCTAAGCCTATGACAAGATTAGAAAAAGCATTGGTTAAAGCTAAGAGAGAAGGACAGGATATAAGTGATTTTATACATGCATATCCTGTGATTGAAAATACTGACTCTGTAGGTAAAAAAAGGAGAAGATATGCACCTTTAGATTTGAATACAATTAAGGATTTGAAAAAAGGTTGTACCCTTTATGGGGCTACATCAGCTTATGTCAAAATGTTACTAGATGGTTTGTCTTATGAAGTCCTAACCCCGAATGATTGGAAATCCATAGCAAGGACATGTCTGGAACCTGGAGAAAATTTATTATGGCTTGCGGAATTTCATGAATTATGTAAAATTCAAGCCTGATGCAATTCAGAGTCTTCCTCTTTCTCTGAGGCTGTGTCTACTCAAATCTCTCAGACAGATTCTTCTTCCTGTAACGAACCGTTGTCTCCAGGCAGTTGCTGTTAACTCTTGTCCAAAGAAGTGACTTCCCTTCCTGCAGAGAGCCCCGTCAAGCCTGATGCAATTCAGAGTCTCCTCCTCTTCCTGGATTGCTGTCCTCTTTATCCTCCCAGAGAATGGGCGTGGGATAATGCAAGGGCTTCTGGGAAGAACCACTTCAGCCAATGGGCTTGCTCCTTCTACCAAGTCAACCTGAGTTCTCACCTTGTAATTGTCCAGAAAACCTCAGTTCTCACTTAGTAATCCTAACAAGAAATGAACAGGTGGATTTCAGAAAAATCTGGAAAGATTTACATGAACTGACATTGGGTAAAGTGAGCAGAAAGAGAACACTGCACACAGTTACAGCAACATTGTGTAATGATCAACTATGATCTGCAGCTTTTCTCAGAAATCCACTTAAAAACTTTCATGTTTTTTTCCTGTTGTTCTGTTTCATCTTTCACAACATTACTAATATGGAAATGTTTAACATCATTGTACATGAATAATCTCTTATCAGTTTGCTTACTATCTTGGGGAAAGGAGAGAGAGGGAAGGAAAGAGAAAAATTTGGAACTCAAAATCTTCCAAAAAATGTTGAAAACTTAAAAAAACCAATCCAGTTCCAATGATCTTATGATGAGAGCCATTTACACCCAAAGAGAGAATTGTGGGAACTGAGTATGGATCATACCATAGCATTTTTACTTCATTGTTTGAATTTTTTCTTTTCCCTTTTGATCTGATTTTTCTTGTGCAGCAAGATAATTGTATAAATATGTATGCTTATATTAGATTTACATATATATTTATAATGTTTAACATATTTTAGATTACTTGCCATCTAGAGGAGGGGGTAGAGAGAAGGGAAAATTGGAACACAAGGTTTTGTAAGAGTTAATGATGAAAAATTATCCTTGCATATGTTTTGAAAATAAAAAGCTTCAATTTTAAAAAGCCAATTTCAGTAGCCTTTGCAGGACTGTCCTACCTTGACAATACTCTATGTTTAAGACATGTTTCCATCCTCCCCACATTCTTCTATCCGTCAAAACCTACTTGTGTCCCATTCCTTTTTTTGGCTATGTAAGAAAGCAATCTAGCATACTCAACCCTTTGAAATGTTCATGACTAATAAAAACTAAATATGTTATCCCTGTTGTGGTAATTGCATTTTAAAAATAGAAGTACTGAAGACAAGGCCCCAGAACTAAATGATCCCCAACTTGTAATTATATGAAATTCAAAAGAACAAACCTATTGGTAGAATTTCTTGTATGCCCAGAATGGAAGTTATTTTGGGGTGGGTAGGCTGTTTTTCCACACTTGCATTATGATGAGGGCCTATTCTACCCTCACTTAAAGCCACATCTTTGTAAGTGAGCTAAGATGATTCTATTCTGAACATGTCTTGGCTTCAACTTAAGATTTGTTTCTCGGCCGATGGTTCATAACACCAAAATCAGTCAGCTGTGTCAAAAGCATATGGCAAAGCCAATTGCCACACTCTTCTGGGGCTGCCAGAAGCTTAAGAGATGTTACCTCCTCTCCTATGATGAATTACCTTCCCCTGTGGCTTGAGATGAAATGGATCTCTGAACAGAGGAGTTACTGCTCTGCTTAGTCACAGGCAACTGACCTCAAGCAAAGCCTGCTTGGAGACCGAGAATGAACATTAGCTAACATTTATAAAGCACTTTGTTAAGTAAAATGACTCCAAAACTGCTCCCCACATGAAGACATTCTAATTGCACGTCCCTATCAAGTCTTGACTTGGAAAGCTGTTTGTCTTATAGAAAGTTTAGCTGGGTGAGCCAAGTTTTCTATCCATAAGTTTACTTTAAAAATAATCCCCTTAGGGCAGCTAGTTGTTGCAGTGGATAGAGTACCAACCCTGAAGTCAGGATGACCCAAGTTCAAATCTGACCTCAGACATAACACTTCTTAGTTGTGTGACCCTAGGCAAGTCACAACTCCAAATGCCTCAGCAAAATAATCCCCTTTATGTTTACATACATATTTGAAGGGCAAGTCACTAAACAGTGTGTTGAAATAGGAAACATGCTTTATAGGTCTAGCCTACAGATCTGCTCACCTTTTTGGTGCAAGGGTATTTATTGCCCATTATAGTGAAGAGTTATAGTCTTGAAGTCAGAAAGAATTGAATTGGAATCTTGTGCCACCCACCCTCTTTCTGCTTCTTTTTTATTTATAAAATGGGAAAAGTAGCACTTTTGGAAGGGGGAATCAAATGAGAAAACATACATATAAGAAAAATACTAAGTAATAATTATAGGGATCCGTATCCCTTATATCCCTTGTGCTAAACATTCTTTAACAAATATGAAAAAAGTTTTGAGCTTTATAAATTCCTGACCTAAATGCTTTCTCTTAGCTATGTTCCACCTCATCTCAATCTAGTTTTCTTGGTGTCCTTAATGTTTTCAGGACCTTATACAATTTGGTTCCAACCTTATCTTTCCACTAGGACTAGTGAGCCACAAACACCCAGAGAAAGCATTTCTACTTTGCATTTGCCCCAAGCATTTTATGATCCAGGCCATGTCTTTTTAGGCTGATGCTTTACAATCTTATTTCACGTTACTTCCATTCTCACCATCCCTCCCATATCACCGGACCCATGCTGTTCCAATTTACACCACCTCCTGCCAGAAATGAGTTTGATATCTCTGTCATTCAGATGCTTTGGCAATCCTATTTAGAACTTTTGCTGGTGTCACAACCCATTAAGCCTTTCCAAATTCTCCTAGCTATTAGTGACCTCTTCCTCAAAAATTCCTAGAGCCCTCCATGATTTCTTTCTCATTTCCCATTTCATTTTTTGTTCTAATGTGTCCCACCAGAATTTAAGTCCTCTGAGAGCAGGTACTATTACATTGCTTTGGTAACTTTCTATCCCCAGCAGCACTTAATTTGATGGAATGGATTCTCCAAAAAATGCTCTACCACCTTAGAATGTAACCACTCAAGGAAAAGTATACTTTCTATTTGCCAAACCATACCCTTACCTTTCAAGTTAGAACTGAAGGTCCACCTCCTCCAGGAACTCTTTTCCAGCCAGTAATATGAGCCAATTTCTAATCTCTACATGCAATTTGTTTGAATGCATTAATGTGATTATCACATAGATTTTTGCACATATCTTTATTAACTGTCAGAATATAGTTTTATTCAGTCACTGCTGATCAGTACAAGCAGAATTTGCACTCTAAGATCCCAATGAGATCCCAAATCCAGATTAAACACGTGTGTGAATGCATGTGCAAGTATGCACACATCTCACTGAACAAAAACAAGAGATAAAGTTTGTACTAATTGCTAGAAAATGTAGAGACCTAGAGGAAGATCTTCAGCATGTTGGAGAAACACTTTAGGAAAGATTACAGAATGATGGGCCCAAGAATTGTACAGGATGTGAAAGCCTGGACCGGTTGAGACCTACTCCACCTTTGGGATATATCCCAAGGAGCATCATATATCCATCAAATCACATTCATCTTATGATGCCAGTCTTGGGGGAAGATAGCTTCTCTTTGGTTTCTGCCTTTGTTAGAATAAAAAACTGCTTCAAAAAATTCTGATCAATAGGTATTATTGTCTCACAGTAACTACTTAACTACTACAATATTTACTATGAGACCTAACACAGTATTCAGTATTCAGAACCACAGAATTTGAAAGAAATATAGCAGCCCAGACATAAGAAACACATTCAACTTATTTGATAGTCTATGGGAGCAAACTGTTTTTGTTCTAATTTGGGTTTTTAAACAAAACTTGTTTCTAAGTCGATGAAAATCTGCCTTTTTTTCTTTGCACCTCCCAGCCCTCTGAGAAAGAAAAACAAAATCATTGTAAACACATATAATCAAACAAAATAAATCCCTGAGTTGGCTGTATCTCATCCTCATAACCCCCATCTGTCTTAATCTGTACTTGAGAAATCACCTCTTTACCAGGTAAAGCAGCATATTTCATCACGAGTTTTTGTTATTGGGTTGATTATTGTATCCATCAATTTCTAAGTTTCTCAAAACTGTTTGACTTTATATTGTTATTGTATACATCACTCTCTTGCTTCTGCTCACTTCACTCTATCAGCTCATGCAAGTATTCTCAGGTTTTATGAAATCACCCCCTCTTCATTTCTTACAGCTCAATAGCATCCCATCACATTCATATATTACTCCCCCCAATTTAGTGGCACATTCTCCATTTTCAAATTTTTGCCATAAGAAAAAACTCTTCTATAACTATTTTCATAGATATTTTTCTTTGATATCTTTAAGATATTAGCCTAGTAGTGATATTGACCATTTAAGGGGTATGTACAGTTTAATAGCTTTGGGAGCACTTTACAGAGTGACTGGGAGAGTTCAAAATCCTGCTTTGTCACTTGTGTCAACTGAGTTAATTAATATGATGTTGTGATGTGGTGCCTCAGATTTGTTTAAAATCGCATTTCTCTAATTATTGATGGCTTGGAGCATTTTTTATATGGCTTTTGATTCTTGAATTTCTTCTTTTGAAAACTGCCTGTTCATATCTCTTGACCTTTTATCAATTGGGGAACAGTTTCAAATTCAAATTCGAATCAGTTTCCTAGGTACTGGCTAGGTGATTCACAGTGGAGAGAATACTAGATCTGGAGTCAGGAAGACTCATCATTTTGAGTTCAAATCTGACTTCAGACATGTAGGTATGAGAGACAGAGACAGAGAGAGAGAGAGAGAGAGAGAGAGAGAGAGAGAGAGAAAGAGAGAGAGAGAGAGAGAGAGAGAGAGAGAGAGAGAGAGAGAGAGAGAGAGAGAGAGAGAGAGAGAGAGAGAGAGAGAGAGAGAGAGAGAGAGAGAGAGAGAGAGAAGAGAGAGAGAGAGAGAGAGAGAGAGAGAGAGAGAGAGAGAGAGAGAGAGAGAGAGAATGAGTTGTTAAAGGAAATAGCAAATTATTCCAGTATCTTTGTCAAGAAACACAAACCAAATGAGAAAACTCAAACTCCCCAAACCCCAAAACTCACAGGATCAGACACAACTGAAATGACTGAACAACAAAAATATCTTAGAAAGATCTTTATCAGAAAAACTTGCTGCAAAGATTATTCCTATTTATCGACTTCTCTTCTAATTTTAGTTGTATTGGTTTGGTTTATAAATTTTTTTTAATTTTATTTATCATATTTGTCTATTTTGCTTTTTTGTAATTCCCTCTCTATCTCTTATCTGATCATATTTTTTTTTTCTTTAACCATATATTTGTCTGGTAATTTTTTCCACTCGATTTAAGATGCTAATGTTATATACGTTAAGCTGAAACGGCAATTTCACAAGTTATACATATACACACATACATTCAAAGACACATTGAAGTGCAATGAGGAACAATATAATAAATGTCAATAGCTAGGTAGCGATAGTTTTGTGGAAAAGTCTTTGGTTGCAAGTTGTTTGATGATGACTACTTTGCTGGCACAATATATGTTAAGCAAGCATAGATATTGCTATTCTTGTGAGTGAAGTATGTTGTTACCTTCATTATTATGAGATAAGACTCTCTAGGAGGAATATTTTAATAGTGTAAATATTCCCCTACTCACAAATGAAAACCAAATTATTGGTATAAAAAATAAGAATTGACAACAATTAAAAAGAAATTATGATAACCCATTTTGCCCATCTGTCAACAAAATAATTTAAATGAAAATTTACCAAAAAATAAATATTCAGGTTAACAGAACTTGAAATAGGTAATTTAAACAAATCTAAAGTTTCAGAAAAAGAAATTAAACAAACCATAAACTTCCAAAGGGGAAAAAATTAACAAGAACCATAAAGATTCAAACATTCAAAGAACAATTAGTTTCACTGTTATATAAATTATTTGCAAAAATAACAAAAGAATCCTACCAAATTATTTCTTTGACACAAATATTTGAAATCTAAACTAGAAAAAAACCTACAAATAGCCCTAATGAACACTGCATTCTAGAGAGCAAAGTATCACAAAGATTATATAATATATATTTATATATTTTAGATAATATATAACAAATTTGGTTTATTGCAGAATTTAGTTCAAATTTTTTTTATGGCTGGGGCAATTGGATTAAGTGACTTGTCCAGGGTCACAGAGTTAGGAAATGTTAAGTGTCTGAGGTTTGAACTCAAATCCTCTTGAATTCAGGGCCAGTATGACAAATAAATGGAGATAAATTAGAATTCTTTCTAATCAGCAAAATGAAGTAAGGATGTTCACTGCCATCACAATGCTAATAAGTGTCTGAGGCCAGATTTGAACCCTAATTTCAACACCAGTGCTCGATCTAATGCACCGGAAAATATTATCTGTTTGAGGTAATTCCTGAGCTCTTCAGAGTCTCAAATAAATGACTGTCTTGAGTATGCACTGCAAACATAAAATAGGGAGATTAGGCCTGTCAGAGACATTTGCCATGGTCACAGAGGATATCTTGAGCAAGGTTCAAATGGAGATACTTTCCAGAGGCTCCTTTTTCTTGTTTGCTAATAACATTATGCTGATTTATTTCAAAAGTCAAGAATACCATGTTGCTCCTCAATAAGATCACTCAAAGATAAACCCAGAACTCAATTCAAGTAAAGTTAAGTAGATGAAAAGTACATACTGGAAATAGTCCAACAATAGATGTACCTTAACAGGCACTGCAGACAAATGTTGGGACCAAAACTGAATAGATGAGGAAGATCAAACACACTTGAGAAAACAGATGTTTAAATTATCTCTGGTACAAAATTCCATCTTCTTAACATTAATATTTTCTCAGTGATGTCATATGAATAAGAATTATGGAATCTAAGAATACAGATTTAAGACTGACCTAAAGGACAAAGAGGAAAAAAACCAGTCACACACACAATGAGTATGGCTACAAAACATCAATAAAACTGATTTTTCAGCATTTGAAAAGTGGTAGAAAGGTACATCATCAAGGATATGTCTTTAAGCAAAGTGGAAGAACTGTTGTTGGGCATGCTGAAGAAATTCTTGCTCTTCTTTCGATTGAACTAAAATGGCTTCTGTGATTCTAAGCTTGACTAGAGAAGGAGTTGTGGATCAATCAATCCTATGCTAAAAAAAAGTGGTTGATAACAGATTGACAGTCTTGGGAACTACACTGATATCAACAAGATAGTAAAAGAATTAGAAGAAATTGTCTCTTGGGTTGGGTAAATCCTCTACTTTATGGAAATACAGTATGAAAAGACCTGAACAGAATGCTTTCTGTAGTTCTAGAAGGAATGGGTAAAATAATGAGAACATTGATCTACTGAAAAATACCATGGTAGAAAAAAAAACTCTTCTAGTAAATATGTTACATATTTACTTAAACCACCAAAAAAAAAGGAAACAAAGAAAATGTTAAAATTATGCTCCACTTATGGAAAGTTTTAAAACATTTTTTTAGGCATTTTTCTATCAAAAACAACTAAAAAAGTTTTAGTATTTAAAGGATAAACCTGCTATATAAACAGATAATTTTCCAAATGTTCCATATAACTGTGGTCCTACTGCTTTAAACAATAGGGAACAAGCATGATACAGTGAGGAGTGTTTAAGATTAAATCTAGAATGCCACTTATGTTCTTTGTAAGCCTGGGCACATCATTTCCTCTCTCTGGATCTTCATTTCCACAATTATAAAATGTGAGGAGGAGAGGGTTGTACTAGATAACTAGATAGATGTCATTCCCATCCTATATCTGTTATCCTGGAATCCTAATATAATGCTAATAACAAAATTATATATATCTGAAAGCAACTATAAAGATAAATACTATGTATCTATTTGAGGTATTTCATTCATTTAATAAAAATATGTTCTCAATTTCAAATAAAAAAGCCATTTAATTCTTTTTATAAAATCATTTATAAACAAAATTAACTGATAAAAATACAAATTACAATAATTACTTACATATCCATAATTACTATAAATTAATGGTTTAATTAAAAGTAAATTCATAAAGCAACTAACAAAAATATAACAGGAAGATGCCACACTAAAGCAAAAAAAATTCCTAAACCTATTTAAAATTATTTGATGTCATTAAATTTAAGCAAAAATATCCAGAAGGAGAAATACACAAGTCTATGTATCTCAAAAAAGTACAGTAAGTAGACAGTTTCCTGCAAGAAAAACTGAATACATTACATTGTAATTTTGCTTTAAGATGGGAAAATAAACTATAATGTGAAAATTCAAGTCTTAAAATTATTTTTTTTAATTAACATGTGTATTTAAACCAAAAGCCATAAAATTTTTAATGAAAATAAAACAGGTAGTTTTAAACATCCATAATGTGTCCTTTTTAAAAATACTGTCCAAACATAGGACTTTGCAAGGGCTAATGTTGAAGAACTGTTCATGCATATGTTTTGAAAAATAAAATAATAAAATATACATATATATATATATATATATATGTATATACAGTCCAAGACAATGAGCATTATAGCTATAGGAAAACTTTCATAGCTCCTAATTTGACTATTTTGAATCTCAACAGATTTTTTTCTGTAATAGCTGTTCAAGGATTAATTTGAAATCCTTAAAATCTAAAGAATCTTTCTTTATTTAGTAGTTATCTTTCTATATTGACACAGTCTAAATAAAGTGGTCAAACTACATAAAATATTGTTTCTAACTAAGGAAGAGATTGTTAAAAGTAAAATGTCATACTGCCAAAGCTCCAAAATGGGATGCTATCTAAAGCAGCCACAATACAGGGAAAATGTGGATTTATGAGCAGTGAAGTACGAAAAAGATAAATGGAGAGTGTTTTTTTCCCTAAAAAAAGGAATTTTAAAAATATGTATTTTTAGATACCTGGATTAATATTCTAAGTATTTCTAAATCATAATAATCAGCATTGGACAAGGAATTTGTTTCTCAGTCATAAAATGTTTGGATTCACAATCTATAATAAATTCAATGATTTCCATTGTCATGCTTCTTTAAGCCTGAAACAGCTGAAATGATTATTGTCAATATTCTTTTATGGACTTCTCCTTTGGAATTTTACTTTATAGCTTCAATATTTTCACTTCTGATATAATAAATTTGCACCATGCATACCTCTTCCAACCAGAAAACTCCCTTAGCTGGAAAATTATATTGCCTTGTTTGTTCATAGTTGTATAAATACAAGATAGAGAGGTGAAATTTGTAGTACTATTATCATAATAGTAAAGGCTAAAACAATTGAGATATTCCACTCTGAAACTACATCACGGGGCTGGTTCAAAAAGGTCACAACAGTTCTCCTACTTATGAAACAAAAAACCACAGAAAATGTGTGCATTTTGGAATAAAAACCAGTTCCCATTTGAAATTGAAAAGATCAGACTCAAATTTTAACAACTGTTACTTGAAAGTAAGGGAGAACTTTAAGTACTTTTTATCATAAATTATAACATTTATTCATTTTTGTTATATACTTATTAAATCTTGTTTTTAAAAATATCAAGCTCAGCTTTGTTATCAAAGAATCTTTCACAGATATGACATTCCAAGTTTGATGCTCTTCAAGTCATTTCATGATGACACTTCTAGATCAAAGACAGAGTAAGCTATTTTAAAAGAAGTTTTAGCAATATGGATTTTGCTATACAGACCTTCTTGCCCTTTAAAGGTATCTGATATTGCTAAAGAACCTAATCATATTTTACTCTTTAATTAATTTTATATAAATTTCTGTCTTTTAAAACAGATATTTAGGAAGCTTTAAGCAGTTTACCTTACCCACATACCAAGTGCCATCTTGTGGTATAAATCTAGTAACTTCAAGCTAATATGAATGTTAATTTTTTAGACCACTGCTAGCTGAAGCAGTTTGTTATATATTAAGTAAATGATAATTGTTGAAAATTAAGAATTGCCTAAATTTTAATTTTCAAACAATGCAAGGATATGGATGAACTATATGTTTTTAAAGCAAGAAGGATATTTTAGGCAGCTAAATGAAACAGTATAGATACAGCATTGGATTAGAAGTTAGAAAGAATTGAGTTGAAAGTCTGCCTCAGACACTTACTGTATGATTTAGTCATCTGTAAAATGGAGATAAGAACAGGACTTATCTCACAAATGAGATAATATGTAAAGTGCTTTGTAAACCTCTACATAAATGCTAGGTATTATTTGCTTAATAAGAATATTCATCACAGAATATGCTATGTAGCAGAACATATCCTATCTCAACATGTATGTTCATAAATGCATATGTGCACACGCACACGCACACACACAGGCAGCTAAGTGGTGCAGTGGATGGAACTGAATTCAAATTTGGCCTCAGATACTTACTGTGTGACCCTGGGCAAGTCACTTAACCCTGTTTGCCTCAGTTCTTCAACTATAAAATGAGCTGGAGAAGGAGATGTCACTATTTCACTACCTTTGCCAAGAAAAGCCCAGATGGGGGTCATGAAGGACACAACCACCAACACCATACAAACATATAGTCATTTTTACATACCTATATAGACCTACACATATAATAGCTGAAATACCATGGATGACCTCTCTCTGTCTCTCTCTTGTAATAACAAGTAAACAATAAAACTTTTACACTAATATTTAGATACTTTAAATGAGGAAAGATTATATAGTTCATATCATTAAACTGTTTTCTAAAGAAATAATAAAAGAGCTGTTCTAAAAGAATAGGTGTTCTACTCTGATAAGATTTCTCCTTAGAATATTATCAGATTTGGATTAATGTTATCTGCCCTTGCCCTCTTTAAATAATTTAAGCCTGTGCAGAATATTCTTGTTCAATCTCACTGTTGATGACAGTCTTCTTTTTAAATGTCTTCATGTATCAGCAATTCTACTTTCTTCATGCCAATCTTCCTACACAAAGCTGAGCCATAATATCTCTTAGATTTATTTCTTTATCAGCTCCTCTAGGTAAAACCAAGAAATACTCTTCTTCTACCACAGTCATAACAATCTAGGGTTAGGCCTCTTTGATACCCTGAAATGAGTTCTTTTGCATAACCATATTACTTGTTATTGAGAAAGCTTTTATGAATAAGATTTCCCAAAATGCTTACAAAAATATCTCTAAAGTTTCAATTTTATTATTATTATTATTACTTTAATGTTGATCAAGCATCATCATATTAGACTAGTGAATTTGGGTCCGTTTTTCTGATTTAAACTAAGTGATTATATAGCATGAGTCCACAATAAATTACCAGAATGCTAAACCTCTTGAAAAGGCATTCTCTAAAATAATTTGATTTATGTCACTGTGGTCATAATGGCCAAAAATTATATAAATGGGAAAATTATTTGCATTAAATGTCTAATTTCAATGAAACAAGTTTGTGCTTTTTTTTCATGAAAGAAGTAAAATATAAGTGACTAACAGTGCTCAGGCATTCAAATTCTTATTAAATTGAAGCCTATCAACAGATTAAGAACATAGTAAGTAGGAAGGTTTCAGAAAAATTTGAAACTTGTCACTGAATTTCAGTTATACTTCAGACTACAGAAATCTGTCACAAGCAAAAAATTTGATTACAGTACTTTAATTTTTTTAAGAAAACTTATTAAAAATACAGATTGTTATCTTACATTCTTTACAGATATATCATCACCTACCTTTCTAAAAATAGTGGGAGTAAACACAATTGTAGAAAACAGTGTACTAAATATTACTGACACACTTGTACTTTCTGCTTCTTTGAAATCAGATGATATGGAACTTATCAAGTTGGTTCCAAAATGGAGAGAAATACAGGGTCCCAAGCCGGTATTGATCAATTTTTTAAAAAATAATAATAATAAAAAAAAAAAGCTTGCCAATTTTGGCACAATTTTTTTAGACATGACAGCACAAATCACAAGGATAAAATTTAACCAACCACATTAGATACCAAAAAAAGGAAAAGAAATCAGTTTTGTAAAACACTTTTCCCTCTTTTTATAAGTTTCTTTATTTTCTCTCGAGGAACAATGTTATTCCACAGCCTTCAATAGTGGAGTAGGCAAATCTTTTTCTTTACACTCACTATTAATGTGTGGATTGATACAGCCATATGCATTTTTCCTTCTGAATGTCAAGACTCTGCAATATGGCATAACAACAGAAATCAGGTGTATGAAACACAACACCATAGCTGATTCAGAGTTTGTTCTCTTGAGGTCAATAAATACATTTAACATTGTCAAGCATTCAAAAGATAAAATCAATTATATAGCATAAACTTGAGTGCAGTTTTTTAACCTTGCTTTCCAGAGGATGAAGAACCTTCATGTGTCAAAAATCTCTAAAGGTCAGATTCCTATAAAAGAAAAAAAAAAATACTAATTTAAAATTTCCAAATTCAAACATATATATGTATATTTTACCATGTATAAAAATGTATTCTAGGGCTATTATATGCAAGATTTTAAAATTTGCTAACTTTTCAGAATTCAGGAATAAAAATAATCCATAATCTTGTTATTTTATTGCTAGTAAAATGCTTGAGGAAAATGTAGACATTACTAGCTAAAATGAGATTTGAGTTTTACATGATATTGTGTTTTTCATTACAACAAATAGATAAAGATGCTTTTTAACAAAACTGCAATTTTTTTCTCTTGTTTACTAAATCTGCACAAACTGCTGTTTTCACCTTCCTTTTGCCACCTTCATTGTTTCCTATGGCAAACCATGTTGCAAAATCAAGAGAATTGGATATACAGTTAGTCAAGAATATTTAGTTTATATGAATATAAACTTAATTAGAATGGGATAATGGAAAGTCATAATATTCCTTAGGTCTCATTCTTCTTTAAGGATCTTGGCACATGTTTATTTTTTGTAATTTTTTTTTTTTTTTTTTTGGACAAAAGAATTACAGTGCCTGATTGATTGTTACATGACTTATTTTTAAAAACATATTCATTAAACACATAGCCATTTAAAACTTTTCATTTGTAAACTAACAAATTTCCAATAATCAAATGTAAGGTCTGCCCTAGATAGAAATTTAGATGTATCTATATGTTTTTATGCTCTCTGATTATCCCAAGATATATGTTTGGTTACAAATAAGAAGAAAATTCTGGGAATTCCCTGTCATAAAGCTAGTAATCCTACTGAATATAAATTATGAAACACAAATCCAACCTATAAATCAAATATTAAAATTGTAGGTTGTGACTAGGGAATTATCACTAACAAAATAAAAACAAACAAACAAACAAAAAAACTAAAAACTAGGATAGGCACTAAACATTCTAATTCCCATTTCCTCCTCTGTAAAATAAAGGGGTTAGATGAAATGATATTAAAGCCTCTTAACAATTCTCAAACTGGGCATTAGAAACTTACATTGGCTTAAAAATGTGCTTACTTTATTGAAAGATAAGATCATTCAGCACAAACCTGAACTAATTTTTTTTTCATATTAGACTATGTCAAAACAACATTTTTTACTTATCTTTTCAAGTGCTCCAGAGCTCTGTCAACTTAGAAAAGTTGGTCTAGGACAAAATTGTTCTCAGGAGCATAATCATGGGAAAAGCAACTTCTGGATCTCTCTTTTAGGTTTTCAAAGGGAGAAGAGAACTCTGCAACAGGGATTTGCAGTTAAAGACAGATAAAATAATTTTTCTACAAAATTCATGAGAGGATTAAGTAGTTGTTAGCTTTGTATAGCTTAAATGCATTGTTATAAAAATAACTAAGGAAAACTAAGGTAAAAAGAAGAGATAATGTAAACCATCACTTGGGTTAATCTGGTGCTTTTTACTGGGAATAAAAATGTTACAAAGTAATGATTTAGATATAAAACACCTATTTATTATTCTCCAATCAATTAATTTATATGCAAGCCAAATATATGGTTCTCTGCTTGATATGAATTCTTCTCAGAAATCCATTCTGTATATGGTTCCTGTTCTTAAAGATATTTGAAAGTATTTTCCCTTGAATATTTGTTCTATTATGTTACCTGAACAATATGTACATGTATCCACAGTCAATGATACTGAAATAATTGGTTGTCAATTTGAAATGAAAGTTAATAAGAGATACATAAAAATAAGTAATATATTTATATATGTATATGTGTGTATATACATATATGTAAGTATATATATGTATATATACATACACATACAAATCAATGCTTTAACAAATAAAAAAACCATTTATGGCAAAATTAGATACCACAAAGCATTTTATTTACTTCAATGTTTTGAGACATACATTGTAATTATCAGTACATTTTTGGTTTCTACATAAATAGAGCACTGCAATCATGACATAATTTAAAAAATCATTAGCAATGATATGCTGTTTCTTGGGTTTCCTACCTCCCCTAAATGTTCAGGGTACATCTCCATGTGTTTTTCCACAAGAATGGATCCTTGAACCACTTACTCTTCCAGTGATCTGTCTAGGCCTCGATCAGGGGATCGGTGAAGGGCACGGTCAGGTGAATGACACCTAGGAGTTGGTTTTATCGTAGAGCTCATGTGATAATAATTGGTAGAAGTATAATTCTGGCGGCGAAGTTCTTGTACAGCCCGCTCCCTAAGAGATAAATGTGATATTTTAACATTTAAAAACAATAGAATTACTAGCTTCATGGTAAACTGTTACTCAGATTATATCTTAAGATTTACTTATCATGAATTTCTCTAACTCCACTATTTCTATTAAAGCAATACTTTGAAAGATGAACAATGAATGGCTGTCAACTTACCTCTCAAAGCGCTCTGTCCCTAGCTGTCTTTTTGTAATATCTAGATCAGCTTCCAATTGTGTTACTACGTTTCTGAACTGTGCAACGTCTCGACTTTGGACAGCCCTGTGTAAAAAAAAGTTAAAAGGAGATATGATGGAGCTGAAAATATCGCTAATGCCTACAATATAATAAAATATATGGTTAATGACTTCCTAATTATATCTAAATTAAATACATACACATGGTATGAAATAGAAAAATAGTCTAGCTAAGAGATTTGGAGTCTAATCCTAGTTCCACTAATAACAATTTCTTTATGCCTCAAATTCTTCATTAGGAAAATGTGAATACCACTTGTACCACCTATAACTATTACACTGAAAATAAAACCATTCTATAAAAGCAAGATGGTATTATTATTACTGTTAACTCCAATTTTTCTGACACTTAATATGCTTTTAGTACCATCTCCTAATAGGTTTATCATTTTCACCAGTGAAAGTGATTACTGTAAAATATGTCTTAGCTACTTTTAAATATTTAAATGTACTTGAATAAAATATCACACTTTCATTTATTTAAATTTTATTCTCCTTTGAAGAGTTCATCAGTTTCTGTAGATTCAATTGTAACTTTCTAGCCCTAATCTAATCTCACTCCTCAGCTCCAGATCCATGCCTCTGCCTGCTGACCATTTTCATTTTGCTTTCTCCCAGACAGCTCAAATTCATCACGTCCAGAATTATCATCTTTATCCTTAAACATTTTATTCTTCTAAAATCCCATTTCTGTTGAGAGCAAAATTAACCTTCCAATCTTTTAGTTCACAACCTTTAGCCTCCTTTTTCATCCAATTTAATTGCCAAGTGTTGTGAAGTCTACCTCTATACTCTGCATTCATCTGTTTTTTTTTTTTCTTCTTGTAGATTTTTACCTTAGTTTAGGTGACTAAACAAAGTTGAACACCTTTCACCTAGACTATTGCAATAGCATCGTCAATGGCCTCTCTGCTTCCAGTCTCTCTCCTCTCTGCCTACTCTAAATTCAAAGGCCAAATTGATATCCTTAAAATATAGATATGATTAAATCACAACTCTGTTAAAATACTTTTAGCCTCATAGATAATACAGCTGAAATGAATCTCAAAGTTTATTTTGTCATACTTTCTTTTTTAAAGACAAGAAAACTCTGGCCCAAAGCAGTTACATGAGGGAATATCCCAAAGTCATCTAAGTTACATAAGAGGTAAGAGGGAATTGACCTGTGATCCTCTGGCTTTAGAGCCTATGCTTTTTCCACTGTAGCAATAGCTCCTTATTGTTTTTTGGAGAAAAACATACTAAACCCTTGTCCTCATATTTAAAAGGTCTTGATGCTAAGGTTTTTACTTCTCAGCCTTGTGCCATATTCTTCCCCTTCAAATAGTCAATGTTCAGATTGCCCTTCCCTGTGATACTTTGGCTTTGGCCTGTGGACCAAGCTTGGCCCAGGTGTTCTCTGCTCTGTCTGGCGATTGCTGCCCCCAGAGAATCCTTAGCTTTCTTCAGAGCTCAGGCTAGCCTCTACAGAGGTCTCTCTTTTCTGATTTCCCCTCAACTATTTGTACTCTCTCCACTTGAAATTAATTCACATTTACTTAGCTGCACATATATTCTTGACTCCTAAAAGAAGATAAGTTCCTTGAGAGGATTATTTTGGAGCTTTTTTCTTTTTATCTCCAGTGTCTTTCATAAATATTAGTTGAATGAAAGAAGTATATTGAAAATATTTACTGATGCCTACAAAATGTGAAATAACATTTTTAAAACTAAATATTATCAATTTAAGTGAATTCTTCAGTATATCATTACAATTACGTATGCAGATGTACATGTACATTTATATGCATCACATATACATATAAACACTTACATAGTTACTATACTGGTTGTAAGACTGAAGACAACCTCTAAATCCCCAAGGCTTGGGTTCTATATTTTAGGAGGATATTAGTACAAAGTAGCAGGAGGCCACCTGGCACAACTGATATCCTTAAAATATACACTTAAAAGCATTGGACCTGAATAAGGAAGATCTAAGTTCAAATCTGATTTCAGACACTTATTGCGTGAGCTTTAGCAAGTCACTTTATTTCTCAGTTTCCTTATCTGAAAAATGGGGATATTATCACCTACCTTCCAAAGTTGTCGTAGGAATAAAATGAGATAATATCTGTGAAGCTTAGTTAGCATAGTAACTTGTACATAATAAGTACTTAATAAATGCTTGTTAAACAACAAAAAAAAATTAGATTCAGCTTCTTCTCTTTGTTATCTTTATTTATGTATTACAAACTGCTAAAACCTAGGTTTCTTAGCTAAGTAAAAAAATATATTATTTTAAATCATTTTTTCATTTATTCCATCAAACGTATGTACCCACATCAAAATAGACATGGACAGCTGAAATTGGGCATATTCCTATGTTCCCAATGTATTAGGATCCCCATCTGTCAGTTGTCATTTGTCGGCTGATAATAAAGACATCAAAATAAAAATATTGTCCAAAACATAGTTTCCAGGGCCTCAATGTACCAAAATAGTTAAAAAAAAAAAAAAAAAAAAAAGTTACTAAATGAATATTATCACTGACCCTATAATCCTAGATTTTGTGAAAATGTTTCCTTGCCATAGTGCTAATTTTCCATTCTGTATTCCATTTATACTAAAGCTGATTCAATATTGAGCCTGAAAGAATTTGATTGTGGGCTAAGAATAGGGTCTTGTGAAAAGAGATCATGATGTTATCTTCAACCATATAGATAAAACATCTTTGGTATAATCACAGATAGGACTAGGGACCAAAGATGAGATAGGTCCACATATGTAAAAATTCTTCAGATATGAAAATGCATATTCTGTGAACTCACAGTTTGGTCAGATAACTGTATATGTCTCTTAGTTTCTCTATATACAAAATAAAGGAGCTGGACTAAAAGCCTGAAGATCTCTTCAATTTCCAAAATCCTATGACTGCATAATTTTTCCATGAGTTTAGATAATCAGAATGGGTATTTATGTTAATATATTTCTGGCTGACTCACATTTTATTTTCAGCCAAACAAAGATGCTCCTTTAGAAGCTGAATTTCAGATTCTTTTTCTTGAAGTGCTACTTGAGTCTGGTATTCTTTGTCTCGATTGGCCACCAGCAAAGCTTCTAGATTCTGCATGGAGATTCTATCATTTGCCATCTGATTCCTAAGAAGCTCTATTTCATTTCGTGCAGAATCTAACTCATTCTCCACCTGTACAAGTATAGGAAGACACTTAAAATTACTCCCATATATTTACTTAAGTAATATGCTATCTGGCCACACTTTTAGGATTATGTATCTCACTCATCACTGCTTCTTGAACCTCTATTTCAACATATTAGCCTACTTCACCCCTTTTATATTTGCAGGGCACATCAGACTCTTCAAAATTGAAGAATGGAAAGCATTCCTTCTCCATTTCTGAGCAAACTAAATTTATCACTAATTTTAAACAGAGAATCAATGGCCAGAAGTTGGAAGTTTCCAGTTTTGATATTCCTCTGTAATACTGTATTTATTATTATATCTCTACAAAACTAAAGTAGTTCTATTATGGGAAATAATTTGAGGAGGATATATATGATCTCTAACTACCCTATGGACAATAATAATTTATATAGGATTAAGGAAATATGAAATTAATTTCAAACCTCACTTGTAAAAGAATGAATTACTACAGAATGCAGAATATAAATGATAGGAACTTTATATTGAAGAAGTATAAAAATGTATCTAGGTAGATTAATTTTTTAGGCAGATATTTAGACCACAAGAGATAAAAATACCAGTATTCTGTAATTCACAAATTCTAAATAAAAATTAGCAAAAAACAATAAAAGACCAAAGGAATTATACTTTCGCTGCTTTTTAAGTCCTCCAATTTTAGATATGTCTGTGTGTGTATCATCTCAGCTAAAGACTAAAGTTAGGTTAATGTAATTTTAATGAAGAATAGCTTTTAGTACATTTATTAGTTAGAACTGAATGTTCTAAGGGAATAAGTATTTAACATCTTACAAAAGATGCTGGGCCTCTCTGAGAATTGCCATTCCATAAAAACATGTATTTAAAGTCTGCCCTTACAAGGAAAAAAGAAAGACAAAAAATTCTCATTTACTTAAGAAACTCAAGCAGGTATTACTTTTACTAAAAGGAAATATTGATTAAAGCTAAAGAAGACCTGAGTTCCAAAAAATGTCTTTAAATCAAAGTATAAAAACGACTCCAAATGATGTATTAATATCTGTTCCCTCTTTATAGACACTAGCCCAGATTTATGAAACAAATCTTTGTTTCTTCATCATACATCAAAGTGATTTATTTAATATTTTTAAAAAATTATTTTCATTCACTAAAAAATAAATTATAATTTGATAACATGACATACAGTATTTGCATATATGATAATAATAATCATAACTATATGCTAGCTGTAGAAACTTAAAAGATTTTCTTCTGCTTAATGTATCATATGTTCCTTTAAATTCCTCTGAATGAAAATAAATTCAAATAACAAATTTAAAATAAGATTTCATTTTAAATCTTTTTTTTTTCAAGGTCCATTTTAAATCTTAATAAAGAACTAACAGATTTTTTGAGCTATTTAGAAAACAGCAGAGAAAATGAAATTTATGGACCTCAAAAATACAGTTCTCTGGTTGAAAACCATCTTTTAATGTTTGGATACAAAACCAAAAACCTTTATAAAATGAAATTTCATTTTTCTACAAAAGGCTGGAGTCCCTTAGGTTCTTCAGAGAACATATGTGATATAAACAAATAACTGTTTTTAATGTCTGCTTTAAATACCATATCTATTTCTTGGTCTTTGGCAATAAGCTGTCGACTGAGTAGTTCTTTGCTAGAATCCAGTTTAATACAGAGTTCCCGTGTGGAAGATAAATCTGCAAGGGCAGAGACTTTCTCAAACTGAACCTTCTGAAGTTCCTCTTCCATCTTTAAAAGGGATTTGTGCAAAGTGGAAATCTGAGACTTGTACAACCTCTCTGCATTTAGGTGCTGGCAGGACAAGATGACTAAGTTAGTCACAGAGAAATAACAATTTAAGTCAAAAAAGAAAGAGAAGGGGGAAGTAGAGGAGGGAAGAAGGGCGGGAGAGGGAAAGACAGAGAGAGAGCATAGAAAAGCAACTGATATTTAGGAAACAAAATACAAAAAAACTTAATTACCAATACTATAAGGTTCATTCTTTGATATGTAGATAGTATATTCATAACATCAGAGAAAAAGGTAAACTAGAATCTTTAAGCTTTTTATAGAAACTCTAAAATGAAGGTTTGGGTTATTCTTTCTTGATAAAGAAATAAAAACCTTCACTTTTAAAAGCTTTACAGACTACAAATATGAAATCTGAATGCCTGATCACACTGGCTACACTGTCAGCAGCCTAACCTGATGTTTTGTGATATAATTATTTTAAAAAAAATCTTGACCTTCAGAAATTGGAAATTGAGTGCATGGTCATCAATTGAGGAATGTCTGAATGAATTGTGCTATATAAATAAAATGTAGTATTATTTGGTCTAAAAGAAATGATGAGCAGGCTAATTTTAAGAAAGCCTGAAAAGAGTTATATGAACTGATGCTGAGTGAAATAAGCAGAACTAGCAGAACACTATACACAGTGACAGAAAAAATTATATAATCAACTATGATAGAGTTAGCTATTTTCAGCAATACAGCGATTCAAGATAATTCCAACAGACTTGGGATGGAAAATGCCATTTACATCCAGAGAGAGAACTATGGAGACTGAATGTGGATTGAAGCATACTATTTTCACTTTTTTTTTTTTTTTTGGCTTTTTCTTTCTCATAGTTTTTACCTTTTATTCTGATTTTTTTTTTTGCAACCTAATATGAAAATGTTTAAAATTACTGTACATGTATCACTTATATCAGATTGCATGCTGTCCTAGAAAGAGGGGGAGGTAAGGGATGGGGAGAGAAAAAAATCTGGAACTCAAAATCTTAAAAAAAAAAAAAAAAAAAAAAGAGTGCTGAAAACTATTTTTACATGTAATTGGGAAAATGAAATACTATTGAGAAAAAATAAATAATTTTTTTTTAAAAAAAATCTTACATTCTCACATCCAGTTCTTAATGTAAATCACAGTGACACTGATCTTATTAAAATAAAAAAGAGCACCCAGAGAAGGAACACTGGGAAATGAATGTAAACTGTTTGCATTTTTGTTTTTCTTCCCAGGTTATTTTTACCTTCTGAATCCAATTCTTCTGGTGCAACAAGAAATTCATTTCTGCACATATATATTGTATCTAGGATATACTATAACATATTTAACATGTATGGGACTGCCTGCCATCTAGGGGAGGGGGTTGAGGGAAGGAGGGGAAAATTCCGAACAGAAGTAAGTACAAGGGATAATGTTGTAAAAAATTACCCATGAATATGTACTGTCAAAAAAAAAAAGTTATAATTATAAAATTAATAAAAAATAAAGAAAAGTAAAAATAAAAAAAATAAAATAAAATAAAAAGAGACTGACAGGTCTCTAGTGCTTACTTCAGAATCTTGAAAATCAAGGACCTGAGTAACCATCAATTAAATCCATCAATGATTGTTATGTTTGACTGCATGTTAAAAACTTCAGTATTATGTTAAAAATAAAAGTCAAGTGCTTTTAAATGTTTAAGAATGTTGAGGAATCATTCTCAATTATTTTCAGATTTTTTTTCTCTACAATTAATAGTAACATTGAGGATGAAATTCAACAATGAATGTGAAAATGCTTTCAAAACTATGAAGTACAATTTAAAACTAAGGTACTGTTATTCTAACAACAAGCTGTATCTAGAAAAAGTCCTCTAGTCGCAACTTAATTTTTGCCCTCATTAGAAAAATTAAAGAATCACTCTGGTGTTTAAGGGGTTTTTGAAGCTTTATAAAATACTGTTTAGTATAATTCAAGATCAATTCCCGACATATATTCCCGGCTTACTTGCTCAACCTCTCTATTGAGTGACTCCACTTTTTCTTTTAGTCTATTATTCTCTGCCTCTGCACTTAAAAGTTCCAGTTTGAGATTGTTGTTCTCTGCCTCTGTTTGGCGGGCTTTGGCTTCCCAGCTTTCAGCCTGTTCAACAGCCTTTCGGAGGTCCTCCATAAGTTGCCGGTTCTCAGCCTCCTAAAATAAATTATCTTAGATTTTACTTGTATGAATTTGAAATAGTAAATAATTAAAGCTTAAGTCAGATAATTAACACGATGTATCAGAGCTATGCTGAAGAAAAGAGGCAAGTCTTACTTATAGTACAAACCTAGTATGTAAATGCCAGCTAAGCAACCCATATTCCATGGGATGCTGGGGACATGAACTCTGATGCTGCAATTAAAGGATAAAGTGCTGTCAGTATTAGTCTTTTTTTTCTTTTTCTGAGGCTGGGGTTACGTGAATTGCCCAGGGTCACACAGCTAGGAAGTGTTAAGTGTCTGAGACCAGATTTGAACTGGGGTCCTCCTGAATTCAGGGCTGGTGCTCTCTCTACTGCACCACCTAGCTGCCCTTATCAGTATTATTCTTAAATCTAGACCAATACTTGCTACTTCTTCCAGATGAACTCACTCTAAGTAGCTAGTCATATGGCGAAAGCAAAGGCTAAAAGTTGAACTCCCCCTTAATTAGGGCAGTAGTAACCATTTAATATTAAAAGTCAAGAGAATTCTGGGAAGCTGTTAGGATTACAATCAAACTGATGGAAAATAATTTTATAGAGCTAAAACTAAAACTCTCTTAATGGATCACTGTTGAGGTCAGATAATTCGAGTTGTAATAAGCTTTCATTATAACTTTTCCTTGAAATGATTAGAAGTTGATGGAAATTGGCAAAAAAAAAAAAAAAAAAAAAATTCACACATACACACACACACATACCTGACAAAGGATATGAACAATTTTCAGAAGAAGAAATTAATTAAAACCATTTCTAGTAATATGAAAAGGTGCTCTAAATCACTATTGAGCTGAGAAATGCAAATTAAGACAACTCTGTAAGATTGGCTAAAATGACAGGAAAAGATAATGATGAATACTGGAGGGAATGGAATTGGGAACTGATTCAACTATTTTGGAGAGCAATTTGGAACTATGGCCAAAGGGCTATCAAACTGTGCATATCCTTTGATCCAGCAGTGTTTCTACTGGGCTTATATCTCAAAGAAATATTAAAGAAGGGAAAGGGACGTGTATGTGCAAAAATGTTTGTGGCAGTCCTCTCTGTAGTGGCCAGAAACTGGAACAGAATGGGCATCTGCCCATCAGTTGAGGAATGGCTGAATAAGTTATGGTATATGAATGTTATGGAAATATTATTGTTCTATAAGAAATGAGGAGCAGGCTGAATTTAGAGAGGCCTGGAGAGACTTACATGAACTAATGCTGAGTGAACTCAGGAGAACCAGAGCATTGTACATGGCAACAATAAGATTATGTGATGATCAATTCTGATGGACGTGGCTCTTTTCACCTGTGAGGTGACTCAGGCCAGTTCCAATGGTGATGAAGAGAGTCATCTACACCTAGAGAGAGGACTGTGGGAACTGAATGTGGATCACAACACAGCATCTTCACTCTTTTTATTGTTGTTTGCTTGCACTTTTTTCTTTTTCATTGATTTTTCTTGTGCAAGACAATTGTATAACTATGTATGAATATACTGGATTTAACATATATTTTTACCATGTTTAACATATACTGGATTACTTACCATCGAGGGGAGGGGATGGAGAAAGAAGGGTGGGGAAAATCATTCACAAAGTTTTATAAGGCTTAATGTTGAAAAATTATCTGCGCAGATGTTTTAAAAATAAAAAGCTTTAATAAAAAAACGAATACCTGACAAAATGCAACAATATATAACAACAACAACAAACCCATAAGAATTCTTTATAAATGAACACATTCTCTTTTACTTAAGATGGCCCTGAAGAGAAGTATTTTGTTTTCTCAGAATTGTGTTGTACACAATGAAACACAGAAATTGTCACATATAACCACCTCATGTTACCATCCCAGAAGTAGACACAATGATTGTAAACAGTTATGTATTGTAAGAAGGAAGGAACTAAGACTCAGAAGAGTACTAAGGAAAAAATTGGAGTACTACGTTCACAGACAAGATTGGAAGATCTAGAGAAACATATCAAAAAAGATCAAAGCAAGGTGATTGTGTAAAGCCAATGTCTCTTTAGTATACTAACATAAACACAAGCTGGAAATGAGGCTGAGAAAAAATTCAAGGATAAATTATTATCAATAAAGAACAAAGAAAATGTTGAAATTTAGTATTATTAAAAGACTTGATAGTTTGTTGGGCTCAAGTCTAACTCTTTCCATAGTATCTTTTTAATGACAAATTGGTCCATGGAGCTCCCAACAGAAATTAGACTCTATAGACACAATGTAAAATATATTAGGCCATAACTATTAGTATTGTATTCCTGTTCCTCTTTCTTTTATTAATTATAAGAAGTATCTTCTACTATTCTTCCTGTTTCATACCCATTGCTCAAAATAACTTTCTTATAATTTTATGTGCAGATTTTTTTTCTCATCTCCATTTTCAGTTTAAATCCATCCAACATTTATTAGCTCCGAATCTTGATCAGATGAGCAATTCTTCAGGCAAATATGTTCTTTCTCTGTATAATATATACTCCATCTCTTGCTAAAATTCCTTCACTTTCTTTTTCTTAAATCATACTCCAGAAAAACCAAATCTTAAAAGGTGACACTATTTTTTTTTTACCACTACCATTTCTCATGTGAATGTTCCTTCCCCAAGATACCAAATATCAATGACAAAGTATGATGAAAATATCCCCCCAATTCTTTCAGCTTCCTGGCCAGGATTTCAAAGTCCCTTCAAATTATTTTCAAGTTTCTCCTGATACATCAATCACCAAAATTGAATAATGGTCAGCAGGTGTGAAAGGTTCCTAATCCAAATTGTTAAGAAGGCAAAATTGCCCTCTAGGACTTTACCCCACAAACTTCAATATTAGTCCCTCTTCTGCCTTCACTTTTTTTAGTCCCTTTCCTTAGGTTTAAGTACTCTCATGATGTTGCCTAGTTATAGTCCTTCTTTTGCCCTATAAAGCTGGGTCAAAATAGTTTTTATAATTTAGAACACTCCTTAAAGATAAAATTTCAAAAGATTTAATTTCTAATGATGAAAACTTAGATAACCAAGTAGAATGACTTATAAAATATGTATGTACTTATTTATTTATTTTTTGGGGAGGCAATTGGGGTTAAGTGACTTGCCCAGGGTCACACAGTTAGAAAGTGTTAAGTGTCTGAGGCCAGATTTGGACTCCAGTCCTCCTGACTTCAGGGTTGGTGCTCTATCCACTGTGCCACCTAAATGCCCCTATGTATGTACTTATGAAAAAGATCTATAGATGTCCCTCAAAACATAAAATATATGGTAATCCAGAAATGATGGTCCGGTTTTGAGTACAGTGGAAAAAGCAGAAGAATTGGAGTCAGGAAGATTTGTATTTGAATTGCACTTCAGACACATTAGCTGTGTGACTCATTTAATATATATCAACCTCATTTTTAAATACTTAAAATAGGGATGATAAAAAGGTAGACACCTCAATGAGGACAAGGTTGTTTTGAGGATCAAATGATATAATATATGTAAATTATTTTATGAACCTTAAATCTATTAGCTATTATTATTGTGAGCAGAGAATATATCTTTTGTATCTGTCCCATAATACTTAGCACAGTGATAAACATGTAGTAAGAGCCTCCAAAGTAATTCTTGACTAACTAATATCAAGAATTAAACAACATAAGCAAAAGAAATTAATAAAAATAAATGAGAATTAAAGTATTGTTATTGTGGGATGCCATGTAGGTACTCAAACTAGTAATTACAGTTTTTGTTTTGGGGTATGATTTCTCCCAGCAAAGCTACATAAATAAATCAAAATTAAAGTGCTGCTATTGTGGGATGTCATGTAACTATATCAATTTAGTAATTACATTTTATATGTTTTATGATATGATTTCTCCCAGTGGAAATATACCTACATCCATTGTCCTTATTCAAGTTTGTCCAGTTCAGGAATTTTCAAATTCCTCTTATATTTATCTAGAATAGACATATGTGACACACAAATCTTAATGAACACAACTATGTCAAGTAGCCATGAAGATGGAAAAAAAAAAGGCAGAGAACAGGATCCTTGTTCTCTCTACTTCTTTGAAACTTATATCCATAGAACAGAATAATCAATTCTGAATTTGCTGTTACAGGCAAATAAAGTTTTTTCTTGTGTATAGAAACAGATTTGGAACTAAAAATGTCACCATTTCCAATTCTCAAAGGAGCCAGGCTCATCAATTTTGACTCCTTTTTATTGTAGAACAGAGAAGAGGATGTAGTAATTATCAGACTTGAGTAAAAGACTCCTTGGCAGTCACTTCATGGGTCTCGCTCTCTCTGTCATAGAGAACAAAGATTATTTGCCTATAGGTATGGGCTTACACACTCAAGGTTTGATCCAGGCAACTATGACCTTTTCTTTTATACTCTGGAAAAAATGATTTTCCTTTGAGTTCACAGATAGACCTTTTGGCTAGCTATCTTATAATGCATTCACTAATAAATTATTTTAGATAAGCAGCTACATTTTAATACATATACAAGTAGACCAATGTGATCCACAAAATAGTTAGGAAGCCCTGACCATGCCAACATTTTCTAATTATGATGATTCTTCTATTGGGAGGTCAGGGATTGGATTGGAAATTATTAATTTACTTCCTCCAAAACTGTAACAGAAAGCTTTTTTAGTATGAAGTCATCTTGAATCATCTTACTAGATCCCCAAAAAGTAGTAAAACACAATGAAAAGCTTTACAGTTGTATTCAAAGGAGACAAGACTTCAGATTCTGCCTCCCACATTTACAAGGTGACTGACCATGAAATAAGTTACTTATTCTATAAATCTTAAGTTTTCTCATCCACAAAAAAGCATTTTTGTGAGGATCAAATGAGAACATATCTATAAAGTGCTTTGCAAACCTTAAAATACTACTACTATCCAAAATTTTTCACTGATATGATGATACTGATGATGAAATTCTAAAGCTATAATAAATTCATTTTCAGTATTATTCTTGAAAGCTAAATATTACAGATATGTTCAAAAAATCATGCTCACTTTTTATTAGAGTTGTACCTTTTACTTAATTCATCTCTATTAAAAACTCTTATTTAAATACCATGATAATTAAAAGCAAAACAAAAATACATATACTTACTTCAGCCTTTATTAAAGATTTTAGCTTATTAATATCACTGTGATTCTCTTGGTTCTTCTGTTTTAAATCATTAAGCTCAGCTTGACATTCAGCCAATTTTTTGGATAATACCTGTTTAAAAACAAAACCAAAAGCCATTTTTCACAAATGTAGTATCTTTATTTTTTCCACCTATTTTGTTAGAATATAAAGAATATAGGAAGATCCTATAAATTCATACCTTTTGGTTTTAAAATATATACTGAATGAAAAGAGAAAACATGTAATTAATATATTGATCTATCTTGATGGCTGTTTATGTAACTATCACAAAAAAATAGACCTTTTCAAAGTATAAAATTTGTGAAAAAAATCAGAATACAACTAATGATAGTGAAAAAAAATTCAGTGATGAGGGAGCTATAAAAGTGGATACTAAAAATGATGAAATAATCTTTCAACTAGGTACAAAAATTAGCATAAAAATATAGAAAAAGAAATGTTTAATAATAACAGGTGCAAACTGCCTAAGGAACTAGCTGATATTAAGAAGAGAAACAAGAAAATTTTATGATTAAAATAAAAAGATACATAAAATGAACTACACACAACAAAAAATAAAATAAACATTCAAATACAGAATTAGGTTAGAAAGAATCTAAAAATACAGTCTAAAAAAATATACAATCTAGTTAATACTCCTTTAAGTAGAATTGCTCTTAAATTATGACAGAATATTCTTTTTTCCTGTCATTAAAAGAGAATCTCAAAAAAAAAAAAAAAGAGGGGAAAGGACCCATATGTGCAAAGCAGCTTTTTCTGTAGCAGCAAAGGAATTGTAAATTGAGTGAATGCCCATCAATTGGGGAATAGCTGAATAGGTTGGCATGTATGAATGTAATGTAAAATTATTGTTCTGTAAGAAATGATGAGTAGGCTGATTTTAGAAAAGCCTAGAAAGACTTACATGAACTGATGCTAAGTGAAGGGAGCAAAACTAGGAGAACATAAGTACACTGTAACAGCAAGATTATGTGATGATAAACTAGATAGGCTTAGTTCTTCTCAGAAATGAGGTGATCTGAAACTATTACAATAGACTTGGGACTAAAAATACCATCTGCATTCAGAGAGAGAACTACAGAAACTGAATGTGGATCAAAGCATACTATTTTCACCTTTTTATTTTTGTTTACTTTTTCTTTCTTGTGGTTTTTCCTATTTTGGTCTGATATTTCTTGTACAACATGCAAATATGGAAACGTTTAATATTTCACCTACCAGATTGCTTGCTGTCTTGGGGAGAGGGAAGGTAAAAGATAGAGGGAGAAAAAAATTGGAACACAACATCTTACAAAAATGAAAGTTGAAAACTATCTTTAAATGTATTTGGAAAAATAAAATACTACTGAGAAAAAAGAAAAGAAAAGAAAAAAGGATCTCCATTTACTAAGACATCTGCATATCCTACCTTACAGAGTTTTTTCTTACTTTTTAATAGAAAATAGTAGTTCACTGTCATTCATGTCACATCTTCTGGTTTTCATTGAAAAGGTAAGTGGAGGTTAGTTATAGACAAAGGTCTAAATCAACCCACATTTTCTTAATCCTAATTTATGTAATTATAACCTACATTTTGCAATTAAGGTAAAAACTGAATTTGCATTTAAAAAAAAGATTCCATCAGCAAAATACCTGGTTTTCCTGCTTATTTCTAGAGACTGACTCTTGGAGTTTATCATTGTCACGAGCCAAGGCCTCTCTTTCTCTAGCAATCTGAGCAAGCTCATCACTTGTTTCATCCAGTTGTCTACGCATCCTGGAAATGTCTTGTTCACACATGATAAGAGCTTCAGTTGATTGTCTATTTTGCAAGTCAAAGAGGGACATTAGAAGTATTTTACTAATGCATAATAAAAACAATAAAAAAAAAGGACAATTCCAAAACATTTGAGTCTACAGAGACAGATGTGTCCCAAACTGGAAAACTAAATGTAAAAAATGTATGTAACATTATTACAATTTAAAATAACAATGTAATTTGATTGTTTATTTGTCAATTCTGTAAATCTTTGGTTCTTTACCAAAATAATATATAAGTGAAATTTACCTTGATGCCTGCTCCATTTCAGCAATGATATTCTTCATGCCCGAAATTGTCCTTTCCTTTAAAAAAAATATTAAATAAAGTTTATTTAAAAATTTTTTCTGTTAAGATTGATCCAAACACAAAATGTTCTTCTTTTAGATTTGGTCCTCTCTCACTTACTTGGGATATAAATCTTCTTTCTACCCTCTTCAACACTTAATAACAAGTCTAATCAATTTGTATATATAAACTGCTTTTAAAAAAAAAATCCTCATCAAAAGAAAGATACTTTGATATAATTACATAGGATTATTGTCTCAAATATTACTGTGGTCAAAGTCTTGGGTGTTCACTAACAGAAAGTTCCCCATTATCTCTATAGATGAGAGCCAGCCAGGCAGAGAGAGACAAAGAAAAATGGAGATGAAAAAATAGAGGATAGCAGCAAGCAGCAAGACATAGGTATTGCTGTTCAATTGTAAGTCTGAGATATGGGCTATAGAAAAAGACATAGTCACATAAACCCAAAGACAACAAATAATGAGGTAAGGACTAGAATGCTATTTAACTATATATTCAACTGCTTTGAAAACTGGAAAGGAGTCTGACAGAATTGAGGTTTAAATTAAAATCTCCTAACATATGTCACAATAAGTTGCAATTAATTATATGACCTAGGTTGGTATAATAAAAATCAGAACAGCAAGTAAAGAATAAGTTTTGCAACAATGGGAAGACATAAGATATAGGCTAGGCCATATTCCATATCAGACAAAGTATAGGAAGGATCATTCAAGATAAATGAACCATTTTTGGCATTGTGAATTTGAAAAGATTTTGCACAAATAAGAAAAATGAAGCTAAAATTAAAAGGAAAGATATAACTGGGGAAAAAATCTTTTTAAAGTTTCTCTGTTAGAGGTATAAGACATATAAGAAATTGGTTCAAATATATGAGTCTATTAGGAGAAATGCAAGTTAAAACAAGTTGAGATTCAAACCAACATTATGACTGGCAAAGATGACAAAAGAGAAACATGACAATTGTTGGAGTGGCATGGGAAGACAGGCACACTGTCGAAACTGTGAATTAGTTACAACTTTTCTAGAAAGTAATTTGGGACCCAAGCATCACTAAACTATGCATATCTAGTAAGTAACATCATTAGTAGGCATGAAGAAACATATTACCAATCCCATGGCAGGCAATGAACCACAGATACAGAGAGAAACCTTATTCTGAGAGGGCCACTGTGTCTGTAAGAGCAGAATTGTCCTGCCGTGTTCATTTCTTACAAGCAGGAGGACTTTTATTGAGGAGTTTGGACAGGTTGGTGGATGGTAATGGAGAAAAAAGGAAAAAATGAATATTAATGAAAAAAATACCCTATAGAAAATTCTGAATATACAAACAAGCAAGACAATGTTGTTATAATCATTTAAAATATGACAATTTAAAGAAGTGAACTTCATGTAATAGAAATTTATTTTCATATGTAATCCTCCTTTTTATATCCTAAAGTTCACATTTATTTCAGTCAATAAAAATTTATTAAAAATCTACAATGTGCTGGGGATATTAAGACAAAAGACAGTCCCTGCTCTCAAGTTGCTTACACTTTAATGGTGGAGACAACAGCAAACAGCTATATACAAACAAGCTCTATGCAGGATAAATTGGGAATAAGCAACAGAGAATTAAGGTACCAGAATTAAGGGAGATTGGGAAAGATTACTGATAGATTGTGTTTCAACTGGGACTTGAAAGTGAGAAACAAAGATAAAGAAAGAGAGTATTTCTTATTTGAGGGCTAGCAGGGAAACCAATGCCCTTCAATCAAGGGGAAAAGAGGGTTGAAAGGTTAAGACTGACAGGTGAAAGCTGGGGTCAGGTTATGAGGTTCTGAATGCCAAGGAGGATTTTATGTTTTATCATGGAGGAAAAGGGTACCACTGGAGTAGGTAACATGAGACTTAGTCCTTCAGATCAGTGTGACAACTGAGTGGAAGACAGACTAGGCAGAAACCAACAATTCCAATAATCTAGGTGAAAGGGGATGAGGGCCTAAACCAGGGTGATAAAGGTATCAGAAGGAAGAAAAGGTTTACGTGAGAAATTTTATGAGGGTAAAATTGATAGGTCTTCGGAACAGGTTAGATATGAGGCAAAATGGTTGCTGAGTTGTGAACTTGGGTAACTAAGAGAATAGTAATACCTTTCCCAATGATAGGAAAGCTAGAAAAAAGAAAAGGTTTTGGGGAAAAAAATAGTGAATTTCATTTTGGAAATGCTGAATCTAAGGCATTCAAGAGACAGTAATTCTAGAAGTCTAATAAGACCATTGTAGATATCAAACTGGGGACTGGTAAAGCACTTACAGCTAGTTAAGTAATTTTGAAAATAATCAGCAAAAAAGAAAATTGAATCCATAGGATGACACAGGAATTAGATGGGGGAGGAGGGCTGGTAGTTCTGAAATCCTACTTACATTGGGAATAGATTAAAGGGGGAACAATTCATATATATAGATAGATAGACAGACAGATAGATATCTAGAACGGTATAACACTCTTCAAAATTTATAAATAAGAGGGGTAGGGAAGAGGATAAGGCAGGGTATAGAAGGATGTGTAGATTAATATGGGAGAAGGATACATTGTATAAATTAATGGGAATGGGATAAAGAAGGGATCCTTGAGTGAGATGTCAAGTAATAGCAGGGAAAACTAGCACATAGAAGTAAAGTAGAAAAGTTATCAGGGATAGTAAACAAGAGATATATACAAACACAATAATGATCAGGAGTAGAATTTATTAGAAAAAAGTAGGAATAGTAATCATTAATCTCAGACAAAGTCAAAATTAAAAAAGATTTAATCAAAAGAGAAATCTACATTATGTCAATGATATTAATATTGTTTTAAAGTGACATGAGATGAGAAGAGAGATGAGGGAACCTTCAAGGAATAACCTCAATTTTTCAGTAAAATATGAGATAAAGTGATATAGCTGAGTAGGTAGGTGGAGTTATGGGAAGTGTTGGAGAGATGAAAAGGTTTGGAAGATTAGATATAGAAGTGGAACAGTGCATTAATTAAGGAAATATAAAAGGATTGCCATGTAGCAGTGAAGGCCCAGTGGAAGTTATGTAACAAACTTGTAGTGGACTCAATCAACATAGTTTTGTAATTTTCTCCAAGTTCATTCAACAGTATGTATAGGAACAAAGGCAGCAGATTGGAGGTAGGAGAGGAGAGGAGAGGTGATACAAGGAAGACTTTGCAAGGTAAGATTGGTGATGGCAGTGAAGGATGGAAAACATAGTATAGTGGTGAAAGATCTAAGGGGTTAAACTGAAAGTCATGATGTGAATGAAAAATAAGATCTGTGGTCATAAGGCAGAGGGAAAGATTAAATGAAAATAGGTTAAGATCAAATAAAAGAATGTCAGAATTTATGAACATGTAAATGGTATATATGTGGGTGGGTGATGGCAAAATTAAAAGTATGACCATCTTTCTGTGTAGTTGAAGTAGAAAAGGTAGGGGAATAGGTCATATGAAATAAGAAAGTTGAATTGTTAGCTTAAGGCGTCTGAGAGAGTATCAAAATGTACATTAAAAGTTCCCCACTATGAGAGAAATTGAAAAAGGAAAGTCTGTGAGCTAGGCACTGAACTTCCTGAGGAAAGAAAGGGAATGTTCTGGAAATTGGTAGAGAAAAGCTACTAAGATTTTTATTGGGTGACATACAGATTGAGTCAATCTCAAAGGAGAAGAAAGTGATGATATTGGAAGTAAAACCTGGAAGTGGCAATGAAAAGAGCAAGGAGTATTTCAGCTCCTTTACCTTAAACACTATGTAAAGGGAGAAAGGAATGATTAAAAGTGCAATTAGTACTGGAAAGAAAGGTTAAGTCATCAGAAGAGAGCCAGGTCTTGTTGACAGCTAGAAAATGGAACAAGTTTGTCACATATAGAATAGGCATCCTAGCAAACACAATAAAAGTGATGGTTAACATTTTTTCCCTCAATAATATTTTATTTTTCTAAATATATGTAAAGATATTTTCAACATTCATTTTTCTAAGACTTTTTTTGTTCCAAATTTTTCTCCTTTCCTCCCCTATTCCCTCCTCAAAACATAAGCAATCTGATATAGGTTATATATGTACAATTCATTTAAACATATTTCCATCTGTCATGTTGTACAAGAAAAATCAGACCAAAAAAAGGAAAGAACCACAAAAACAAAAAAACAAAATAAAAATACATTTCTTCAATCCATATTTGATCTCCATAGTTCTCTCTCTGGATGCAAATAACATTTTCCAAGTTTATTGAAATTGTTTGAATCACTGAATTGTGGAGAATAGCCAAGTTCATCAAGCTGATATCACATATCTTGCTGTTATTGTGTACAATGTTCTCATAGTTCTACTTACTTCATTCAGCATCAGGTCATGTATAAGTCCTTTCAGGCTCATAATTTCTTATAGAACAGTAATATTCCATTATATTCATATACCATAGTAGATAACTTTAGAGAGTGAGAAGGGCATTAAGAAAGGAGGTTGAGGAGATTAGTGGGTGGGAGATGGAGAAAAAGGTTTGAATGATGACAGCTGGGGTTTCAGAATCACTGAAATAGGAAGGATATGACCAAGGAGTTGTTGGCAATCACAGAGGAATGCATTAAGGTATATATTCATTTTTGATAAGGGTTTGGTCTCAGGGTGCTGGTAGCTGAAGGAAGAATGTTATTTTTCTTTCCTCAAGACAAATGGTTAAGCTGAAGACATTACAGAATATCCTTTCTCCTCTTTTCTGGAAGAAAAGTCTAGTGCTCAATGTGAAGGTGTTTCTCCTTCCAAAGAAGGCAGATCAGACAGAAAAGCTGGTATGACAGAATGTTGTTATATACCCTTACTTCAAAACATTTGTTGATGTTTGTTAACTATATGATCTAGTCCCCCCCTAATTCTCATCTGAACTTGAAAGTTGAATCTCCAGAGATGAGAACATTGGATCATCTCTGGGGAAATAAACTTGAGTTCCCAATAGTCAGCATATTTGCTTTGTTGTCTTTATTATTACTTTAAAATTTTCTATTTTTCCCAGTTACATGTAAAACAATTTTTAAATAAAAATTTCTTTTTAAAACTTTGAGGTCCACCCACATGTACAAAAATGTTTGTAGCAGGCCTTTTTGTAATGACAAGAAACTGGAAACTGAATGGACACCCATTATTTGGAGAGTGGCTGAATAAATTATGGTATATGAATGTTATGGAATATTATTGTTCTGTAAGAAATGATCAGCAGGATGATTTCAGAGAGGCCTAGAGAGATTTGCATGAACTGATGCTAAGGGAAATGAAAAGAACCAGATCATTGTACATGGCAACAAAAAGATAATACAATGATCAATTCTGATGGATATAGCTCTTTTTAACAATGAGATGATTCAGGCCAGTTCCAATAGACTTGTGATGGAGAGAACCATCTATATCCAGAGAGAGGACTGTGGGAACATAGCATTTTCACTCTTTGTTGTGGTTTGCTTGAATGTTATTTTCTTTCTCATTTTTTTTAACCTTTTGATCAGATTTTTCTTGTGAAGCAAAATAATTATATAAATATGTATGCCTATATTGGATTTAACATATATTTTTACCGCATTTTAAAAAATAGGATTACATGCCATCCAGGAGAGGGAGTGGGGAAGAATGGAGAGGGATTAGAACACAAGGTTTTTCAAGGGTCAGTGGTGAAAAATTATCCTTGCATATGTTTTGAAAATAAAAAAACTTCAATAAGAAACTAAAAAAAAAAATAATAAAAAATGAGTGGGTCAAACAACAAGCACAAAACTTTGAAGTCCAGATTCTCTCCCTTCCTCCTTACCATAAAAGTGAAAGAAAATATAGATCTCCCCCCCAAAAAACAAAACAAAACAAAACAAAACAAAACAAAATTCAAGAAAAGCAAAGTTAAAAAAAAAAAAAAGAGTATGCTTTGATCTGTATTCAGATACAATCAGTTCTTTCGATGGCTATGGATAATATATTTCATCATAAGTTCTCCAGAGTAAGTCTTTGGATCATTGTATTGCTGAGAATAGCAAAGTCATTCACAGCTAGCTGATCATCCCACAACATTACTATTACTTTGTACATAGCACATTTCACTTTGCTTGAGTTGTTAGAAGACTTTTTAAGTTTTTCTAAAAGCATCCTACTAATTTCTCATAAAACAATAATATTCCATCAAAATTACATACCACAATTTATTTATTCAACCATTCCCCAACTGATGGGCATTCCCTCAATTTCCAATTCTTTGTCCTGACAAGAGAGCTGCTATTAATATTTTTGTACATATAGGTCCTTTTATTTTTAAAAAAAATTTCTTTTGGGATGCATGATTAGTACTGTTAGGTCAAAGTATATACATGATTTTATAGCCCTTTGGGCATAGTTCATATATTTTGTTCATTTATCAATTTGGGAAATGGCTTTTCTTTTTTTAATAAATTTGACTCAGTTTCCTAAATATTTGAGAAATGAAGTATTCATCATAGGAAACTTGCTTCAAAATTATATTCCCAAGTATTACTGCTAACTCTATTTCCCCATTTATTCTATTCTCTCTTTGAATCCTAACCCTCCTCAAAAGTATTTTGCTATTAACCACTCCATCCCCAATATGCCCTATCTTCTATCATTCCCCTCCCTTCCCATATCCCATTCTCCTCCTATTTTCCTGAAAGTTAAGGTGTATTTCCATACCCATATTGAATGTTTACATTATTTCCTCCTTGAGTCAATTCTGATTAGAACATGGTTCACATACTCCCCTCCACTCTCCCTCTTCTTCTCTATTATAAAGCTATTTCCTACCATTCCGCCTTTCCTTTTCCCATTTCTCTCCCACCCCTTAATTTTATTTATTTTAGATATTATCTCTTCATATTCAACTCACACTTGTGCCTTTGGGATGTATATACTGCCATAATGAGAAAGTTCTAATGAGATATAAAGCATCACCCTCCCATATAGAAATGTAAACAGATTAAACTTAAGTCCTTATGATTATTTCTTTTCTGATTACCCTCCTAATGCTTGTCCTGAGTATTGTATTTGAAAATCAAATTTTCTATTCAGCTCTGGTCTTTTCATCACAAATGCTATTTCACTAAATGACCCCCTTTTCTGCTAAAAGATTATACCCAGTTTTGCAGATTAAGTGATTCTTGATTGTAATCTTAGCTCCAATGCTCTCTGGAATACCATATTTCAAATCCTCCAGTCCTTTAAAATGTAGAAGCTGCTAAATCTTGTGTTATCCTGACTGTGGTTCTACTATGCTTGAACATTTTCTTTCTGGATGCTTGCAATATTTTCTCCTTGACCTGAGAGTTCTGGAATTTGGCTATAATATTCCTAGAGTTTTAATCTTTGGATCTCTTTCAGGAAGTGAATGTAAGTTCTCTCAATTTCTATTTTACTGTCTAGTTGTAGAATATTAAGACAGTTTTCCTTAATAATTTCTTGAAAGATAATGTCCGAGCTCTTTCTTTTTTATCATGACTATCTATTTTCCAAATTATTTTATCTTTCTTTTTTATCATGACTATCTATTTTCCAAATTATTTTATCTATTTTCCAAATCAGTCCTTTTCCCGATGAGATATTATTTAACTTTTTCCCCTATTTTTTCATTTTTTGCTTTTGTTTTATTGTATCTTGATTTCTCATAAAATCATTAGCTTCCAATTTGCTCAATTCTAATTTTTTTTTTTCTCAGTGGGCTTTTATACCGCCTTTCCCATTTGGTCAGTTTTGCTTTTTTAGGCATTCTTCTCCTTATTAGCTTTTTGTATTTCCTTTTGCACCACTCTTTTTTTTTTTCATTGTAGCTTTTTATTTACAATATGCATACTCTTTGATCCAGCAGTGTTACCACTGGGCTTATATCCCAAAGAGATACTAAAGAAGGGAAAGGGACCTCTAGGTGCAAAAATATTTGTGTCCGCCTTTTTTGTGGTGGCTAGAAACCGGAAAATGAATGGATGCCCATCAATTGGAGAATGGTTGGGTAAATTGTGGTATATGAATGTTATGGAATATTATTGTACAGTAAGAAATGACCAGCAGGATGAATACAGAGAGGCTTGGAGAGACTTACATGAACTGATGTTGAGTGAAATGACCAGAACCAGGAGATCATTATACACTTCAACAAAGATACTGTATGAAGATGTATTCTGATGGAAGTGGATATCTTCAAAGAGAAGATCCAATTCAGTTCCAAATGATCAATGATGGACAAAATCAGCTACACCCAGAGAAGGAACACTGGAAAATGAGTGTGAACTATTTACATTTTTGTTTTTCTTCTCAGGTTATTTTTACCTTCTGAATCCAATTTTTCCTGTGCAATAAGAGAACTGTTTGGTTCTGCACACATACATTGTATCTATAATATATTATATATAACATATTTAACATGTATAAGACTGCCTACCATCTAAGGGAGGGGGTAGAGAAGGGAAAGGAAAAGTTGGAACAGAAGTGACTGCAAGGGGTAATGTTGTAAAAAATTACCCATGCACATGTACGTCAATAAAAAGTGATTTTTAAAAAGTGTTCCTCACATCAAAAAATATATATATGCAGGGGTAATTTTTCAGCATTGACCCTTGCAAAATCTTCTGTTCAAACGTTTCCCCTCCTTCCCCCGACATGGCAGGTAGACTAATACATGTTAAATATGTTAAAAGTATATGTTAAATACAATATATGTGTACATATCCATACAGTTATTTTGCTGCACAAGAAGAATCAGGCTTAAAATAAAGTAAAATTAACCTGAGAAGGAAATCAAAAATGCAAGCAGACAAAAACAGAGGGATTGGCAATGCTATGTTGTGGTTCACACTCATTTCTCAGAGTTCTTTCACTGGGTGTAGCTGGTTCAATTCATTATTGAACAAATGGAACTGATTTGGTTCATCTCATTGTTGAAGAGAGCTACATCCATCAGAATTGATCATCATATAATATTGTTGTTGAAATTTATAATGATCTCCTGCTTCTGGTCATTTCACTCAGCATCAGTTCATATAAGTCTCTCCAAGTCTCTCTGCATTCATCCTGCTGGTCATTTCTTACAGAACAATAATATTCCATAACATTGATATACCACAATTTATTCAGCCATTCTTCAATTGATGGGAATCCATTCATTTTCCAGTTTCTAGCCACTACAAAAAGGGCTGCCACAAACATTTTTTGCACATACAGGTCTCTTTCTGCTCTTTAGTATTTCTTTGGTATATAAGCCCAGTAGTAGTACTGCTGGGTCAAAGGGTATGCAGAGTTTGATAACTTTCTGAGCATAGTTCCAAATTGCTCTCCAGAATGGCTGGATGTATTCACAATTCCACCAACAATGTATCAGTGTCCCTGTTTTCCCACATTCCCTCCAATATTCAGCATTATCTTTCCCTGTCATCCTAGACAATCTAAGAGGTATGTAGTGGTATCTCAGAGTTGTCTTAATTTCTTTTGCACCACTCTTAATTCTTTTCCTATGTTTTCCTATCTCTCTTACTTGATTTTCAAAATTGCTTGTTCCTTGTTCCTGACAGAGTGGCTTGGATAAAACATAATAAATATTTATTGATTTAAGTTTGGGATACAGCTATAGTAACAGGCATACTAAAAGTTATACATCCCAATTATGCTAGATTTCAAATATTCATACCTTGAAAGATCACATATACTATAATATAGTCACTCTAAAACATTTTTTCAACCACCTTTATATTCAGGTTTTAACCCATAGTGGTAAAACAAACAAACAAACAAAACCTCCAATATTCATAGTTATATCTCATTTTTGATATAAAACAGTATTATCAAGGGTCATTACTTACCTTCTTCACCAGGTCCAAAGTAATTAAAATGAAAGAGATGACCCTCGTTTTGATGAGTAAAGCCCTGTGTCTTCTTAACAATTAGCCCTGTTATTTAATATTGTTTATATTTTTTCAAAAATAGTCAGAATATTTAATCACAACTTAATAATGACAAGAAAAACAAATTTAAATCACTAACTAGTTTATTAACATGCTTCCTAAAATCATTCTAACTAATGCAAAATCTGAAATGTAAATGCTTATGAAAGTTTTGTGGGAATTTTATGAAATTAAGATTAAATTTCAAATTACTTTTTTCAACTAAGATACTTAGACAAATTGTTAAACACCCAATAAATCTCAGAACATACTTTCATTGCCAAGCTCTCTCCAAGGGAAGCAATATTCTCAGATTTTTTATCCAAGCATGCTTGCAGGCATTCCTTTTCTTTAGCCATATCACCGAGTGTCGCACCAAGAAGGTTGAGTTCTTCCCGCTGGGCAATACTTTGCCTTGTAAAATTATCTAGACATGCAACCACAAAGGTGTAGTTTTTAATCAAATGAAAAATTTCAAGTAGGCTCTAATATTCTTTGTAATGAATTCTCTTTTATTTGAGGCCACTAAAATATTAAGTAGAATAATAAAATTGTCCAAAATAAAAATGTTTACCTATGATCATAGTAGGAATGCCAGGAGAGAGTGGCGAAACCTAGGGAGAAGAATGTATTAAGGAGAAGAGAGTGATAACAGTATCAAAGACTATTAAGAAGACAAGGAGAATTGGAAAAGTCCCACTGAATTTGGCAGTTAAGACAGGAATAACTTAAGAGATAGCAGTTTTGGTGTCCTGATAAAGTCAGAAGCTGTATTGTAAGGAATAAAGAACACAATGGGAGGAAAGAAGGTGGATATAACTGTTATAGATGGCCTTTTTTGAAGAATTTAGCTTAAAAAGAGCAGAAAATATACAGGATAATAGTGGGAATGCAAGGATTGAAGATGTTTTGTTTGTTTTCAGAATGGGGAGGGGGGGAGAGAAAGATGGATATATTTATAGGCAGTAGGGAATGGGCCAGTAAAAAGGAAAGAATGAAAATAAGTGGGGATAAAAAGTCGGGATGATGGGAATTCCCAGAAAATCTGGTTGCCCCCTAAAATTGTAGTTTTCTGATTATTTTTAGCTTTCCAAATAAATCTTTCTGTGTACCAGATCTCATGGAAGGTCCAAGACTAAAAATGGTCTGACCAATCCCTGGTACAATGGCTAAATATTACAAAGCCATCCAGTGTTAGGGGAAAATTGTTTTTAATTCAAAGGCCTCCTTTATAGAGAACTCATAGCCATCCTGGTAGCTCCATTCTCCACGAGCAGCTTGGCTTGGTTTCCTCTTCAAGGCACATGCCCCCCTCCCCACCGGGTACGTCCTAGCACCCCAGCCCTTTTCAGCTTCCTTATGTATGTTGTCTCCCCCATTAGGTTATGAACTTCTTGATAGTAATGAGTTTCTCTTTTTCTTTTGCACTTAGAACAATGCCCAGCACATAATAGGCACTTAAAAATTAATACTGAATTAAGTTCAAGTGAGCCCTACTTCTCATAGAAATTCCAGGTTCAAGGTTCTCAGGGCTGGATGGTAGGAACTAAACTCTTCCCAAAGACTTGAACAGGAAGCAAGTAAATCAGAAATATTGCTTAGGACAAACATGTTCTAGGGGAAAAATGCATTTGTGTTAATGCACATTAGACTCCTATAAATTCTATACTCTATTTTTAACCAATAAATCAAATTCCCTGATTCATCTAGACAGATCTATGTCACCAATATTGATAACATCCTAACTGAGGCTAACATCAAATATTGCTTGAGAAGCAGAAACAGTTGACTAAGATCATTTAACTCTGATTTCAAGCTTATCACATTAGTCACTAAATCTACTTAGGGAAGTTTCAAGAGAATTACTAAGCATGAAGATATTTTTGGTGACAGTAGCAACAAATTACAATACATCTAAACAATGCAAGCCAATCTCCATCATTGTGTACTGTCTAACTATCCCTACTTTTTCCTAACCCAGCCTTTTAAAAATCCAAAATTCCAAAAGAAAGATTTGGAGAAAGGAGTGGGGTGGAGCACTGAGGAAGGCAATTTTTTCCGCATCAGAATTATACCAATTAATATATGTAAATTAAAAATTTGTTTAATAGTTTTAAAATTATAGAAGACATTTCCCTTAAGACTTCAGTCCAGGATTACCCAATGAGAAATGTATAAACAGAAAACTTTTAATGATTTCCATTCACTTATAATCCCCAAAGTACCTCTTTTAATGTAGAGGAAGAGTAATTTTATTTACATTGCTTTGATTCATAAACAATTGATTTTTTTAAGGATTTCCCCTTGTGCCTTTTAAAATTAAGATACCCTTAATCTTGGCTCCTTGAATAAATTCTATGAATATGTCAAAGTTTGTGGTGGGTTTTTTTTAAAATAATTTGTGTAATTTATAGCTATAAAATGTGAAATTTAAGATGTGGTCAGGCAGATTTGTATTAAACCTTAGATATCTCCTTTTCTTTTTTCTAAAAAACAAAAATAACTTTAACATATTTAATATGTATTGGTCAATCTGCCATCTGGAAGAAGGGGTGGGGGGAAGGAGGGGAAGAGTTGGAACAAAAGGTTTTGCAATTGTCAATGCTGAAAAATTACCTATGCATAAAATTTTTGTAAATAAACAAATATTTTAAAAAGAGCCTAATGTCATACAACTTTGTTTTATTTTTCTACCATCACAAAGTCAAATAAATAAAAGTATTATTAGACAGTGAGCACTCACCAATCTTTTCATCTAAGCACATAATTTTCTCCTGGGTAAGTTGTAGCTCATATTTCTTTTTAGCAAGATGTCGCTGAGTATCTGAAAGATCCTTTTCTGTGTTTTCAAATAAAAGCCTGCAAACATATTGACAAACTTTAATTCTGGCTATATTATAAACTTTAAAAGATTAAAACTTTTCCCTTTAACTTTTAAAGTTATAAAAGGTTAAAAACAAAGAGGTACATTTACTGATGTGGGATGTGGGATTATTCAGCAAAAAAGTTAAGAAAATATCACTTAAAAGGATATGGCTAACATCATTTAAAATAAGAATATGAGCTGTCAGGATCTCAAGATACTAATGGACTCATTTAATCTTTCTAGGGCTATTCTCTTATTTATAAAATAAAGGAATATGATTTTAAGATTTTTAAGCTATTGTCCAAATCTAATGATCTATGATTTAATAAAACTTTTTCAGATTACAGGTGAGGTTGGCTTCTGGGTGGTGGGTAAGGAGGGAAATGCCATATGCATTAATTATTCCTTAGGACTTAGGCACAAGATGGCCAGTATTAAATTGTAAAAGTTACTTGAGAAAGTTAACATTAGGCTATTAATTTAGCTTAAATTCCTTTATTATATCATCACAGAACCTCAGAGATGGATGGGATTTCAGAGAGCAACTAGTTCAATCTATATGTGATCAGGAATCTTATCTACATCATCTCCAGCAAGTGACCACCCAGCCATAACCTGAAGCTCTCTAATGATGTGTAATCCACTGCTTTTTGAAGAAGATTATTTCATTAAAATAAAACAATTTTTATTGATGTCTTTAAAATATCTCAAAAATATCATTATATATTTCCTTTCACCTTTAAAGCAAAGGAAAAAAGTTGAGCAAAATATTGTCTGACTATATAACATCCAATATCCATAAGACCCTTACTTTTTTCTACAGCAGAGGAATTTGTTTCCCCCCATTTTCCAGAATCAAGACTAACATTTTTAATTAATCTAAATTAAGTGGCCTTTAATTGTTGTCTTCATGTACACTTCTCAAGTTACTACTGTATTTTTCTTTTGATACAGGGTCCCTTTATATAATTTCATATTTCAACATCTCATAATCATAGATTCTTATGCAAATAGTCTATTCATATACCACTTGTTTAAACATTCCTCAATTGATAAGGACCCATTATGTTTCTAGTTTTTGCTTTTTTGAGGTTATTTTTCTGTCCCAAAAAGACTACTCTGAATATTTTAATATGTATGGTACTTTTCTTTCTATCACTGACTTTGCCTTGGGATATAGTGGAATCACTGATTCACAGGACACAATTTAGTAATTTCTCCTATTATTTCAAACTGTATGTAGAAAAAATTGAACCTTTTCCCTATCTTAGATTCATACTGCTAAGCTGTGGGACTCTACCAAGAGAGAATACTGAAGCCACCTCGACTTTGGGTGCAAAATAAGTTTTCTGCCATGTGGCAGAAATGCCCTTGTTAACCAAGGAGCAATGATTTGTAATCATGGGAATGAGTGAGCTGGAGGAACATAGCTGATGAGCAGGGATGCCTTAACAAGACCTCTCACCGGTGAGTGAGTTGCTAAATTGCTGACTTGGCTCTCCCCTCATTGGCAGAAACCATGTATATGCAAAGCTCATGAGCTGTTTCTCTGAACTGCGACTGGGGATTGTCTACAGTTCACCAGCTGATCACACTTGCAAAAATGTATATCAACAAGCCTGTAGGGCATAATAAACTGGAGCTCTTTTCACACCCTATGAGTCTCTTGCCTCATTCATCTAGCCTCTGAGATCTAACCCTAATCCTAACCCTAAATGCTTTGAGCTCTTAAAGATGGCTGCAACACATATGCCTATCTTTCTTTTTCCCTAAGATTTTTATTTATCTTTTATAAGTGTTTTATTTTCAAAATACATGTAAAGATACCTTTCAACATTCATCCTTTCAAAACCTTGTGTTCCAAATTTTTCTCCTTCCTTCCCCACTTCCCCCAACCCTAGACAGGTTAAACATGTGCAATTCTTCTAAATATATTTCCATATTTATCATGCAGCACAAGAAAAATCAAATCAAAAAAGAGGGGAAAAAGTGAGGGGGGAAAAAAGGAATCAAACAACAACAAAAAAAAGGTGAAAATACTATGTTATGATCCACTTTTAGTCCCCATAATCTTCTTTCTGCATGCAGATGGCTCTCTCAATCACAAGTCTATTGGAATTGGCCTAAATCATTTCATTGTTGAAAAGAGCCAAGTCCATTACAGTTGATTATTATATAATCTTGTGGTTATTGTATACAATGTTCTCTTGATTCTACTTACTTCACTTAGCATCAGTTCATGTAAATCTCTCCAGGCTTTTCTAAAATCATCCTGCTGATCATTCTTATAAAATAATAATATTCCACTCCATTCATATACTGTAATTTTAGTCACTTCCCAACAGATGAGCATTCACTCAGTTTCCAATTCCTTGCCACCACAAAAAAAGGCTGTTGGAAACACCTTTGCACATTTGAATCCCTTTTCTTTTTTTATGATCTCTTTGGGATACAGAGCCAGTAGTGAGAGATTCATATGCTTATCTTTCTATAACTTCTGCAACAATTACAAATTTGCAAGTGTGAGAGAAAACTTGAAAGTTGTTTTAATTTAATCTCAGTGGTTTTTCATATTTTTGATAACTTGCAATCACTCTTCTGAAAATTATTGATATATTTTGACCCCTTAATAGGGAATAACTCTTGGTATTAGATATTTGGGTCAATTTCTAATATATGTTAGATATAGTTTAATGAGAGACTTCAAATAAAGGTTCTTTTCCCTCCAATCAACTATTCTTTTCTTGCTATACAAATTTTGCTTATACTAAACTATTTAACCTTATGTGAAGAAAACTATCTTCTATGTTCTCCTTTATTAATTCCTTCTTAGCATTCTTCCCTTAATCTTAGATTTAAGAATTCTCTCTATTCAACAAAAAAACTAGAACAGAGTTTGGAAAAAAAAATAGATTAAGCTCAAAAACGTGTATAACAGATTAAAAAGTTCAAATTAAAAAGAAATTAGTACGCTGGCTCCTCCTTTTTTCTTTCTCTTATTTCCCTGAGAGTCTAGGTTATTCCGCCAAATAAATTATTATAAAATTACTGCTCTAGTCTCATTAATATAGCCCTAAATTAATTTAGAAATAGAATCAATAAATGAGTTTGCATTTATTTATTTCTATTAAAAAACACACACACACACACACACACACAAAACCATTTATCTTTATGTTTATATAAGTCGTGAGTATGTCCTAGCAAGTGAACATTTAAATATTTTTTTCTCTTTGGTTTTGTTAATATATTTACATGACTGTCCACTATGCCACCCATCTCCTGATTTCTTTCACCCCCCCCCCCACTATGAAAGCTAGTGCCTTCCTTTTGAGATGATCTTCCATTTATACTACAGGCCTATTTCCACATATATATATGTGTGTATGTGTGTGTGTGTGTGTATACACGCACATCTACTTATTGCATATACATAGTAATTTCCATGTATATACATATGTGTGAATATCTGTATCTATACACATACATCTTAGATGTATACAATTGTATGTTGTTTTATCCATTAGAATGTGAACTCCTTGAGGCCAAATGTTGTGCTTTATCTTTCTATGTATACCTCGTACTGTGCCCAGCACACAAACATAGTAAACATTTTAATAAATGGGTTGACAGAAATACAGAAATGCTAATGATTTCTGTAGGATTAATTTATATGCTGCTACTTTGTTTCAATTAATTTTTTGTGAAGTTTACAGGATTTTCCAAATAAACCATCATATTATGTATAAATAGTAATAAATTTACCCCTCAGTTCCTACTTGTGTTTTTTTTTATTGTTAGCTTATAGCTAGCATTTTTATGCTTTTAGCTCTTACTAGATTACTTAAAAATAATGCTAGAAGAGAGTTTTGATCATATGACTTAAAAGGCCTCTTATTCTTGTGCTTTTTCACATTTTACATAAATATTGTCCTTTGTCAAGGAGAGATAGTGTGCTGCAGTAGCTTGGAGCTGGTCTTAGAGCCAGGAATGCTTGGGCACAAGCTCCACTTATGCATCTCACTAATCAGGTGATCATTGATAATATGCTTCACCTCTCAGCATTCCAAGAAATTTCCTAAGATGACAAGCTGCAGAAAGGGTATGATTTGAATTGGTTGAAGGAGTTTCCTTACTTGGATGTTCTTCATACAAATGAAATCATAAGCCCATGACAATGAAACCAGCTATACCTCTCCTGAAAGATGATGTATAAAATGATGTGGCCAGTGTGGGAATTTATTTTGCTTTTATTATATTTATTGTCATATATTTGAGAGGAGAAGGGGAAGGAGATTAAAGTATTTTTTTAAATGGACAGAAGAGAAGGCCAGAAAAAAATCACAGACAAGGACAGTTTTACAATATATTTAAAAAGAAAAGCAAGATACATATATAACAGAGATTTGCAGTTTCACATGCTATTTTTGCTATTCTATTATTTATTGAAATGCTCATTTTCCTTGGTGTTTGATTTAAAATTTTTAAAAATTCTTTTAAAAACTTCCATACTAATCCCATTCTATCCGTTTTCTACATTTATTGATTCTTCATTCTCATTTTTTAAAATTTTGGAATTTGTTTTTTCTCTTTTGGGAGAGATCAAATTAATTAAGGATTTGCCTATTTTGTTGGAATTATTTTTTTTAAGTCTTTTTTTTTTTTAAAAAAAATCATTAAACAGTCCTTTAGTTTTTAATTGTATGCATTCAATTTTCAGGGGTTCTACTCTTCAAGTTTGAGAATTATCAGTTTATGACATGTTCTTGCATCATTGTCGCTTTCTTTTTTAAAAATTTCAAAACTGTCTATGCATTTTCTAACCACTTTTTAGAATTACATTATTCAGTTTTCATTTAAATCTCAGTCTTCTGTGTTTATATATCCCTTACTGATTATAATCATTAGGATTTTTTAAAACTTTGTCTTTTTTTCAATTCTAGTTCTTCTTGACTTATTCTGCTGCATTTAAGGGATGGAGTTCCTTTTTTCAATTTTAATTCTTCTTAAACTATTTGATCCATTTGATGCCACTGGCCACCTTCTCCCTTCTGGATTCTAACTCTCATTTCCATGTTTCTATGACATTATTCTTTCCTCATTCAACCACTATCTATCTTTTGCTGGTTCATTTAATTGATCTGTTTTGGAGCTCTCCCTTCTGTTCCAGTCTGCCTTATGCACTGCTACCCAACCCCACCCCAAAGCTTCCAGTATTCTCACACTATATCTTCAATTATATTATCTATCCATGTTCCATCTTCCTCCTTTCTTGTGTTCTTTTACTAGGGTGATGCTAAATAAAAAACTTATTAATAATATTATTTAACAACTCATGAATAATAAAATTATTTTCTTTAAATATAGAAATGACCACATCTATAGCCTCTTAGATAAACATACCTTTTCAAACCTCACTGGATGTTACTTTACTTCCTGCATGCTGTGATTCAGCCAAATTGACCTTCTTGGTTCTCTCTGTTTCTCATACACAAATTACTCATCTTCTATCTTCACGCTATTGCACAAACTTCCTCCACATGCCACAAATGCATTGGTATCTTACTTCTGCCTAACAGAATCATTTTCTTCCTTTAAGATTATCTCAAGCACTATCTTCTGAAGTTTTTCCTTTCCTGATTTCCTCCCTTCCAATGATTACTTTGTATAACTATATATATATGTAACATATATATGTATGTACATAGATATATATGTAAACTTTATATCTGTGCTATTTATGTTTTTATATGTACTTATAATCTCCCCCACTAGAATATATAATACAGTGTGAGGATAAATAGACAGGAAACCCAAAAGAAGAGAAGTACTATGAGGGAAAAATTTTATAAACCATAAAAAATAATATATAAAATGTGAGTTATTTCCCTTATTTCTAAAATAGTAATAATCTTAGAACTAATGAGCTAAAGTAAAAGTTTTACTGTAAATAAATTTTTTACCTCAATGAATTGTTTTCTGCTTTTTGTCTGCCAAGTTCACTTTCTGTATCCATTGCTTTTCGTGCTAGTGCTTTCATCTCCTTTTCCACAGTAGTTATGGTTTCTTTCATCAAAGTCATATTTGCCATTTGTTCTAGACGTTCATCATCAAGCTACACAAGTAAAACAACAAGGCTGGTAGTCACTGGAACCTGTCTTCCTTCTTCTTTCAAACAGGACACACATCTCCTTTCCAAAATGCAGTTTTAGGCCTGGTCTACATGATGAATAAACCAAACTGGGATTGAACACTTTTGTTGGCCCATTCTCTCACTGAATTGCCTTTATGCCCAACAAGTGGGGGAACCAGCATATCCTCATACACACTCAACAACTCAGCAATAAAGACCTTTTTGTGGTTTCAGCAAGACTACATTTTCAATTCACAATTTAACATGACCACAATATGTTAATTTCATGGTTTTTCTGTGCAGTGGCCTAAAATCTCTTACATATGTGATCTACATATCTTGCAGTGTTTCCCCCACTTTTGCTGTCATAAAAGGATACAACTAATAAGAATGCAAACATGATAAAGTAAACCTGTAAATTAAGCCAAATTCCTCCATTAATTTCTTTTATGTATTCTCAGTATATAAGTTCCTAGTATTCATATACAGAAAATCTTATAAACATGAATCTTTATAAGTTAAATTTAATATTTTCCAAAATTTCCCAAATTATTTTCCTAATTTATTTTAAAAGACAAAACATTTTTTCTCTTCTTCTATACTAAAGTAGAGAACAGCACTAACAATCTTTGTTAATAACAAAGATTAAATCATCTAAGTTATTAACCTTAGTAAAGATACATTACTGAGAATTATGGATGAAAAATAGAGATTTCATTAAATCTTCTTTTTAGAAATCTATTTCTACATCTACACTTTTCACTTTTACTTGGTAGAAACACAAAGGATAGAGAATACTTTTATCTTAGAAGGTCCTATATCCTTGATTTAAAAATTGCTACTTTTTTGAACATATAAAAATTAAACATGCCATTATTTAATTTTGAAAATTAGTTATGGACAAAATTTAATTTCTTTTACACTGTGAACTGTAGACTCCAATTCTTCTACTCTTTGTTCCAGGTGAGCCTTCTCATTAAATGCAGTCTCTTGGGAAATCTGTTTCAAATACAAAAACATAGTACCTTCAGTCTTGTTGCATTTGTGCTTCGCTAATATTAGTGTAGATAAAATGTCTTCCTAACCTTTAATCTCTCCCTCAGACTATCTCGTTCCGTGGTCATTCTTCTTAAGTCAGTAAAAGCCACATCTCTTTCTGTTTCTACCCGGCGTAAGATGGCATGTGCTGTTGATGTTGACTTAGGAGACTTGCAATTTTTCATCATTTCTCGTCTAAGTCGTGCTATTTCTTCCTGTGCCTATTATTTTTAAACATCAAGTATAAATTTGTTTTAATGAGTTTAAAAGAATATTTGAATTGTTATTCTGCAGGCCAACTATGGAAAAGGAAGCCTTTTGCTAAAGAATGAGACAAATTTTATATATACATATATATTTTTTAAAAAAAACTTGTTTACACACATTTTAATGACATAAATCAAGCATTAAGGCAACATAAAATACAAAACAGAAATTATAAGTAAAAAGGTCATTGCAAAATAGAATGTTTTCCAAATAATGTTTTCAATATAATTATTCCTTCTCCTTTATACATTTTAATGTAATAAAGAATATTTTAAATAAAATATCATAGAAATATCCAGTTCTAAAATGTTACTTCATATCCCTTGCTGATAGCTTATATCACTACATCTTTGGTGGGAAGAAAGTCTAGATGATTGGTGTCCTCACATATTCTCTAGAACACCTTTTTAACACCATAATATCTCCATAAGACATCAAACTAATTCATCTCAATCCCATAACTAGCAAATAGCCTTGCCTTTTATTTGCTTAAAAAACCAAACAAAATAAACAAAAACCAAGGCCTTTATATATGAGCTCTCATTCTTCTCACTAACTCCACACCTCAATTTCTTTCATTTTCCTTTAGCTTTCCTTCTGACTCATAAGAAGAGGTATCTTAATTGTTATTATTATTAAAACTTTTTATTTACAAAACATACACATGGGTAATTTTTCAACACTGATCCTTGCAAAGCCTTCTCTTCCAAATTATCCTCTCCTTCCCCCTACCTCCTTCCCTAAATGACAGGTAGTCTAATACATGTTAAATATATTAAAATGTGTTAAATCCAATGTATGCATACATATTTATACAATTATCTTGCTGCACAAGAAAAATCAGATTAAGAAAAAAAAATTAAAGAAAACAAAATGCAAGCAAACAACAACAGAAAGAGTGAGAATTCTGTTGTGGTGCACCCTCAGTTCCCACCGTCCTCTCCCTGGGTGTAGATGGCTCTCTTCATCACTGAACAACTGGAATTGGTTGAAATCCTTTCATGATTGAAGAGAGCTACGTCCATCAGAATTGATCATAATATAGAATTGTTATTGCCGTGTATAGTGATCTCCTGTTCTGCTCATTTCACTTAACATCAGTTCATGTAACTTGGAAAAGCTATTTTTATCTCCAAAGCAAATATTTTCACATATTATACTCGATTCCATGCCCTCCAAATTATTTTAGTACCCTTCTTTCTCAACTATTCTCAAACACCTTTATCTATACTGGCTTCCCCCTCAAAGAAGTACAGTTCCCTCCCTTTGAAAAACATTTCTTTGAACCTATCATCTCTTCTGGCTACATTTTCTACAACTTTTGAGTGTCATAGTACTTACACCATACTAAATAAGAACAGGTCAAACTTAGGAAGAATCTCTTTTATATCTGATTTTTGACTATCCCTTCCTTCCCTTAACTTCCAGTGTGGCTCCTGATCAAAGCATTCTCACTATAATAACATTATGAATGATTAATAATAATATTCATTAATGAAAATTTTAGGTGATTAGTGATACCACTAAATCACCCAAGATCATTCTAGAACTCATTCTAATTAACTCTGCTATATCATATTCTCTGTTGAACAATTTTTTTCTTGGGTTTCCATAATATTGCAATAACTTTGTTTTCTTATTTCTTTAAGTACTCCCCAAGTTCTTCACTGGTTTTCTTTTTCCTTTTTGACTCTAGAAGGATTTCTCAGTGTTTTAATTCAGATTGCAGTTCTATTTCCTATGACTCCAAATTCTCATGTAATTCACATGGTTTCAACTATTGCCTCTATGTAATAACTCCCAAAGGTGCATATCTGCCCCAGTTCCAGATGTCTGTTTCACATTTCCTCTTGGATTTTCTGCAATTAGCTTAAATTCAAAATATCTAAAACCAAAGTCATATTTTCTCTCAAATTATTTCTTCAAACTAACTTCCCTATTTCTGTTAATATTAAAACACTTCTTTCAGTTTCCTGGTTAATATTAACACAATTCACTCAGTCTCAAAAAATAACTGAGTGATCGTTCATTCTTCTTTTAACTAGATATTCAATCAACCCTTCCTTCAATGTTTCTTGCCCTTTCTTTACATTCCAACTCTCAGTACACTAGGTTCAAGTCTTTATTATAAAGTTAAGATTAGATTATTATCTAGTCTTCTAACTGGTCTCCCTATCTTTAACCAAAAAGTTCTAAATCTTTTTGTGATATGGACATCTTTGGTAGTCTGGTAAAACTTATCATTCCATTCTCAGAATAACCTTTTACAAGAAACACATTTGATTTAGTATTTCATGTTTCCCCTGATAACACATAAAACAATTTTTTTACATGTTTTAAAATTTTTGAGTTCTAGGGAACTCTCTCCCTTCCTCTCTTCCCACCCATGCCCACCTTTGAAAAGGCACATGTGAAGTTCTACAAAATATTTCCACAAAAGTCTTGTTGAGGAAAAAACATAGATTCCCTCTGCCAAAAAACAACAAATCCTTTAAGAAAAATAATTTTTAAAAAAAATTATGCTTAAATCCATATTCAGACACAATCAGTTCTTCCTTTCTCTGGGTATATGTAGCATTTTTCATCAAGTCCTTCAGAGTAATTTTGGATCTTTGTATTGCTGAGAATGGCAGTCATTTATAGCTAGTCATCCCACAATTGTTAGTACTTTATACACAGTAAATTTCACTTTGCAAAAGCTCATGGAGGACTTTCCAGGTTTTTCTGAGAGTATACTGCTCATCATTTCTTATAGAAAAACAACTGAATAACCTTTTAAAATGTATTAAATCCACAGAATTAAATGGAAGCCAAATATGTTAAAGTAAAAAAAAAATTTTTCTCCATCCAACTTCATTGAACTCCTGAAATATATCCATAGTTGCCTTGAGGGTCCATGGACTCTAAAATAAGAATCCCTACTCTAGCCTTTTCCTCCTCTACACTAACATATTAATGTTCCTATAAAATTGCTTTGCTATACTCTTGCTTCAGTGTCCAAAGACCTTCAACAGCTTTCTATTATCTAAAGAATAAAGTCCAAACTCCTTGGCATTGCATTTATAGACCCTCCATAATTTGTGCTTCCCTTTAGTCATGTGGACTATAATAAGAAGCCAAAGTATTGAATGTGGGGGAGATACTGAGTCACTAAGAAATGCACCATAACTTTGATGAAAAGTACTGTCACACATCTCCAGAGAAATAACTGATGGAGCCTGAATGTAGATCAAAGATACTTTACTTTATTCTTTTTTTTTTTTTCACAGCATGACTAACATGGAAATGTGCTTGATTACTTATATATAACTTATGTAAAATTGCTTGTCTTATCAAGGAAGGGGGTAAGAATAAAGGGAGAAAGAATTTGGACCTCAAATTTTGAAAAGAATGTTAAGATTATTTTTACATGTAATTTGGAAGAAAATGTTAAAGTTTAAAAAAAAATACTCCATATATTGATATTCCCACATTCCTGAAGCTGCTGGATTAATGAATATAATTTACAAAGCTTACAGATTTTTAGATTAAAAATTATAACTCTCAAATTTACAGTTTCATCTCAAATGTTTCCCTTTACAGAAACCTTCTTTAGCTCAAAATGAGCTATTTACTTTCTCCTGAATGTTTATTTTATACTTTTCCACCTTTATCCTTTGGATAATGGAAATCTTTCTCCAACCTAAAGAAACTATTCAGAGACCAGCTGAAAGTCTATTTTTTTCACATATCATTCCCTTATCACCATTCATAGAAGTGAATCTATTTAAAGTTCCTATAGTCATTATTGCCTCTACCATTTAGAGGATACAAGAGACTTACATTAAAGTTATTTGTATATAGGTCATATCTCTAAAACTAAATTGTAAGCCCCTACAAAGCAGGTACCTTTTTGTACTTGATCATCTCTCTCAAAGGCCTAATTTTCCACATAAGAAGTGCTCAATACATATTTGTTAAATGAAGACTACATCCATTTAATAATGCACTTAAGATAGTATTATTTTTTAATTTGACATAGCAAATATATTATGAAAGCCCTAGCTAATGGCTGCATCTGAATGTATATATAACGTTAAAAATTTTCATAAGAATTGGGAATTTTTCAAAATAATACCTTAGCTTAAGAACTTGTATCAACACAATGCTCAACTACAACTTTAGAGGAGTTGTATTTCTTTAAGGTTTGTAAAACACTTTTACAAATATTATCTTGGGAGTTAGGTGCTATTACTCTCCCCCTTTAAAAAGTATGGAAACCCAGTCAGATAGAGATTAAATGACTTGCCCAGTAGAAGTAATAAGCCTCTGAGGCTTTTTTTTTAAAGTCAGGTGTTCTTGATTTCAGGTCCAGTCCTAAAGTATGCTACATAGGGAGTGAGGAACTTTGAGGGCAGAATGAGATGAGTTTGGGACATAGCCAATCTGGGAATTTGTTTGTTAAAATATGCATATTTATTAAAAGGAATTTTTCTTTTTCTTTGTTTTGGATAATGAAGAAAAGATTAAAGAGAAAAATTAATTGCTGCTAATTGGAAATTTTTAAATTAAAAAAAAAAAATGTCAGCAATGGTACATTTACAAAATATTTTCCATAAGAATTTAACACTTTTCAGTGTTCCAAATCACTACTGATCAGAGAAATGCAAATTAAGACAACTGAGATACCACTACACACCTGTCAGATTGGCTAAGATGACAGGAACAAATAATGATGAATGTTGAAGGGGATGTGGGAAAACTGGGACACTAATACATTGCTGGTGGAGTTGTGAAAGAATCCAGCCATTTTGGAGAGCAATTTGGAACTATGCCCAAAAAGTTATCAAACTGTGCATACCCTTTGACCCAGCAGTACTACTAATGGGCTTATATCCCAAAGAAATACTAAAGAGAGGAAAGAGACCTGTATGTGCCAAAATGTTTGTGGCAGCTCTTTTTGTTGTAGCTAGAAACTGGAAGATGAATGGATGTCCATCAGTTGGAGAATGGTTGGGTAAATTATGGTATATGAAGGTTATGGAATATTATTGCTCTGTAAGAAATGACCAGCAGGAGGAATACAGAGAGGCTTGGAGAGACTTACATCAACTGATGCTGAGTGAAATGAGCAGAACCAGAAGATCACTGTACACTTCAACAATGATACTGTATGAGGATGTATTCTGATGGAAGTGGAAATCTTCAACATAAAGAAGATCCAACTCACTTCCAGTTGATCAATGATGGACAGAGGTAGCTACACCCAGAGAAGAAATAATGGGAAGTGAATGTAAATTGTTAGCACTACTGTCTATCTACCCAGGTTACTTATACCTTCGGAATCTAATGCTTATTGTGCAACAAGAAAATGGTATTTACACACATGTATTGTATCTAGGTTATATTGTAACACATGTAAAATGTATGGGATTGCCTGTCATCGGGGGGAGGGAGTAAACAGAGGGGGGGGGGATAATTTGGAAAAATGAATATAAGGGATAATATTATAAAAATATATATATATAATAATAATTTAAAAAAAAAAAGAATTTAACACTTTTCAAAATAATGTTCTGAGGAGAAAGCTTAGTGATGGGAAAAGCTCAGAGTAGCTTTATGTTCCATTAGAACAACAGAATTTCAGATGTGGAAGGAACTTCTGTGGTCATCTAGTCCACTTCACACCAGAAAAAGAATGTTTACTATGACACCCTGAATAAGTATCTAGATTTTATCTATAATCTTGATTTTCATTGAAGATCTCTTACACACAGAAATATGGATGACATTAATTGTTATGAAGTGTAACCTGAAGTCTTCTCATTTTATTTCTTTGCAATTCCTACTCACTATTTCTAGTGCTCTCTGGGCTAACCCCACCTCTATCACCAACCTCTCCTCCCAAAAAGAAACCATCTCACTCACCTTTCTTCTGGATAGCAACATACTGTTCTGAAACCTGAACACAGTTCTCACCATTGTCTTCACACCACAAAGACTTCTCTACTATATGTTGAGTATCTCAGGTTTCTTCAACTAATTGTTAAAATATTTTCTTTTATTCTGAACTTTTTTTTTTCTTTTACTCTGAAGGATATAATTCTACATGTTACTTTAAAAACTGGCCTTAACTGTTTCCTCCTGAGTCTATTTTGTACATTTTAAAAAACATTTTTCCCTTTGGCTCATTATTATTAATCATCCTCTGCTCTCCCTTACAAATTTAAAATGAGGGGAGAGGGAGACCCAAAGCTAAACAGTGGTAATGTCCAAAAATGTTCTTCCTGCATGAAAAGTCCATCACCTGTAAGTCTAGAGGTTGATAACATGCTTTATCATAAGTCCTCTGTTGATCATTGTTTTAATCAAAGTTCCCAAGTTTCAGAGTTGGTTTTCTTCAATATTGTTGTACAAATTATTTTTTTCTGAAATAATGTCTTATCATTTTTTAAAGTGCAATAATATTCTATTTAATTGATATTACATAATTGATTAAGCCATTCTTCAATTGATAAGCACCTCTCCCTCAGATTCTTTTCTTTTTCCCTCTTATTCTTAAGGATCAAGAAATTTGTTATATTTTCAATTGTTTTCTTCCCTTAACATTCTCCTTAAGCCCCAATTACCTTCTTGTTAACTGTGATATGTTTCTTTCTTTTCTTTTTTTATTAAAGATTTTTAGTTTCAAAATATATACATGGGTAATTTTCAACATTCACTCTCACAAAATCTTGTGTTCTAATTTTGACTTTCTTCCTTCCATTCCCTCCCACAATGTATGTTAAACATGTGCAATTCTTCTATAAATATTTCCACAAATATCATGCTGCACAAGAAAAATCAGACCAAAAAGAGGGAAAATAAGGAAGAAAACAAAATGCAAGCAAACAACAACAAAAAGAGTGAAAATATTATGTTGTGGTCCACACTCAGTTCCCACTGTCCTTTCTCTGAGTGCAGATGGTTCTCTTCATCACAAAGCCATTGGAACTGGTCTGAATTACCTCATTTTTGATGAGAGCCATGTCCATCAGAATTGATTATTGTATAATCTTGCTGTTGCCATGTACATCTCCTGGTTCTGCTCATTTCGTTCAGCATCAGTTCATGTAAATCTCTCTAGGCCTCTCTGAAATCATCCTGCTGGTTGTTTCTTATAAAACAATAATATTCCATAACATTCATACACCATAACTTATTCAGCCATTCTCCAACTGATGGGCAAAATATGATGTATTTCAACATAAATTATGTGAGAGTGTGTGTGTGTGTGTGTGTGTGTGTGTGTATGTGTTTTAACTCTGTGTCTGGTTCATATAAGATCTATAGTCCTCCCACCCTTCTTCCATATTTAATATTCTTTATCTGTCAGCCCCCAGTTGTAAGAAATGGCAATTTCTCCTTTTACCCTCCTTTCTCTATCCCCTCTTTAAAAATCCTGAAACCATAACCAATCTACCCCAATTCCTCTCTTTCTCATTTAACACTCAAAAAACCTTTACAAATCTTTAAATTGTTTCTCATTCCCCCTCCATGAGAATGTTAGTATTTCATCACCTTACATACCCTCTTAAAATGTTCAAATATATTTATCTTTCTAGATTTTTCTTGACTCTTAAAAGGTTTTATTCAGATCTAGTCAAAAATACTGGAAATATTTCCAGTTCATTAAAGGTTCATCTTTTCCCCTTGAAAGATTAAACTCAGTTTTTCAAGGTAAATTATTCTTGGTCATCAACCTAAATATTTTGCCTACTGGAATACTAGATTCCAAGCTCTCCCCACATTGTAGTATAAGTTGCCAAGATGTTTGGTTTCCTGACTTACTTGGTATATGATCTCCTTCTTTCTGCAGTATTTTTTCTTTGAAGTAGTCTAACTTTTGGTAAAGATCTTCTTGGAACTTCTTTTTGAAGTTTCTTTTAGGAAGTAATAAGTAGCTTCTTTTTATCTTCACTTTGCCTTTTGATTCTAATAAATCAAATGAGGCAACTAGTGGCACAGTGAATAGAGCATTGAATGTAGAGTCAGGAAAATTCGAGTTCAAATATGCCCTCAATACTTACTAGCAATGTGATCCAACCAGGTCAATCATTTGACTTCTATTTGTCTTGTAAAATGTAATATGGGAACTGTAAAATGGGAATAAAATAGCACCTGCTTCCCAGGATTATTGTTGACAATCAAAAGAGACAATAACTGTAAAGTACTTAGCACAGTGCCTGGCACAGTAATGTTAGAAATGTTAGCTAAAACTTATATAGATATGTTTATAAGCTCTTGAAATAATTTCAAGGCTTTTTTTAAATGGTTTTTAAGTAGTTAAAATAATTTCTCTGATCTGTTTTCTATATTGATTGTTTCTTAGAAGCAGACATATTTCCTTCTATTTTTCCAATAATTTGATTGTCCTAATGCATCTTGCTGTAATATGAAAGGGCAGGTAACAGAAAATGGAAGGGATAAACACTTTTTAAATGCCTACTATGTGTCATGCCCTGTGTTCAGTGATTTACTAATAATCTCTCATTTGATGCTCCTGACAACACTGAAGAAACTGAAACAGAAATGAAACAGATAGCTCACTCAGATCTTTCTAACTCTAAGGCCAGGGCTCCATCTACCTGTATCCCATGGCTGCCATTCATCATTGTCATTGATTTCTCTTTGGTCTATTCTAATTTAGATATCTAATTCAGATAATGTTTACCATTTTCTGTTTTAAGAGATTTAATTCTTCTAACAATTTTTTCACTTCAGAACTTTTATTTCATTTTTTAAAAATTTTTTCATTTTTTTTAAGTACTCATAAAATTTTTTATAGGAAATGAGGTTTTTTTTAAGTCTTTTTATAGTTGTTAGAGATCATTATTTTTTCTTTCTAAGTTGTTTTTGGGGCATCTCTCGATCTACAATAATTTTTTAATACCAAGTCAAAGCTACCTTAAGTTTTATTCATCTCTCTTGCCTTAGCTCTTTTGGGGCTTTGTGTTAAGGCCAAGTTTTCTAATGCATTTCTTTTTTTTGGTGAGGTAAGAGTTTCTCTTAGTCTTACCATTAGTTATATGGGTTACTGCACTGATTTCTCTCAGATGCAGGCATTATTAATCCCTGTCCCTGTCCCCCTTGCTATTCCTTTCCCCACCTATACCACTCTGAATCTTTGAGTTCCAATACACTGGGGATCTTAGGAGTACTGAGGTGACTCAGTTTGAGCATTATCATACCTGCCCTACTCACTTTGACTTCTGGTGGTTTCCCAGGTCTCTACCTAAGACCTTTTGATCATCCTGGAGCTTTTTCAAGAGCGTATTCTGCTGTTGCTGCATCTGAAGACAGAGCCCTTCTGGTAACATATATATTCCTTTGGCTGGAATCTAGTTACACTACTAGTTTATGTGCCTATTCCTGACTTGGCTTGGGCTGGCAGCCTTTTTTTCTTATTCCCAATGGGTGGCTGACTTTTTGTGTGGTTTGTAGTAGAAGAAGCAATTTACTATTGGATTTCTTGATTAGGTATGGGCAAGCTAATCTACTTGCCTCCTCTTGGGCAGTCATCTTGGATAGATGCCAATCATTTCTCACATGGAATGAGCCTCATCATGGTAAGCCACCATCTCTAGTTTATTAAAGTACTTCCTAAAATGTGTGGAACTAAAGTTTTAAAACATACTAGATATCATATGAACAGGACAAAATTCACTGAGACTATTTCCCTTTTCCTAGATATCTCTCAATGTAGCATAAGACTGAATTCATGTTCCAAAAGTAATACACTTTTGACACATATTGAGTTTATAGTTGTAAGAAATCTCAGTAAGTCTTGGCCATGTCCTTGGAGTACTTTCTGTGATTGTAAGGAATCAATGAATGTCAGTCAGTCCTTTTGTATAATTTTGTACTGAGAACAGAAGAAAGTGTTTGCAATTATTTAATAAGACACTGGAGACCACTTTTCCTTGTGCTTGATTTAAGCCTTTGAGCCTTGGTGTATTTCACCCCACAAACCTGGCCAGTTTCCTGAGTGAAACCAGTCGGTTTAAAGGAATGAATGAACTACTTCTCCTGGTAGAAGCCCTCATATCTGGGAAGCTGTTCTGCTAGAGGGTCATATATGACATAATAAACTTGACATAGTGTCTACTTTGTTCTTAGCCTATATAAACCCCATAATGGGGTAGACACTTTGGACCTTTACCCAAAAGGGGGGATGGCCTTGCCTGGAATTTTTTCCCTCTTTCCCCAGACTGAAAAGGCAGGAGTTGATGTTTCCTGAATTAGTGGCATGTTACATTTTTATCTGTCTTTGTTATTACTGTGATAATGACATTAAGTTGTGTATTATTTCTCTATTACAATTTTCCTTTTTCTTTTATGTCTTGTTTGAATCAAGAATCTGAGAAGTAATAAACTTATACTGAGTACAAGTACTGACCTTTAAGTCAATGCCTATTGAATGAGAATTCTAAACTTAGATTAATTCTATAATAGTTCACTAAAATATTCATGGTGTGTTTTTTTTAGACAATCTGCTTTCTAGCCATGCCTTTCTCACCATCATGGTTTGGGTAAAGGTCCAAAGTGTCTACCCCATTATGGGGTTTATATAGGCTGAGAACAAAGTAGACACTATGTCAAGTTTATTATGTCATATATGACCCTAGCAGAACAGCTTCCCAGATATGAGGGCTTCTACCAGGAGAAGTAGTTCATTCATTCCTTTAAACCGACTGGTTTCACTCAGGAAACTGGCCAGGTTTGTGGGGTGAAATACACCAAGGCTCAAAGGCTTAAATCAAGCACAAGGAAAAGTGGTCTCCAGTGTCTTATTAAATAATTGCAAACACTTTCTTCTGTTCTCAGCATAAAATTATACAAAAGGACTGACTGACATTCATTGATTCCTTACAATCACAGAAAGTACTCCAAGGACATGGCCAAGACTTACTGAGATTTCTTACAACTATAAACTGTGAATTCTCTTTTTCATTAGTCTCATAAGCCTATCCCTCCTAAGCAATGAACATATTCCTGCTTTGATACCTTATTCAATATTGCAAAAGAAACCTAAACTTATTTATTCGTACATTTCCTCACCAATTTCAGCTTAATTCTTAGGGGAATTAGCACTTTTATGAGGAAAGGGAATTTAAAAAAAAAAAAAAAAAAAAAATTCACATTCTTCTTTCTTTGCTTCTATTTTCTGGGTATGTCTTTTTAAAATCTGGGGAGTGTCATATTTCACATCAGTCTTTTTTTTTCTTATTTTTTTTTAACTTTCTCAAAAGTTCATAAATTTCGGGGGCAGCTAGGTGGCACTGTGGATAGAGCACCAGCCCTGAATTCAGGAGGGACCCGAGTTCAAATCTGGTCTCAGACACTTAATACTTCCTAGCTGTGTGACCCTGGGCAAGTCACTTAACCCCAGCCTCAGAAAAAAAAGAAAAAAAAAGTTCATAAATTTAGATCTAGAAGGTACCAGAAGATTTGTAGTCCCTTATTTTACAAATGCAGAAACTGAGTCTTAGAAAGGCTAAGAGGCTTGCCCACAGTTACACAGCTGTCAAGGGTTTAAGGAGGATTTGAATTCATGTCTTCCTGACTCCAAATCCAGTATTTTCCGCCCTAAATGTTTCCCCTCCCACCACTGTTTCCATTTCTGTCTTCAGAATTTTGCTCACCATTACCATTACAGAACCAAGCTTTTTTTGAAGAATTTTTGTCTACCAGAAGCTCTCAATAATTTTTCTGAATGATTAGAGAAGTCTAAATGTAACGTGCTGTCGTCTCCAGAAACTGCCAATCGCTCTCTGGTCTAGAGGAGAGACTTCTTCCTCCAGAGAGCCACCTCAAGTCTGGCCCAGATAAGACTCTCTATCTCTTGAGTGCCCTCATTTATCCTCCCGAGAATGGGCGTGGGATAACGCAAGGGCTTCTGGGAAAAATTACTTCAACCAATGAACTTGCTCCTCCTAAGCATGCAAGCTCCTCCCCAGGAGTTCACAGGGGTTAAACTCCCAGTAAAGGCCAAACTAGAGAATTGTTAAGTACTGACTTAGCACTTAGTAAGAACCTAATATCTAAAAAACTGCTCTTCCAAAATCCACAATGCACTCCCAGCTATTCCCAGCTTTCCTTTTCCTCCAGTAAGAATTCTAAGACAATCACTCTCCTCTAAAGTTTCATCAGTAAGTAAGTGAGAATCTCACCCAGAATTATATTTCTCTTTGTGGGAAGAATAAAACTGTAATAAAGGTACATCTAAAAGCATATTCTGTTCTGCTTTTGGCATAGACAGATTAAGTAAAACTCCAAGTAAGTTATCTATGTTTCCATCATGACTATATCATGCCAAATTTTTTATCTTTTCCTAAAACTTTTCATGTATTTCCTTTTCCTGTCCAGGTAATGTCCAGAAGACTTTGATGATTTGCCATTTCTCTATTTTCACTAATTTGCATGCAAATGCTCCCTACTATGTTTCTTCCCTCTGATTACCAGCTTTCTTTACATAAATTGTCTAAATATACAATATTGTTCCACCTTAAAATCTAATTCTGTCATGGCTCTTATCCAAATAAGCTTTGCTAGACCTAATAGGTGAAATGTTCCTTTTGATGTTAAGATCTGAAGCATTCATCTTGCTTATTGGCCATATATGCACACAGATTTCTGAAACTATTTGTTTCATTATCTGCTTTCTTGAATTTTGTTTCTAGTGAAAATGTTGTGTCTCAAAGCTCTCTTCTTCCTAAATTATAGTCACTCTTCAGGTTATCAATAAAGTGTGTTAGTGGATTTATGTATAGTTTTTGCCTCTTTCCGCTTATTGAAAGCCCTTTTAACTCAGATCTTTTGAGATTTTGGCAAATGCATTCTTATGAGCCCTTGTTCAACTAATCAAGTGTTTACTGAGCACCTGATATGTGCTAGCATTGTAGTATATGCTGCAGATAAAGGTATCAAAAAATAGAATGATTTTTGCCTGTACTGAGCTTATACTCTAATAGAGAAACAAGTATATTAAAAATACATATAACATATATATAGGCTTGTATACATTCACACACAAAAAGTAACTAAATATTTCTGAAAGGAAAGATACTAGTATAGTTGGGAGGGTCAGAAAAGATTTCATGCAAAAGAGGTTAAGCTGTATCTTAAAGGAATAAGCCTACTAAGCAACAATATGGGATTTTACAAAGTAATTATTTGTCTCAAAAGTTGTTTCAGTACTTTACTATTTCAAGAAACCTGAGTTTTCCACACTTTGTTGACCCAGGCCCATCATTTTAAAGTACCCACTAACTTTTACTAAAATGATATTCTCATCTATATGAAAAACACCATCTACCCCAAATAACAAAACTTAAAAAAAAAAAAAAATTTAAAAAAAAGAACATTTGCAGTCTCTCATTAGTTTAATGGCTTAAGAAAGCTAGAAGTTAAAAAAAGATATCTTTTACAGCTGGATAAATTACTACTCAGATCTTTTGCTCACTAAATAAAATTACCTGTTCATAAAGAAGAAAAGTCTTGTCTCTTTCGGATGTGAGAACCTTCACGTTACCCTGAATTTCAGCCAAATGACGTTCGTATTTTTCCAACATACACCTAAGTTCCTCACGATCTCTTGTCTTCATAAGCTCTGAATCACAATTTGCTCCCTAAAATCATTAGAAACATATTATAAATCTTGACACACGAGTTTTGAAACAACTCTATCTCTCCTTACTGTACCTTCAAATATTCATAGTCTCCTCTCTAATGGAAAAACTATACTGCCTTTGCTGGCTCTACTTTTCTTTTTTCACAAACAAGCTTTTAAACAACTTTTGCAGTTTACAAAATACTTTCCTCCCAACGCTCTGTCAAATAGACAATTCAATTATTACCATTAGGAAATCATTGAGGAAATGGGGTCTGAGAACTGGAGTAACTTAATCAGGAAAAAACACAGCTGTTTGTTAAGTGTCTGAAGAGGGAACTGAAGCCAGGATATTCCTAATTATAAATTCAATACTCCTTCCACTAACAATGATGGGAGTATGTAACCTCAATCTAAATATATACACTAGTATTTAATAAGCAAGTGAAATTAATAGCTCCCATACAAAATAAAATATTTTGAAAAAAATTTATTTTTTGAAATTGTTCTCATTCATCTGACTGATTTTTGTCCAACCAGTTTGCTTACTTTCACAAAGCCTGATACATCTGCTCTTTTGTCTTTACTCCAGTCAAGGGTAGCTCTATGAATCATCCACCAAGTACTTACTGCTAAATCAAAAATGAAAGGTCAAAGATTATTTTATTTGCACTATAATTTAATATATCACAAGATACCATACATACCCTAGGAGGTGGAGAAGTGCGTCGAGGACTTTTAGATCTACTTCGAATCATCTTTCCCAAATTTGCCGCTTCACTCTTATGATGATTTGTCTGCTCCTAAAGTCTTGCTTGACAAAGGAATCAAATCTAAAAAAGATTTAATTTAACACTTTTTTCAGCCTACAAGTATTTTGCCAAGTACTTTATTACAAGCCAAATGAAACCAGTATTTTTTTAAAAGGATGAAAATTGACAATCACTCAATCACTAAAATTAAATCTTATTATAAATGAAAGTTTAAAATTATGTAATTTCCAATTAATTTCTGTTTAAAGTAAGTTTTTATTAACATCTTTTGCTTCTTACATCATCATAATTATCCCCAGTATTTCTCCCCTGACCCAAGAGCCAAACTAAATCTAATTAATTTCTGGAATTTAAAAAGGTTCTTTGTATAATTCTACCTTTTCTTTTAATTTATTGCTTTTCCCCCTGTGAATTCATTTAATTTTTAAGAAAAGACGGGTAAAAGATTTATATTGATTAGAAAGGTCTTCTTAATTTCAATAGGTTTAGAACTAGCCATGGAAATGCATGTTACTTATTTTAGTAGCACTGCTTGCTGCTAGCTTATCACTTAATATGGCTAAATGTTTATATGCTGGCTTAGTTCTGAGTGTTAGGAGTTTCAGTCCTATGAACTCCCATCTTTTAAAATTTATCTGAATATATTCTTTATACAAATTATTTTTTAAAATGAAATATTTGTGGATATGAATAACAGCAAAACAAGTTGTTTTAGATAAAGTGTTTTGTGCTCTTTTATAAAGCTTTAAAAAAAGGATTCATCTAAGATAATTACTGATGTAATATCTTTCTATGGATAAGAAGAATTTAAACTATTTCAATGAAGAATCAACTAACTTAATACTGCTAGCTTTAAAAAAAAAATCCACTCAACATTAAGAGCGTTATAAAAAGACAAATACAAATTTTGAAAACACTGTCATTAAAAATAATGGTTGAATGGACAGAAACAACTACACCCAGAGAAGGAACACTGGGAAGTGAATGTAAATTGTTAGCATTACTGTCTATCTACCCAGGTTACTTATACCTTCGGAATCTAATACTTAATGTGCAATAAGAAAATGGTATTTACACACATATATTATATCTAGGTTATATTGTAACATATGTAAAATGTATGGGATTGTCTGTCATCAAGGGGAGGGAATAGAGGGAGGGAGGGGATAATTTGGAAAAATGAATACAAGGGATAATATTATAAAAAAATTACTCATTCATATATACTGTGAAAAAAAAATTAAAAAAATAAAAATAAAAATAATGGTTAAAACCCAAATAGTATGATAATGCTTCTTAAACTCACCAACTCATAGATTATTTTTGATCTTAAGGTGCAGGCAAGCAATCTTTTTCTATCAAGTTCCATTTGTAATACTGGAAAGCTAATGGTGGTCAAAAGAGGCAGCTTTCTATTCATTTGAAATTTTATCTGGCATGAGGATCTAACCACTGAGATAAAAGATCAAATGGGCTATATGGTAAATATTCTTTCTTCTGTATTCTTAAAAATTCCACAAAAAGTAATGGCTTAAAATAATTAGAATGTATTTTAAGTATTTAAAACTATATTAAGATACATACTTACAGATCTAAGACTTTATTTTATCTTCTAGTACTACAATATTATTTTGCTGGCATCTAATTCAGTCTGAAAAACAAACCAAAAAATAACAAGTGTAAGCATATAATTAATATCTAAAATCTATATTCCTGATCTTCAAGCTAAGAGTAGTTTTTATGCTTGTTAAACTGGAAAAACAGCATTTGACAATGAAATCTATTTAGCAAAACTGTGGAATTCAAAAGCATTTGAATTGAAACATAAAAAAATCAGGTCTTTTTGGTTATTTTGCTTTCAGGTATAGATATTTCTATGATATAATAATTCAAAACTGGTAATATTTTCACAAGCAAATTATACAAATCTCATCTCTAAAGAAGAAAAGGGAAAGACTTCTTGGATGGCTTTACTGACAACAGATGAGATTAATTTCTCATTTTCAACATTCATTTCATTATGTTTATACCATGTATAGAATATGAGAGGGGGCAACTAGGAGGCACAGGAGATAGAGCACCAGCCCTGAAGTTAGGAGGACCTGAGTTCAAATTTGATCTCAGACACTTAACATTTCTTAGCTGTGTGACCCTGGGCAAATCACTTAACCCCAATTGCCTCAGCAAAAAAAAAAAAAAAAAAAAATGTATGATAGATTTCATTACAGATATTTATGGGCATGGGTTATTCCTCCTACCAGCATCTAAACTCTTGGATAGCAGAGAGTATTTCTTATTTATCTTTATATCACCCATCTGAACTTCCAAAGAAAAGGTACTTGATTTTTAAAAATTTGTTCAGAATAAAAGAATTCTAATAAGTTTTAACTTGTAAAATTCCCCTTCTTTAAAAATAAAATGTCTAATAAGCTTGTCTACTTTAAAAGTGGCTTTCTTCAAATATTGTCCTTAGGGTTAAAATATGGGATTCTCTAAAATATGGCTATTTTTCTAACCTTATCTTATGTTATTTTCATATTCATACACACACACACACATATGTGTGTGTGTGTGTGTGTGTATATATATATATTCTATATCCTCCCCAAACTGAATTATTAGCTGAACCTTGAAATTGACATTCTACTTCCTGCTTCCAAACATTTACATAAACCACCTGAGAATCCTTATTTCTTTTCAATCATAACCTCCTCAAAAATATCAGATTCCCCACGTTAAGGTTTTCTTTCCTTTCCTAAATTATCTTTAATTTACCATGTATATATGTATATGTTGTATTCCCCTAAGTATATAGCACACACTTTGAGGGCAGGAATTGTTCCATTCTTGTTTTGTTTTCCTGGCATCTTAGTATAGTCCCATAACTCCACTAGGCACTTAATAAGTGTTTGTTGTGTTTAACTGATCTACTCCTCAGTCTAGTGATCTCCACTAGGAAAAGTTTAAAAGATAAATTTAGGTTTATGAATGACAAGGGCAATAAATTCTAGAGATATAATTTTGGTAAAATTTGGATGAAATGATTCTAGGCTAAAGGCACACAACAGAAATGACAGTGGCCCAAAGAATCAATGTCTAGTATATTGAATAAAGAATTTTTTTTTTTTAAGATTTGTGATTTCACTTAAATGACTACTCCCTTCAGCAACATACATATACAGATCAGCTCACAACCCCACTATGCTTTAGTCTTCATGAGCTGCAGCAGCTAAATATGTTTATCATTTGAACTTTCTAAACTTCTGTTATGAACCTTTCTGAATAAGTAGGCTGGTGTTCAGATATCTGACAGATGGAGTCTGTTGCTAGACCCAACTCATAGCTTTTCAACTTGGTAGTTAATTGTTAATCTACCCTATTCCTTTTACCTTCAGGAAATTAGTGTCAGTTCCATGCTACGATGAAGTACCAGAGCACCACTTGAGCAGCAAAAATACTATATATATATATCTATCTATCTATCTATATATATATAGATATAGATATATATATATATATATGTGTATATATATATATATATGTATATATATATATATACATACACATATATATATATATATATCTATACTATATATATATATAAGAAGCTCACTATTTAAATACTTACTACTTTAAAACAAATAAAATTATTTGCTGATAAATATGATTGCCCAGAAAGGAAAGGGGAATGGTAAAGCCCATAACAATAAAAACACTGATGAGAAGAAAAATAGTTCAAAATCAACACATAAAACTTAAAACTTATCCCCCCCATCCTCATAAATAAAAAACATACCAAGGCCAAAACAAAATATGCCCTATTTCAAATAACTAAGTTAAAGTCTAAAAAGTCCAAAAATGAAGAATGGGAAACAAATTCAAAGCACCTCAAACTGAAGGTAAAACAGAAAAATACAAAGAGTTAAAGAAAAAAGCAAGCAAAGGAGGAAATGTTTTTTCCATTAAAAATGGTATAATGAAGAAATAAAACTCATTCTTTTCAATAAATCTCACACTGTGACATTTTTATCTCAAAGTGAGATATCTTAAAGCCAAATATTCTCTCCATTCATCGTGAATATGAATCCCAAAGCGCTTCAAACCCTACCCAGCTTGCTTTCTTTTAGCTCAAGATAGCCTCTTTCATTTGAGAAATTCTTACACTAAAATCCTGACCCATAGGATTTCAAGAGTTCACACCTGTGGTCTACCTGGTAGCAATAAAGTTAAAATATAAAAAGCCTGTAATATATAACCTAGTTCTTTGAATCTTGACATTGCAAAATTCAGTACAGGTACTCCAAGTTTCGTATCTAGTAAAACATTTCTTTCTGGGGTACATTTCTTGGGACAAACAATGATTTCACTAATGTCACTCTTTTAAACAAAAAGTACTTTTCTCATTGGATCCTAAAGTTATTTGAGCTATTCTCTTGCTCTTATTAGCATTCCTACTATTTACTGTGGGCCAGTACTGTCAAGCTCAAATAGAAAAGGAAACCATTACACTGTAATGCCATTTTGTATGTCTGGCATTCCCACTTTCAAAACCTGTAGCAGGGTAGTTATTCCTTCTAAAACATATTTTTCCATTCTAACACTGTTCCATCACATCCTTTCAAACATTTGACAACTTTCTTCTGACTAGGACACACCATCCTTTGGAATACTGCCTACTAAAGTAGTCTCTCTTCCTGATGCTATATCACATTTCAGTTTGTTGCAGATGTTCATAAAGACTGAATAATTACAGAGTTTATACTGTAAAATCTTATTTGAGCATAACTCAATTTATTTGTGATGAATTGAGCTCAAGCCTGTATCACCAACTTACCTATTACCACTTTCAACTAGATGTCCTACAGACATTTCAAACTCAATATAACCAGAACAAAAGTATTTGTCTTTTCCTCCAAACCTAGCTTTCTGAACTTCCTCACTTCTGTCAAATGAACCACTGTCTTTCTGGTTGACTAGGTCTATAGTCTAGTATCTTCAACTGCTTACTCATCCCATATATTAGTTTGTCTCCACAATACCTTTCAAATATTTCCTCTTATAGCCATTCACTTAGCCCTCATCATCTCTTATCCAAAATACACAACTTTGTAACTGGTCTCTCCTTATCATTAGCTACTAAAAAAAATTTTTTAATTATAATTCTGACCATGTCACCTCATCCTACCTCCAACCTCCACCTCACTTTAATTTGTCCCTCTTCTAAATCAAATATAAACTTATCTATTTGGCATTTAAAAATCTTCAGGCCTCATCTTACCTTTCCAAGTTTACTATAGCCATTATTCCCTTTCTCCAATTCAGGTAAACTGGCTTTCTTGCTATTCTTTCTCCTATTTGTGGACCTCTGCACTAGTTGATACATGTTCCTAAATGTGCCTCTTCACATTCATCTCTTAAAACTCTTGGCTTCCTTCAAAAGTCAGCTCAATTGACATCTTTTGCATGACATCCTTTATATCCAGCTTCTAGTGGGTAAAGTATATTGTATCTACTTTAAAGATGTATAAGTATGCATACTGTCTCCCCCATTAGAATGAAAACTTTTTAAGGGTTGTGACTTTTTCCTCTTTTTGTATCTGGCATATAATTAGGTGCTTAATGAAAACTTCTCAATTAAGATAAGCTATACTGAAATTTACTATTTATATTATCTATGAAAATGAATAGCTTCAAAAAAATAATCTTGTGAGAATGATGTTTAAACTGTTAAAACTCCTTTTAGTACCTTTAACACTTTAGAAAATGTCTCATATAAACAACTGATAAACTAAATACAAATAATTCTTAGGTCTTCATTAAAATAAATCCTCTAGAATTCTAATTCTTCTAACCTAGTTTGATCATATATATATATATATATATCTTAAAGTACTATTATTTTCTTTTGATATCCTGTAACTCAAATTCTTTTTCTATCATTCAGACTATTTTATACTTCACATAATCTAAATCAGTGATGTTTTATTGAAATCTATCAACTGTCTGATATAACAACATGCCTCCAAAAAACCCTAACAAAAAACTAGCAACTATCTTTTAAATTGATTTTGTCCTCAGGTCATTTATTGATTTCACTACTTTGTTAAAATGCTGTATAGTGTGGATGCTATAACAAATAATATCTTTATTAACAACCTCAGGCAGTTTTTTTTTCATAGATATAATCAACTAAAAGAGAGATTCATAACAGCAAGGGAAGTTATACTAGTTATACTTTATCCCTTGTTTTCTACTTTTTTAATGTTTATATCTTTTTTATTATAGGCTATTAATTAATGATCATTAATAAATGATACCAGAATTTTGTTTTAAAAATACATTTGAATTTTTAACAGATGCAGTTCATACAAAGTGGGACCAAGGAATAAAAATATGACTTAAAAACAACATTTAGCTTTTAAAATTAAAATTTAAACATGATGCCAATTTGAAGTTATAAAAAGTGATAATGATAGCCTTTGTTAACAGGCAATCACAACTTCACAGAAACTTATGTGAAAACTACATTTATTATAAAAGAAATTATCATACATGCATTAGGAACTGACAAATTTCACAATCCATACAAAAGTTTGCAAATTTATAATAGAAGGACAAAAAAAAAAAAAAAAAAAAAAAAGGATGCCAGAATCTTCAGAGAGGCATTGCATGATAGGAAGAAAGTATCTCTCCCAAAGAGAAGCAAGATGACAACAATTATCACATTCTTCTTTCTGAGAACTGTTAGATCATGTAGATATAATGGTCTCCTTATCTACAAGGTCCCCAGATGCACAAGCCTAGTCTAGGCTGTCTGGCACATATCTTGATTCCCAAGGACACATAGGAAGTCAATTCTGGGATGCAAACAGCAAACTATGTCACTGCGGGACCTTTATTCTTGACACATTCATAGCTTCCTGCATGCTCTGGGTCCAGTGTCTCTGAGAAATATGACAACTAAAAAGCCAAGTTCGGGGGACCCCTTAATATCCTCTCATTCAAGTCTCTCCATTCTCTAATCTTTCACCAAGCTACTTGCATCACACTCCTAAAGCACAGGCCTGACCATCTCACCTCAACTACTGACACTCCTGTGGTTCCCTATTGCCTCTAAAATCCAATGCAAATTGTCATTTAAAATGTTTCATAACCTGTCTCCATCCCATTTTATTTATTTATTTATTTTTGGCTATGATTAACACTACTCCTCTTTATGCTCTCTTTAATCCAGCCAAATTAGCTGCTATTTCATACTCTAACTCCTGTCTACCTTTCTGCCTTTGCACCCAGCCCATGCCCCATTCTTGAATAAACATTCCCTTCTTTATCTACAGCTCTGAGAAACTCCAAATTCTATAAAGCTCAAAAGCCACTTCCTACATAATGCTCTTCTTGATTCTCCTACCTGCTAGTGTCTATCACCCAATAAACATGCATGCATACTTATATATATTTATGTACATACATAAACACAAAGGTATATATATTCACATATACAAAAATGAGTGTATGTGTGTATACACATGTTAATTTCTTCTACAAGAATATAAGCTTCTCAAGAGGCATGGTACCCACCACATAATAGAGACTTAATAAATAATAAATGCTTGTTGATGTATGATTTCATTCTTGCATTCTAAGTAGCAATTACCTATGTTTATAAAATTCAGTTTTGGTGAGTTATACATCTATTAGTACCTTTGAGTATTTAAAAGTCCCTGTGTGTTGTATCCAACAACAATTCTCTCTTTTTCCAGGTGCTGTTAGTTGGTCTAGTTTAATCAATTCTTTACAAAGCTGCACATTCTGGCTGGTTAAACCATCTATCTAACTGGTCAACACCTTTCTGAGTTCCAAAGATTTCCTAACATGTTCTTCCAAGTCATGATTTGTCTGCTTGAGATCTTCAATCTATCAGAATTAGGAAGAAAAGAATCAGAAAGTTTCTACAGTTAGATATTTTTTCATAGCATCAACTGATGTTTTATAATCAGAGAAGTATGCAATAAAAACAACTTCATTCATTTTGCATTTTGGTAGCAACGAAGTCACAACTCAAAAATTATTTCCTTATTACTTGAATAGTAAATTTTTCTTGGCTAAAGGGATAACATATGAAATGCCATTACCATTTGCAGGGATAATTTTAATGTGAGGTAAAAAAAAGAATGGGAGGAAGAGTGAATTCAGAAAGACTAGGTTCCAGTCTGACTGTGCTCTGATAACTCTGTACCCCTGGGCACATCAGTTAACTACACTGGGCCTGAGTTGGATTCTCTGATCTCTAAGGTATTTTCTAGAATTATAATATGCCACCAACTGTTCCTTGTCTTTTTTTTTTTTTTTTTTTGGGGGGGGGTGAAGCAACTGAAGTTAAATGACTTGCTCAGGATCACACAAGTGGAAGTTGCCCCTGGCCCCCCACCCTGGGCAATTGGGGTTAAGTGACTTGCCCAGGGTCACACAGTCAGGAAGTGTAGTGTTAAGTGTCTGAGGCCAAATTTGAACTCAGGTCCTCCTGACTTCAAGGCTGATGCTCTATCCACTGTGCCACCTAACTGCCTCCAGGTGGGAAGTTTTAAGTTTTAAGAGGCCAGACTTGAGGTCCTCCTGATGCCAGAGCCAGTGCTCTATCCCAATGTACCATCTACCTGCCCTCTCACCTGCAGCATTTTCAATAAAAGCATACACTCACTGGGCTCACTGTGTAAGGCTCCTTGCTAAGTGTTGTGAAAGGCATCTAATCTCATCCTGCTACAATCTATCATTCCCCAGGGAATGATGATACCTGGCTTAAAAAAAACAGATTACTTCCATCTCTATAACTGTCCAAATGTCTTCAATCTATTAGGCTAAAGAACAGTGTAGGAGAGGATTGGGAGAAATTGAATTATTGAATTAATACTCTTTTGAATTCATTCTACAAATAAAAGACTATTATTTGCAAGATATATGCTATGCCCCTGTAATGAAATACTAAAACAATAAAATATGGTCATGCATTCAAGAATTTTATAAACATTATAGCATCCCTAGTTATTTAGCTTCAGCTTCATTCTCCTTCATTTCCCCTTCCCAATCCCAGCCCCCAAAAAACCAAATAGAAAAAACTCCAAAAACATAGAAACCCATAATAATTTCTTAAAAATGATTGTTTAACCTACATACCTATAATATCTGCACTGTTTTTTCTTTAATCATATTAAACTGCTAAAGAGCAGTTAAATAAAGTTAAATAGCCTATTTTAAAAATCAAGCTTTTAACTATACAAATCACTTTTCAACATTTACTAATAAACAAGTATCAGAGATTTTCTATTTGATGGTGGATAAAAAGCTATTTTTAATCAATAGAAACTTTATATGATTTTTTAAAATAGGAAGTTAAGATTTTTATTCCAACAAAACAATGAAAAAAAGGCAGCATTTTTTAATGAAGAGAAATTGTGGGCTTCAGATGCCCTTAGACCATGTAATTTTCCTTCTCAACCAATATTCATGATTAAAAATTATAAAAGCAATAATTAGATTAAAGATGAGCTCTTGGGGGCAGCTAGGTGACGCAGTGGATAAAGTAGCAGCCCAGAAATCAGGAGGACCTGAGTTCAAGTTTGATCTCAGACACTTAACACTTCCTAGCTGTGTGACCCCTGGCAAATCACTTAACCCTAACTGCCTCAGCCCCCCCCCCCAAAAAAAAAGGTCATTATAGGATAAAAAGATATAGGTAGCTTAAAATTATCCTAATAAAGATAATATCTTCATCAATGAGACTACCAGTCCATTGAAGTATTTAAATATATAATTAAAAATCTTATGTTAGAGATAACTGTGAATTACGGTCTTAGAATACTTTCAGGGCTATGATGATTCTAATAGATTCCACCCAATAACCTAGGAAAATCCTTACAATGGACCTATGGGTTAACCCTAAATCCTCATAAGCAAACACAATGACCTCAATATGTCAAATGGAAATTTTAAAATTACTTAACCTCATATGTTCTGTTGCATCCCATCATATAATTAAAATAATATCCTTGATAAAATTTAAATGGAAAAATTAAGCACATGATTGTCACAAAATAAATTTGACTATTCATAATATTAAAATGTAATTCTATTGAATCATAATCCACTCACTTTTCTTCTAGACTACACTAATTCCTATTTCCCACAAAAAAATTTCAGTTCTGAGAATTGGTCATTTGTATATGAAATAATTAGAAGAAAATTTTGTTATAACTTAATAGCAAGACATAAATGCAGTAAACAATACTAATAGTTTACTTCTTGACACTAAACTGTCAATAACAAATATGCATTTAAGGCTAAACTTTCTGGCCTTTAAGGACTTAGAAATTTTTCTTTTTAGCCTTATTTGCTATATATTAACACATATTATTGCAAGAAAGTGACATACATGTTTATTTAATTGTTATAACCTGTAAATTTAGCATATAGATGAGTCTCTCTTGGTTCCTCACTTCTTGGGGAGTATTATGATATTTCTCAGCTTTATTTACTGGAGCCCCTAGGCCAAAATCATGTTCTTTGGTGGTAACCTGTCAAGAAGATTAAAAAAATACAGATCTTCATGTAAAAATTACCTTAAGATTTGTCACAAAATTAAAAAGTTTTTACACAATTAAAACTAACAAGGCTAAAACTAGAAGAGAAAGAAGAAACTGGGAGGGACAAATCTTTGCAGCAAGTTTTTCTGGAAAAAAAGAATATGAACAGGCAATTTTCAGAAGAACTACAAGTATCAATAATAACATGAAAAAAAGCACTAAATCACTAATAATTAAAGAAATGCAAATTAAAGCAACTTTGAGGTATAACCTCACAGTTGTCAGATTGGTTGACAAAAAAAGGGAAAATAAATTCTGAAGGGGCTGTGGGAAAACAGGGATTTTAATGTATTATTGGTAGAATTTTGAACTGGTTCAACCATTCTGGAAAACAAAGTAGAACAATGCCCTAAAATTTTTTTTAACATATCTTTTATGTTTTTAAGTATATCTTTTGAGTCTGCAATATCCTATTAAGTTATTACCTGAAAGAGAACTAAGAAGAAAGGGATCCCTTTGGGGGGGGGGGGGGGAAAGAGGGAAGAGAATAAATATATACACACATATGTATACATATATACACACACACATATATATATATACATATATACATACACACACACACACATATATGGTGGCAAAGAATTGGAAACTTGTCCATTAATTGAGAAATTGAGAAACAAAACAAGTTATATAAATAGATTTTTTTTAAACTGGAAAGATTTATACGAATTGATGCAAAGTGAAATAAGCAGAATCTAGATAACAAATTCTACAATAATAACAATAATAATGTAAAGATAATTAACTTTGAAAGACTCATAATCAACCATACTTCCAAAGAACTTTGTAAGGAAACATGCTATCCACTTTGAAAAAGAAAGATAATAGACTAAGAATGCAGACCAAATCACATTTTCTTTTCTTTTTAAATTTTAATAATATTTAGAAAATAATTTAGAAAATAAGAAAAAATAATATTTAGAAAAAAATTCAAAAACAAATGTTTGACCTTTATAAAAATGATTTCCAAATTATTTTGAAAGAATCAAAGAATTTAACAGAGGAATACCTATATAGAAAAAAGCTATCAAACCTTCCTAATTTGTAAAATTTATGAATACCATTCAAAATAGTAATTTTCCCTGTAGACCTGGATCAAATGTGTTGATCAATCAACAGTCTAGAAGTAATTGTTGTTTACTACTTTTCAGGTAACTGTGCTAAGTGTTAAGGTTATAGAGAAAATCAAAAAACGGTCCCTGCCCTCAAAGATTTTGCATCCTAATGAAATGGAGGAGACAAACATGAAAATAACTAGATATAAATAAAAAACTGTAATGACTGCATTAGTACCCTGGATACCTTAGAGTCAGCCGGAGTCGGGATAAGCAAAAGTCTTTATTCTTGGTCTTTTGGGGATAGCCATCAGGGGATTAGATATGGGAATCTCCACACCTCCTTTCTCCCTCCCAAAGACTGATCCCACTTGTCTTACTCCACCCTCGGATCTCTCTCACACTTCTCTGTCCAGCCAGCACAGAATAGTTGGGCAGGGTCATTCTCCAAGCATATGTTAATATGTCCAATTGGTAATTAGCTTTAGGTGCTTGGTTATCTAAGTGCATTTGCTCAGTTTCAGCCCCTTACAAAAAACAGAGAGAAGAGGTGGAATTGAATCATGGTGGAAGACAGGAAAACTAAGAAACAGATGTGAAACACTGCCAGATTTCAAAATAAGATATACATACATTATACATACACACACACACACACACACACACACACACACACACATATATATATAAAATCTTTTTTCTTCAACAATATTTTATTTTCCCAAATACATGTACAGATAGTTTTCAACATTCATTTTTAAAAGATATTGTGTTCCAAATATTTTCTCCCTGTCCCTTACCAACCCCTTCTCCAAGACAGCAAATAATCTGAAATAGGTTAAATATGTGCAATTCTTCCAATAATTTTAAAAATATAAGTACACAAAACAAATTTAGTGAAAACAAAAGGATGGAAAATTCTAGAGAACTTAAAGTGCTAAGGGGACCTCTAGTCAGACAGAGGAAAAGACCTAAACTCAGAGACAGTCTCCTTTCTGCCCTAATATTTCAGAGTGGGGAGCATCCCTAGTCAACAGAAGGCAACTGTGCAGAGTGAAAATATGAAGAAGCAGACAGAACTATCCCAATATAGTTTAGGCCAGTAGATCGGTGAGTATTTAAGGGAAGGAGAAGTAACTTAAGAAAGGCTTTGAATGCCAAACTTAAAATTCTGTCAGGCACAGATTCTCAGAAAGCAACTCAAAGAACTGCACATTAGGTAACTCCAGGAAGATTTCATGAAAAGACAAAAGTACTTCCAGTAATAAAAAAGCTTATCCTCTATCCACATGCACTCTCTAAATTTTAACCCACTCTTCCATTTGCAAGGCAAAGTACATCCTCAATTTGGGAAGAGAGGGAGATGTTTCTGTAACAACCATTGCTGCTATACCTGCTTAGTAGACATCCTTTCTAAAAGTCAAAGCAGATGATAATCAAAGTCTACCAATGGGAACGAATAAGTGTCCCTCCCTCATCTCCCCCCCCCCCCTTTAGAATCCTGAGGGAAAGAAGAGTCATGAAAAGGGCTGGGCAGCAAGCCTTCACACCAGAGTAGGTGGCCCTCTTCAAACATCCCCTATACCTCATAAGACAGAATAAAGGAGATAGCTAGGAAGATGAATGAATATGACTTGAAGAAGTTGGGGGGAGGGAGATGCTGGGAAAGTTCTAGGCAAATCGTCTCAATTTTCTTAGTGAAGAAAATAATAAATTTCATCAAGAGAACAGGCAAAAAGGATACCATGGGTAACTCAAAGATAAATAAGAAATCTTAGAACAGACACCAAGAGAAACAAGATAGCTAATTGATTAGGAAGGAAACAAATACTTGTCTTGCAACAATGAGGACTCAGTTAAAATAAAATTGTGGGGACAGATGCAGATGAAGGCGAAGGAAGGGAAATAAAAATGGCAGGCTAAAGGCAACCCAACTTATCTCAACACTACCCTCTAGGGAACTTTAAAATAATGTCTCAAATCCAATTTTGGAGTTGCAGAGCCAGCAAAAGTTCAGAAACATTTTTTTAGGCCTAAGAAAATTTAGTGGTCAGTAGGAGAATTTGTGACATGGAAGTGGAAGCCTGTTCAGAGTGCACAAACATAGCCACAGAAAACAGCAACTTCAGCAGCAGTAGCAGCTTCATAAGTTCTCCACCCACAAACAGTAAGGGAGTCATATACAAGCAATCAGAAAGTCAGTCCAGGGCACCTTTTGCTAGCACTGGATTCAGCTAGCATTGATTAGCAACTCTATACCCAGTTCTCAAGATACAATATATGCAATCACAATTCCAGAGCAGAGGAGAGCAGAGGTCAATCACAAGGGAACAAGAGCCCACCATGGTTTCTGTTTTAAGACAAAGAGAATAGTAGCACTTGTGGCTGCAGGGGAGCAGGGGCCCTTCCTGAGTAAAGACCAGAGTGCAGACCAGGAGAGCAATGATTACATCTCTCCCAGCTCATACACCTTGGAAGAACTATAAACTTGCAGACTCCCAGAGCTACCTCTGTAAACAGAAGCACTAAAAAAACAGAAGTTTGGAAAGCATCTCCCCAACCTCAATTAAACAGAGCCCAATTTTAACATAAGTTAAAAGTCAAAAAATAGGCTGGAAAAATGAGCAAATAACATTTTTTAAATGACCATAAAAAACTATTATAGTGGGGCAGCTAGGTGGTACAATGGATAGAGCACCAGCCCTGAAGTCAGGGGGGCCTGAGTGCAAATCTGCTCTCAGGCACTTAATACTTCCTAGCTGTGTGACCTTGGGCAAGTCACTTAATCCCAATTGCCTCAGCCCAAAAAAAAAAAAAAAAAAAAAAAAAAAAAAAAAAAAGGTAGGAAAAACTACTATGGTAACAGGGAAGATTGAAGACATAAATTAGGAAGAAGAAAATGTGAAAATAGCTACAAACCCTCAATTAGATCCAAACAAAACAAGAATCCCTGAAATAGTTTAAAGAGGTAAGTGTGGCTGGGGCCCTGAAAACGGTTTAGGAATGGAGAGAAAAGAACTAGGTTGCATCTCAGGACACAATTTAAGAAATAACAATAAGAAGAACCTGAGTTCTAACTTTGGACTACAACTTGACTACACTAATAACTGCTAAAACCAAAAATAAATAAGTAAAAACAAGCAAAGGAGAAAGAATTCAACCATAGATAGTTACTGTGAGGACAGAGTAGATCTGGGTTCATATTCAGAGGAAATTAATAGAGCTAAAAAAAAAAAAAAATTTTTTTCCATGAAAAAATGTCTCCATTTGGTATCCAACACAAAAAGAAGAACTTTTAAAATCACAAAAGAAAGATTGAGGAAAACATAAAAAAAAAGATAAGATCAATCCAATAAAATTATGAAAAATCAATCAACTAGAAACAGAGATCAAAAATTTAAGGAAGAAAATAATTCCTTGAAAACTTAAATTGGGCAAGGGAAAGCTAGTGGCATTCTAAGATACCAAGAAAAAATAAAACAAAAAAATAAACTGTCAAGGAAAATTGCCTTGAAGTTCTAGAATAAAAAGATGAAACAGGAAAAAAAAAAAAATCCAATGATCACCACCTGCAACAGATTTCAGGTAAGACACTTGCAGTAATATCATAGCCAAGTTTCAAAGCTCGCAGGTTAAGGAGAAAATATTGGAAACAACAAGAGAAAAAAAAAAAAAGAATTTAAAAATTATGGAATTACAATAAGGATTACAAAGACATAGCAGCTACTACTTTGAAGACTATAAGTCTTGAAATACTATATTCCACAGGAAAAAAAAAAGTTGGGGTTATACCCAAAGGTAACTTACCCAGCAAAATTAAGTGTGATCCTGTATTGAAAGAAAATGTACATTAAACAAACTAAAAGACTTTAAGGTTTTTGTGACAAAAACTCCAGAACTTAAGGGAAAATTCAACATAAAATATCTAGGCTAAATATAAGGTAAATATTAAAGACCAATTATAAAAAATTCAGTACGGTCAAACTGTTTACTTTTTATATATGAAAATATCACCGGTAGCTAGGTGAGGCAGTGGATAGAGCACCAGCCCTGAAGTCAAGAGCACTTGAGTTCAAATCTGTCCTCAGATACAACACTTCCTAGCTGTGTGACCTTGGGCAAGTCACAACCCCAATTGCAGGGGGGTGGGGGGGGAAGGGGAAAGAATAAAGAAATGTAAAATTAAAAAAAAAAAATTCAACCTACTTTTTAGATGAAGAAACAATTTCTATCATATGAAAAGATGCTCTAAGTCACTATTGATCAGAGGAATGCAAATTAAGACAATTCTGAGGTACCACTACAGAGCTCTCAGATTGGCTAAAATGACAGGAAAAGATAATGACGAAGTGGGACAGTAATACATTGTTGGTGAAGTTGTGAACTGATCCAACCATTCTGGAGAGCAATTTGGAACTACGCCCAAAGGGCTATTAAACTGTGCATATCCTTTGATCCAGCAGTGCTACTACTGGGTTTATATCCCAAGGAGATTTTAAAGCAGGGAAAGGGATCTACATGTGCAAAAATGTTTGTAGCAGCCTTTTTGTAGTGGCAAGCAACTAATTGGAAACTGAGTGGATACCCATCAGTTGGAGAATAGCTGAATAATTTATGGCATATGAATGTTATGGAATATTATTGTTCTATAAGAAACAATCAGCAGGATGATTTCAGAGAGGCCTGGAGAGACATACATGAACTGATGCTAAGTGAAATGAGCAGATCTGGGAGATCATGGTACATGGCAACAAGATTATATGAACAATTCTGATGAATGTGGCTCTTTTCAATAATGAGATGACTCAAGCCAGTTTCATTATCTATACCCATAGAAAGGACTGTGGGAACTGAGGGAGGACTACAATATAGCATTTTGTTTCTTTTTGTTGTTGTTAGCTTACATTTTATTTTCTTTCTCATTCTTTTTCCTTTTTGACCTGAATTTTCTTGTGCAGCGAGGTAATTGTATAAATATGTATGCATATATTGGATTTGACATATATTTTAACATGTTTGACATATATTTGATTATATATCATTAGGGGAGGAGGTGGAGGGAAAGGAAGAAATTTGGAACACAAGGTTTTGCAAGTGTCAATGTTGAAAAATTATCCATGAATATGTTTTGAAAATTAAAAAAAAAAAACTTAAAAAAAAAACTATGTAGGGAGAGATAAAAAGGAATAATTCTCTCATCCATATGATAGATGAAAGGAAAAACTGATACAGAAAATGCTAGTGGGGGAAGGGCAGGCAATGCTAGACCTTTCTCTCATGTAGAATGGGTTAAAAAAGGCAATTCTGTGTTGGTGTGAATAGAAGGGAATAAAATAAGAGACTTTTAATTCAGAAAGAAATAAGAAGGCCAGGGGAAAGGGTTGGAGGAGAGAATAAAGGGAGGGCTTTTAGAAGAGTGGATAGGTTAAGGAATAGAAGGGCTAAATAGTAGGTAGAAGTAAAGAGGAGTAATAAAACACAGGGTAAATAAATAGTGTGAGGATATCGAAGAAAACTAGGAAGGAGAAAAATACACAAGAAACTGTAGCTTAGATTATCAGTGGAACAAATTTACCCATAAAACAGAAATGAATAGCAGATTAAAAATTTGAATTCAACACTATGCTGCTTTCAGGAAAATTATAAGAATGAGACACATATACAAAAATAAAATAAAGGGCAGAAGTAGAATTTATTAATGTACAAAAAGCAGTAGTAATAATCATGCTCTCAGATAAAGTTAAAGTTAAAAAAAAATTCAATCAAAAGTGAAAATTTGAGAAATTACACTGTCAGTAATATTATCCAATATTGTTTTAGACAATTTAAAATACCTAGACAAAATGCCAAAACAGCCTCAGGAACTATATGAACATAAAACACTTATACAAGTAAACTTAGATCAAAATAATTTAAGTAATGTTTTTGTTCATAAAGGCAATATAATTTTTAAATGACAATCTTATCTAATTTATTTATTCAATGTTATAAAATACTAAAAAATATTTTGCTGAGTTAGAAAAAATAATAGTCTAGACTACAGAAAACAGATTTAATTAAAATAGATGAACAGAAAAAACATAATAGACAATTTTATTACTTAGTATATATTCACTGAATGGCATGGCATTTAAATACTTAAATAAAAAATTACAAGGGGAAAAAGATAGTAAAACCATAATACTTGGAGCCTTCAATGTACGTATCCCTTTCAGATCTATAGAAATCTAACAACAACAAAAAGAAACAAAGATTTGAAAGGAATTTTAGAAAAATTAGATGTGATGGTCATCTGGCATTTTTAAAAAGGAATTATAAATGAACAGCTGGGTGGCACAGTGGATAGAGCAGCAGCCCTGAAGTCAAGAGGACCTGAGTTCAAATCTGGTCTCAGACACTTAATACTTCCTAGTTGTGTGACCCTGAGCAAGTCACTTAACCCCAAGTGCCTTGGGGGGGGGGGGAAGTGAGGGAGGGGGAGTAAAAGGGCTATTTTTTTCTCAACTACACAAGATATCTTTATAGAAACTGGCTATGTATTAGGGCATCAAAAAACCAAATACATGAAAAAATGCTCTAAATCACTGCTGCTTAGATATGTAAACTAAAACAACTTTGGGATCTCACACCTATCAGATTAGCTAAAATGACAAAAGGGGAAAATTACAAATGTTGCAGGGGATATAGAAAAATTGAAACACTAATATATTATCAGTGGAACTCTGAAATGATTCAACCATTCTGGACAACAATCTGGAATTAAGACCAGAGTTTAAAACTGTGTGTATATCCTTTGACCCAAAAAGTATTTTCCACTAGTAGTTCAGGGAAAAAAGGAAAAGAATCTCTATGTTTTAAAACAGTGGTCCTCAAACTTTTTAAGTAGGGGGCCAGTTCACTGTCCCTCAGATTGTTGGAGGCCGGACTATAGTAAAAACAAAAACTCACACTCTGTCTCCGCCCCTCAGCCCATTTGCCCAAACCTGGCTGGCTGCATCTGGCCCTCCGGCCATAATGTGAGAATCCCTGTTCTAAAATATTTATAGCAGATCTTTTTGTGGTGGCAGAGCTAGAAATTAAGAGGATGCCCAGCAAGTAGGAAATGGCTAAAGAAGCTGTGGTATATGACTGTGATGGAATACTATTGTGCTATAAGAAATTATGAGCTGTTTGATTTTGGAAAAACATGAGAAGACTTGTATGAAATAATGCAAAGTAAAATGAGCAGAACCAAGAAAACATTGTATATAGTAACAGCAGTATTTGTTTGAAGAATAATTGTAAACAGCCCAGCTATTCTGAGTTCCATGGTTTTATATATACTTATATTTCTGCAATATATAGTAGTGTTCTCTAGTGCAGGCTAAAGAGGGAGACAGACAGATAATTTGGAAATTAAACTGTAACAAAAAAAAAAAGGGAGGGAGAAGGAAAAAAAAATTAATTCTATACAAGAACAAAACACCAAAGAATTTAATAATGATGAATATATCAAGTATTTTAGTACTAAACTACCAAGACCTACACAAATAACAATATAAAGCAATTTTAATGTAAATAAAGGAAGAATTAGATAAGAGATATGTCATATAGCCAATATGTAGCAGTAGTAGAATATGAACCTGGGTTTTTTCTTTGAGACTAGCTCTCTATCCACTATGCCTTCCTACTGCTCATTTAACATGGTGAGCTAATATAATATATAAAATGGTTCTGGCCATGAGGTTCCAGCCCTTAGAATATGCTTAGGTTTGCTCTTTCTATTTGTTAATACAAAGTAAGTATAAACATTTTATGTTAACATATAGCACTCTGGAAGCCATGTTCAGCCTTGCTAATTCAAGGTTAATACTACATGATGATGAAAAATCTTCTGGTTGATGGAGGAGCTGTAAGGATGAAAGATGCAGCAGAACTTGAGCTTAGTATGCATACAGAGGCTCAAGAAGATTGAGAGATCAGTCACTTTTCTATTGGTTTTTGAGTAAGAACTCCTATGACCTTCTGGATTTCCTCTGGGGGTGCAAGGAAGCTTCCTCCCTCTCCCCCCCCCCCCCCCCGGCCCTCAGCAGGACGCTCCCAAATTACCTCCAAAGCCGCTCCCTTATCAGAAAGGAGACTTCAGATCCCACACTATCCAACTCTCCTCTCCCCCAGAGCTGGACTCTAGGACTACCCCACTACTTAATCCTTCTCGGAAGAGAAGTGGCCCTTCCTTCTCCTCATCCCGCTCCCTCCCACCTCCCTCTGAGGCCGCCCTGCCCTCAAGCCTCTATCCTTCTCCCCGGGAGCCTGATTCCACCACAGCTGCTTCTCAGGACCTTGATTTGGCTACCTCCTCTAAACTCTGCCCCCTGCATTTTCAGATTGCTTGTGAGATTTGTTTCCTCTAGGCTTCAAACTGCAAACTTCCAATTTCTCCTGCCACCAGGGGATCCTGAGACAACTGATGGGCAACTTCAACATCCACTGGATGCTGCAGCTGCTGTTTTGAGATTTTGTTTCTCTCCTCCAAGCACAACCCCCTTAGGGTCAGCTCTACGGCCATTTTTCAGCAGAAAGTAGTTATAGAAGACCTTAGACCTTTGACCCTTTTTCACAAAAGAATTTGTGCTTATTACTTGAGGGGGGAGATGATTAGAGTAAAACTTTGCTTGATCTGAGACATTCCTGTAAAGTTATGTAAAATCACCAACAAAATGTATATACAAACCCAAATGGTCTTGCATCCTCTGGAGACAGGATTCTCCAAAACTCATGCATAAAATGGATCTTCAGAAAATGTCTCCTTTGACATACAAACCCAAATGATCTTGCATAAGCACTTGGAGGAAGCCTGACAGGATGTCAATTCTTGGACTCATGTATAAAATGGGTCTTCAGAAAATGTCTTTGCAGATCACTTCTCTCTTGAGAATGATATGCCCGCTAAGAAAGTCTCTCTTGGTGTCTCTAACAATAAAAGCTTTTTTACCATAGCTTTGGAGTTTAGCGAAATTCCTTCGATGCAAACTCGTGCATTGGAGAACATGGAACCTCACCCATTCCTGCCTAATCTCTTCTTTGGTAGCCCCAGCCCACATTAATATGACATCAATTATACATGTGAAGTCATGTGAAATCTATTTACACATTAAGCATAATGCCAAAAAAAAGTAGTACAAAGTACAAAAATAGTGCAAAGTAAAGACTGAAAAAAGTATTGCTTCCATCTGCACTCAAAGGTTATCAGTTCTCTCTCTGGATATGGATAGCATTTTTCATGATGGGTCTTTTGAAATTATTGTATTGGATCAGTTTTGATCAGAGTAGCTGATCAAGATTTAAAAATTCATGGACTTAAGTTCACAAGTTAAAAATCTTAGGCTGAGATCCTGGAGGGCTTTTGCAGCTCTAAATCCTATAATCCACTTGATATTGTTAAAAAAGGATTTTTAAGAGCAGAGCTTTAAGAGCTGACACAACTAATTCCATTTTGCTCTGTATCTGCTGTTTTACTTTCTGATTTAAACATACCTTTTCTTTCTAAACTGGAGAGAATAGTTGCCTGTGGTGATTCTTAAGTATTACAAAAGGTTTCAAAGATGCAAAATGACTAATTCTGTTTCTTTTCTTTTCCAGTGGATCAAGAAGAGTGACTTATTTATCACAATTGTTTTTTCCCCAAGCAAACCTGACAAGGGACTCTTCTACAGGAAAACTCTGACTAGGTCAACAGGTGTGGCTATGTGTGCCTCACAACCTTTTGTACTTGAGCCCATTTTCTCTGGATAACTTACGTCTGTTTATATGCATGTATACAAATGCATAAGGGAAGAGTGTGCTTCCTCCCCATTTCTGAGAAGATTATTTTGTAACTATTGATAAAAATTACCTTCTTACAAGGCTTTCTTGGTAAAAAACACTTTGCAAAAGCTAATCTAATCGACATCAAGTGGCTATTCAATAAAGGATGTTAGCTCATGAGCAACAATACTGAAATCCCCAATATCTCAGGTTTACTCCCAGAATCCTGGAAGAAGAAAAAATCATTTCCCTAAGGGAACATAATGTGTTGGTTCAGTACTAGTTGGGAGAGTAGTCCAGAAGGGGTGTTACAACTAAAGATGACAATTATTAAATTTATTTATATGTTTAATACCAAAGAAAATTACAATAGAGGTGCTTCAGAAAACTAAATAATGCTTTAACAATATTTATCTAAAAAAATAAATAGGAATACTTCAAGGATTTTTAAAGAGAGGAGAAATGGAAAAATACTTACACTAACAAAGTAGACTATAAAGTTGCAGAGGCAATGAGTTTATTCAGGAATTGGGAATGTATTAGAACAGGTTTAAGGGCCAGACAGCCGGCAGCAATAATAATGATGTGGCTGGCGTAGGCACCAGATGATGTGCTTTAGAAAACACCTAATGATAGGTGTTCACAGAAAAATTCAGAATGGCCATTTTCTTTGGCAAAAGTTTATTTAGTAGAAGAGGTTATAAGTAAAATTAATACAATAGATACCAGGAATGGTAAATATGAAATATGGTTGGGAAAGTAAAGGGGTATACACACACACACACACACACACACACACACACACACACACACACACACACACACACACACACCAGCTAGGAAGTGTTAAAGTGTTTGACCTGAGATTTGAACTCAGGTCCTCCTGACTTCAGGACTGGTGTTCTATCCAGTGGGCCACCTAGCTGCCCCTAGAGAGTTTCAATAATTAATGATGGAATGGGCAAGTTCCCTAGTGGAATATAAAGTTGGGACATGCCTTTAGCTGGCAGGGCAAATCCTGAAAGGGGTTTAGCACCCAAAAAGAGTTAATTAGCTATAAGAATTGGGGTTGAGAGGCATAATAGGATTAAGGAAGATCCCACACAGCATGGGGGAAGGAGGGAGAAGAGAAAAACCCTGAGGCAGAATTCCAAGACCCAAAGGAGGGCAGTAGCAGAAACGACCGCCCATAAACTGTTTTATAGGGAAAATTTAGCCTCAGGGACTTGACATAACTTAGATTTCGGACTGGATTATTTCCAGAGAGTGAGATCAAAGAATTGAACAGATCTTGATTATCAGAATCTTCTTCTTGCCCGCTCCAAGCAGGCAATATTTTATCAATACTATAGTTTCTATTTGCCCACCTTTTCCACCATTTAGGATCTCATCAGTAAAAGGGGAAGCAGTTGTATTATTACAATTACACAAGATTTCCTCCTTTCTTTTCTCTACCAGTTATGATGGTGATGTAAATTGTGTCCCCCTTTAACCTTTTGAGGGGGGGGAATTCTGGAGTCTAAAACTCTCCAGACTCTTGGGAGGGGCCACACCCTTCTGTCCAAAAGGGAAACTCCCAAAATAAGTAATCTCTTTTCAATAGGAAATCTAGGCCCTGGAGCATAGTCAATAATGAGTGGCTCAAACTCCCCGTTAAGTAATTTTTTTCAATTTTGAATTGAATTGATGCCCTAAGCCTCAGACAGCTAATAAAAGACAACTCTGAATCCCCAATGTTCACAGAAGTCCGAACAGGATCATGCCCACTGCTGAAGATATTTTCTTCTCAGTATAATCTACCTTTGCTATATTCCTTGCTCACTAAGAAGTCTGTCTTCCTAGCAAACTGGCTTCTTAGTGTAAATAAATCCCATTCTGACACAAACCTCTTGCCTATATTCATTGGGGTTTGAGAATTCTTTCGCAAAGCGTGCCACCAGTCAAGGGGATCCCATTGCTGTTGGGAGATCTCTTTCTCTCTATTCTCACACCTCATTATTTGCACCTCATCAGTGGCAAAAGTCCTGAAAGAGACATCCTTGGTACCATCTGGCAGGTGCCTAACTTTATAATGATATAGTACTTGATAATTATTATGAAAAAACAAACTACTAATTACCAAAATACTTGGGTTTCTGGTCATTTTTAAAAATGGTATTTAAAGTTTACTTCGCTTTTGACTACTGCCTTCTTTTATCTGTCCTCCTTTTCTCTTATCTCCTTTCTGTTCTACTTTCTCTTTGGGTAAGACAGATTTATATGTTTTTTTCTCTTTGAACTAATTTAGATGTGAGGTTCAAGCACTGCCCATTCTATCTCCCAACATTTTCCCCTCCACTATGAATGCTCTTCCTGGCTTTAGCTTCATTTAGATGAGATAATTTTCCCCATTATTGCTCTCTTTCCCTCTTTATCCCAGAATATCTCTCAACTATATATTTTTTGTTAGAACATTCCAACACAACCTATTCACTCTTATCCTCTATATATAATTCTTCCAACTTCCCAAATAATGATAAATTCTTAAAAGACTTAAGGGGCAGATAGATTGCACAGTAGATAAAGCATCTGCTCTGAAGTTAGGAGGACCTGAGTTCAAAACCAGCTTTCAACACTTAACACTTCTTGGCTGTGTGTGACACTGGGCAAGTCACTTAACCCCAATTGCCTCAGAGGAAAAAAATGTATTTCCCATTCAGACTCCTGAATAGTTTTAACTTTATTGAGATCCTTATGATTTCACTTTCATGTTTACTTTTCTATTCTTTTCTTGAGTCTTGAACGTGGAAGTCCAATTTTCTATTCAGCTCTGGACTTTTCATCAGGAATGCTGAAAATCCTCTGTTTCATTAAATATCCATTTCCCCCTCTTTGAAAGATTTTACTCAGCTTTGCTTGTTTGTTGTAATTCTTGGTTGTAATTCTAGCTTCTTTGACTTCTAGCCTCTCATATCCTAAGCCTCTTCTGCAAAGAAAGTTTCTGTGATTCTATTTGTGGTTTGTTTTTAAATGGTTTCTTTCTTGCAGCTTGAAGTACTTTCTCTTTAATCTGGGAGTCTTGAATTTGGCCTCAGCAAAGTGCCTGACACATAAGCATTTAACAAATACCACTACTTGTTCCACAATAAAATGTGATTAGAAGTTGTTTTACTTAATTCAAATCAGTGATTTGATTAGACAAATATGTTAGACTCCAACCTCTCCCTCCAAACAGACTTTATACATTACTAAATTGTGTTTCTCATATGTAAAAACTAGAGTACAGATTATTTTTCTTCCACAGGATTTACAGCAAATTTTATGTTGTATGTCCCATCTTTCTTCACACCAATGTTTTCATTCAAGTGTAACCAGGTTAAAAGAAACATTAAGGGAAATCTTGAACAACAACAACAAAAAATCTTAAAACAACAACAAGTAGCTTGAGCTGTATAGAAGAAGACTCCTATTCCTCTGTCTAGCTGATGGAGGAAATACTGCTCTGAATATCTTTTGGATTTCTCTAACTATCCAATTGCCTGGAATTACTCAAAGCTGTTCCTTCATTCCCCCTATTCTTTCCTAAACCTAGTTCAAGGCAATTGACTATCTAAGCTATTGTCTACCTAAGTGAAAACACTTGAGTGTTTTTTCACACAATTCAACTAAATAAAACATATTCATTAAACACCTATTTACAAAGCACAGTACTTCATGCTTTAGGTAAAAGAACATAGTTCCTCCTCTTCAGAAATTTACAATCTACTAAGGGAGATCTCTTGCATAGACACACATAAAATACACAAAGATGCAGGCAAATACATAGATACACCCGACTGTGATGCAAAAAATTTCCAGACAAGGTGGCTCTAGACAAATTATACCTGACACAATCAGGAAAAATCATAAAGAAAGTGGTATCTAACCTTTGCAAAACGAGTTGACTAGATAACACTATTGGTCATAGCACAAGATAAATTTTGTCACAGCAAAGGCCTTTTAAGTGAATACATGCAGATTTTCCAAACACCAGCTAATGGTCCACATATTTAAGACTTTAACTTAAAAAGATCAGAGCCTTCCAGTGCATCCAGGACCATTTCCGGTTCTCCAGATCTATACTTGGATACTAGAACAAGATGGCTCTGGAGGCGAAAGTGAGATAGGTAACCTTGCACAACCCTCCCTCACTTCAATTCAATTCACTTTCATGTCATGGCATCACTTCCCTGATATCATGGTCCAGACAAAGGACAAATAACAATATTGCAAGCAATAGTTAATACAGTAAAATTGCAAGATAAAAAATTTGACAGATCATTGTATTTTATTACAAAGTGCCTAGTTTTTGTTAATAGGAAGTAACTTCAATATTTCACAAGATGTAGAGAAACCCTACCACAAACAAGAAATCTACAAAAAGCACAATAAAACAAACAGAAAATGATTCGCACAGAAAGGCAATCATACACCATACAAATGCTTGTAAAAAATTTCCATCACTGAACAGGTTCACATGTTGAACTGCCAATTTGGAAGGACAAATCACACATTTTTTTGGAAATATCATTATATGTAATAATAAAATTGTTGTTCACTTCTGAAGAGGCCTATGACGTCAGGTAGATGGTGCCATCACATGTAAATAACTTGGATAGTGAGGGGCCTAGCCTTAATAGTTATATTATGAAAAACAGCACAGCACAAGGCTGGTAAGAATTAAGATACTTAACCTCTCCAGGCCTGGAAACAACTCTCTAAAACTTTAAAGTAACTTGATAACTAAATAACAAAGCTGCCCTGCAATCTAAAGGGAATTTCTAAATCCAGTGCTGCCAACACTAATGACAGTATGTCTGGACCAAAAAACAATAATATCTAAATTTATACAGCTTCACTACTGAATTCTAGGTCCCACCCCCAAAACTTTAGCCTTAGCTGTACCAGTTAAATTTCTTCATATTTAAAATAAGAATGACATCACATATACATCAAATATTATTAAAGATTTAATCCCAACACTGTTATTAGCTTATTCCAACTAACACTGCTATTCGAATCATTGCCTAATTCCAACCTTTTTCAGTGCATTGATTTCTGAATCAAAGAAATTTTACTAAATATGTAGGACCTTATAATCAAGTTATTCTAAAACAAAAGCCCCGACCCCATTCTTAACTAAAAAAAGTAGTAATTAATTACTCAAATACAATTAAATTAGTTTAATTTAATTAAATACAAAGTAATTACTCAAATACAAAGCTTTCGAAGCATAGTTTAAAAAGCACATGTTTCTATTTATCCTCGCAAATGTTCTGTGTATCAGTTAAAATAGAAGTAATACACATTTTCACCGAAGGTGACAATTTACAACAGACCGAGTTCAGTCTAAGTCAGCCTTGTTATTCTGTTCATTTCTACAGGGGAAGCGAGACATTAAAGGGTGAAATGCACAAGATTAAAAACAATCAACATCGTGGAAACTCAGGAGGGAGAGTAAAATTACTGGGTTCCTAGCACATTTAGCAAAATCCCAAGGGAGGTGGTTTTTCCCCAGAGATTCATTCAATTAGAACTTTAAATACTTTTTAAAAAAAGAAAATCAGCTCTCCCTCTCTTTGTTTTTCAGTACTTAAAATTCTAATTTCTGAAAAAAGCGTCCTCTTTTCATGCACCGGAATAAACCCTTCGTCTACCAAGAGAGAGACAATTTCCTGGGACTCTGGGGAAAGGGAAGGAGGTCCCGGGATGCCCGCGTCCCTACTCCCACAGTGCTCACCTCTTCCCAAACGCACCCCGATTAGAGCAGTCTTCCCACCAGCCCAGCGAAGAGACGCGAGGAAGAAGTGAAGCGGTCACCATAGGAACTGGGCTTGGCCCCGGGCTCTCAAGAGACCGGAAACCCGGGGCCTGCACTCAGACCTCCTCCGCTCCCTCCCTCCGGCCCGCACGCCCCGCCTACCCGGCCACCAGCCTCCAAGCAGAAACCCCTTTTTCCTCCTTCTAGTCCCCTCCCCGAGTACCCCGCTGGCGAGGACAAGAAGAGCAGAAGGAAATCCAGTCAGTGTCTTCTCGTCCTCGCTCCTTTTCGCACCAAAAGTGGAAGCCGTGACCATTCCTGGCCTGCCCACTACTTCTGGAGCGGGCGGCCGCGGTCAGGTCCCGGCCCCTTCCCATTCCTTCCTCCTTACCCCTCCCTCCCCACCCCCAACACCAAAACCAGCCAGAGCCCGCGCGGGTGGCGAAGGGAAGGTGAGAAAGGGAAAGGGGAGGCGGGACAGTCCAGGGAGGAGGCGGCGCTAACCGCCCGACGCACTGGGCCCCGCCCACACGCCTCAGTACCTGCGGAGGGCTCCTACTCCTCCTCCTCCTCCTCCTCGGCCGCGGCGCCCTCGCTCTGCCTCTCTCCCGCGGCCCGCGTGCACTCAGACGGGATCGCCCCGGTAGCGCCCGTACGCCCACTTCCTAGGACGCGCGCTGCCAGCCACGCACACGCATCTGGCGACGTGTTGCCTACCTGCTCACCCGCCCTTCCAACGAGCTCGCTCCCTCGATCCTCTAGTAGCCCTCTTTCTCGGCGCGTGCCCGCGATTCCGCCTTCGTTCTAGCCGCCCCATTCAGCCTCCCTCTCGTAGTTCAAAAGCTGTTCCCTCTCATTCCCCTTACACCAGCGTCTGGTCTCCTAGTAACCAGACACGCGCCCTCTCTCCACCTCATCAACCTTCTTCCCCCTGGCTCCCACAGCTCCCTAGCCTCACCTGAGTAGAGTGCGCATGCGTGCCTTGACATTTTTCCGCTCATTTCTCCCCGGTCCCTATCCGTTTTGGAACACCTGCTCCATTTGCCGAGGCGAGGGCAAGCTGTGGCAACTTTAACCTGGTTTTTTATCTCTTCCGCGACCAGGCGCCGATATCATTCCCAAATCTACGGAATTCAAGTCTAGAGAGTAGGTTCTTTCGATTATTCTCGCTGGTGGGCATCTGAGCGTGGAGTGCACTTTCCGGCCGGAGCCTGGGCGCTGCGGATCGCCGCTAAGCCTCCTGAAGTCTCCGGCTGTGGCCTCTGCGGGATGCGGGAGGTCTAAGTGAGCGCCTGGCATCGGGGCTTCTGAAGCAGCCGCCCTTATCTCCTGTCCCGCTTCTCCGCCGCCGGACTCATTCCCCTCCGGGACATTGGCCTTGGCCATTTCAGATACGCCAGGGCGGGAGGCTGGCAGAGCCAAAGCTTCGGTTTCTTAATATTTCTCTACAAGCTTCTGGGGAGTAGAACGGAGGGTGCTGTAGAACACTTCATAACCCCTTTTCCTTTGTTTCCTGAGGCCCTGTGGAAAGTGAGCGGAAAATGCCGAGCCTTTTCGTTAAAGCTACATTTTTTTAAGGGGGGAAAGGGAAGAATGTTCTGATCTCCTGCTATATGATGTCCAAGAAAAATAACTCTGCTTTTTTTTTTTTGCATGTTTTAATATCTAGTAAATAAGCCTTCGTTTATTCATGACCATGACAGAAGTAGCTTAGGCACTATGGAAAAGAATTCGTATAAATTATCTTAAAAGTGAGAAATTAAGTTGAGAGAAGACAAACTTTTCATTAAAAAATACTCTGGGGAAATAAGTTAATTTCTATCTACCCTCTTATAAGAAACAGAAACAATATTTGAACCATAGTGGCTCCTTTCCTTTTTTTTTTCTTTCTTTTTTTCTTACAGCTAGGATGATGTCTAACTTTTCCCCGAGTATATATCAGTGTTGCTGAAAGAGCTCAAATCTCCATTTTAAAAAGCCAGGTCACATCTCGAAGAGATTGATAATTCATGATTTAGAAAGGTGAGTAATAATTTTTATGGCATTATATTTTACACCCATAGATATGAGTATCTCTTCTATAGGATGTTTCTTCAAAAAATTATTGTAATACAAATGCTTCCTATATCCCCAACTTCATAATTCTGTTTTTTAGGCTTCTTTATGTTTTTATGTGTACGTATATGCGATATATTAAAAGTTTTTGCAATAGTTCGATTTTCTTTTTAACTTTTTTTTTTTTTTTTGTAACCCCGATCATTATGGAAGTATTCCTTATTTTCTGGACTGGGGCTCACCTTTGAGATAAATTTTGATTATTTTGGAAAAACCCACAATCCAACAGATCACAGTTCTTCCCTCCTTACTGATACTTTTTGTTTTCATACTTTGTCATTTCCACTTAACTTTGTATCCTTCCTTGTAGTAAAGAAAAACATTTCAAAAAAACAAATAAACCCAACCAACACAGCCACCTGAATATTCCATACAGCATATACCATATTCCACAACCCTGGACTTCACCTTTCTCCTGAGAGGGGCAGTGTATTTTATTATCAATCTGGAATATTTTAATATTGTTGTTATATCATCATAATTATTGGGTATATTTTCTTAGTGCTGCTGTAGTTGATTTGTATCATTCATATTTTTTTTCATATTTCTCTACGTCCCTCATAGTTCTTGTTTCCATAGTATAATACATTTACTTTCATATACCACAGTGTGTTCAGCCAACCCCCAACTGATGGCATGTATTTTATTTTCAATTTGCTACCCAAAACAGTGCTTCAATGGATGTTTTCTTATAATATATGTGTTTTGGTCATTGTCCTCTATGTGCTCAGTAGTGGTACTGCAGCATTAAAGTATGTAAATCTAGTCAAGCATTTATTAAGCAGATACATTACCTACTATCATTGTGTAAGGACTCTGGATATAGAGAAAGGTAAAAACTGTCTCTGCCCTCAAACAGGATCTAACATGGGAGATAATATGTAATCAGTATGCAATACAACATACATAGGATAATTATAGATAATTCTATAAGAAAGACTCACCTTCCGGAATTCAGATCTGACCCCAGTCAGTAGCTGTGGGACTCTAGGCAAATGACTTAACCCTGTTTACCTCAGTTTTTCTGTAAAATGATTTGGAGAAGGAAATGGCAAACCACTCTAGTATCTCTGCCAAGAAAACCCTAAATGGGATCAGAAAGAATTGAAAATCACCAAAAACAGCAATTTAAGAAGTTTAGTATGAGTTTTATTCCTCCTATTATTGAAATTTCAGGTAAATTTTTTTTTGTTTTATTTTAAATAAAGACTCTTTGAAGCTGGCAGTTTTCAAAAGCTGAAGGAAAGAACTGTGTAAGTTTCCTGTCAGTTAATAAACATTTCTTAAAACAACTACTGTGTGCCAGGGATTGTGCTAAACACTAAGGATACAAAGAAAGAAAAAAGTCTTTCCCTTTGAGGATTTCACAATCTAAGGGAAGAAGTTAACACGTAAAAGAAATCTGGAAAATTAAGTGATTAGGATGAGTTAAAGAAGAGTGCAACCAAGTAAATACTGAAGAGGTTGATAGCCTGGACACATATATGGAAGTTCTAGGGTGAGCTTGCTTCTCTCAGCCCTCTCCAGTAAGAGGGAAAGAAGAGTCCCAGAGGCTAGAATTATTGAGGAGGGTGATACTGTTCTTAGGAGCATGTTGAAGTCCAGAAGAAGGTAGTGTGGTAGGAAGTGAAGAGATGGCTGGGCTGGTTGGAGGTTCTTAGAGAAGTTCTTTGCCCTCCACTTTCTTCAATCAGAAGGAAGGAGAGAGTGAGAGGTTCTGTTTTCTAATAAAAATAGAACTCTTCTCCAATCACTTCAGATTCATAACTGGCAACTTAACTGAATTATTTTAAAAAGAAAAAAACAAAAACAAAAAACCCAGGGAACATTGAAAACTCAATTCAAGAAATAAGACTAGAAACACCAAGATTTTTACAAAAATTAACTATGGAACTAGAATTCTGTTAAATTTTTTAACTTTAAAAAAAAAATCATTGGTAGCTGTCATCTCAGGTAACAGCAACAATGAACTTAATTAAAAGAGAAATGAAACTTTTTTTACTGAAAATTGCCATAGATGCTGAAATAATTTCAATACTGTGTGTATGTACTTGCATATGTGTGTGTGTGTGTGTGTGTGTGTGTGTGTGTGTGTGTGTGTGTGTGTGTGTGTGAGAAAGAGAGAGTGTTCTAAATAATAGAAAAGTTAAGTGAATTATGGGAAGAAATAGTGGAAGTATAATGGAAGATTTAAATGTACTTCTTTCAGAACCAAAGTAACCCAAAAATAAAAAGTTAAGGATTTGAATAGAGTTTTTTAAAAGTTAAATATGACAAATCTTATATGTTCTCATGTATGTGTGGCAACTTTATAAAAATTAACCACATATTAGTGCATAAAATTCTCACAGACAAATACAGAAAAAAAATATTAAACACATCCTTGACTGACCATAGTTCCATTAAAATTATAGACTAAATAATTTCATCTTAAAAAAATATTTAAAGAATAAATAATTTCATTAAAGACAAAACAATGGGATAAATTAGCAAAAATTTTAGGATGTGATTAAAATACTCTAGGGAGAAATGTAGCACTTAACAGTTTCATCAAGAAAAGAAGGGAAGAGAAAATCAAAGAATTGGGCATAATGGGATTATTTAGCCTATAAAAACAATTTAAAAACCCTAACATCATTAAACATCAAAAAAGGAACCTTGAAGATCAGGAAAAAAATCAGCTAATAATTCTGAATATATAATAAATGGATGAATCATTAACTAATTTGATTTTTAAAGAGCAAAAACTATAAAAAATGAAAAAAGAATTCATAACAAATAGAGAAATAAAAGATATTCTTAAGAATTTTTGCTCAGCTATATGACAATAAAACCTCTAACTTAAATGATATGGATGAATTTTTACAAAAAATATAAAATACCCAGACTGGCAAAAAGAGAAATAGGCAATTTAAACAGTCCTAAGACAAAAATATATATACAACTTTAAAATACTTTTTACCTAAAACATTCTTTATAGCCCTAAATAATTGGGAAAATATTATTATGGGTATATTATGCCAATAAAATAAAAATGAAAATAATATTTCATGTTTCATCTATGACAGTTTGCCAAAATATTACTTTATAGGACTAGAAGTAGTAATAGAAAAAAGTAATCTGTGAAGTGGATATCTTCAAAATAGAGAAGATCTAATTCAGTTCCAGTTGATCAATGATGGACAGACTCAGCTATCCCAGAGAAGGAACACTGGGAATTGAGTGTAAATTGTTTGCACTATTGTCTTTCTTCCCAGGTTACTTTTACCTTCTGAATCCAATTCTTACTGTGCAACAAGAAATTCGGTTTTGCACACATATATTGTATCTAGGATATACTATAACATATTTACATGTATGGGATTGACTGTCATCTAGGGGAGGGAGTAAAGAGAAGGAGGGGAAAATTTGGAACAGAAGTGAGTACAAGGGATAATGTAAAAAAATTACCCATGCATATGTACTGTCAAAAAATCATAATTATAAAATTAATTTTAAAAATAGAATAATAAAAATGTATTAAAAAAAAGAAAAAAGTAATCTGAAGAAACAAAAGATTAAGACTAAGAAGAGAAATAATTTAAAAAGTAGGAAGGATGGGAGTCTAATACCAGATTTAAAATTATACTAAAGAAGCAATAATTATCTAAACAATTTGATACTGGTAAAAAAAAATAAATGGATCACTCAATACAACAAATTAGGTACTCAATAGACAGGAGCCAACAAGTATTTGATGAATTAAAATATCATAAATATTCTATTAGAATAAGAACTATTTGAAAAGAAAAAATGCTGAGAAAACCAGAAAACATTCTAGCAGAATTTAAGTTTAGAACAATGCTTCATAGTAAGATGAGTTCTGAATGTATACATAACATAATTAATAGATCATACAGGCAGCTAAATGGTGCAGTAGATAGAAGACTGGCCCTGAAATCAAAAGGATCTGAGTTCAAATGGGGCCTCAGACACTTAACTCTTATTAGTTGTGTGACCTTGAGCAAATCACTTGCCCCCAATTGCCTTGCAAAAAAATTTATTTAAGTAAGGGAAAATGTAAAGTCTTTGGGGGAAGTGAATAAAAGATCATACCATAAATTAAAGAATCAATCTTTCAAATCTAAATAGAAGAGTTCATGACCTAAGGAAATGTGATACAAAGAGAAAATGGATAGTTTTGGTTATAAAACTGTTTTAAGTTTTGGCACAAATTCAGTGTAACCCATATTAGAAGGAGGTAAAAATGATTGGAACAAATATTGTGGCAAAAAACAAAGGAAAAAAAAATCTAATTTCAAAATATATAAGGAATTGATTCAAATTTATGAAAATAAATTATTTCTTATTTAATAAATGATCTAAGAATAAATTTAAACTGTAACATTGTGAGAAAAAAATGCTCAAATCACTAGTAAGTAGAGAAATATAAATAGAGACAGTTCCAAGTTCTTCATACCTATTAGATTGGCAAACTCAACCAAAAAATTACTTGTTGAAGGAAGCATAGAAAAATAGGCTAATTGATTACTGTGTGAAGTTGTGAATTGATCCAGTCATTCTGGCAAGCACTTTGGAATTTGCTCCAACAGTTACTAAACTATGCTTGTATCCTTTGACCCAGTGGGAACATTTTGGCTTCCAAGTATCACTTAAAATCATCTATGCGAAGCTTTTCCTAACCTTTTTTCTTTCTTTTTTTTTTAATTGATTACATTTTACAAAAATTTTATGCATAGGTAATTTTCCAGCATTGACAATTGGAAAACCTTTTATTTCAACTTTTCCCCTCCTTCCCCCAACCCCTTCCCCCAGACCAATACCTTTTTTCTATTACCTTCCCCCTTTTGATTATTTCCTATTTGTTATACAAATAGCTTTTTTGTGCATAATTATTTTTTGCCTCTATTAGTTTGTTGTCCATTAGACAGCAGAATCTGTCTTTTACCTCTTTCTTTTTTTTTTTTTTTTTTTTTTTTTGAGGCTGGGGTGACTTGCCCAGAGTCACACAGCTAGGATATGTTAAATGTCTGAGATCAAATTTGAACTCCGGTCCTCCTGAATTCAAGGCTAGTGCTCTATCCACTGTGCCACCTAGCTGCTTCCTCTAGCTGCCTCCTCTTTTACCTGTTTTTGTATCCTCAGTGCTTAGTGCCTGGTATATGGTAGATTATTTATTGACTGATTAATAGTGATACTAATACTATGCTTATATTTCAGTAAGAAGCTTATCTTTCAAAGAGATCAAAGAAAGAGAAAAAGGATTCCCTTTTAGCAAGGTTTTTTGTAGTTACAAACTATTATAAACTAAGGAAATGCACATCAGCTGGGAAGTAGTTGAACAAATTATTGTATATAAATGTCATGGAATACTATTTTGCTAGAAAATGGTTTCAAAGAAACTGAAAAGAATAAAAAGTCTGAGTATTCTGATTAATAATTAGTCTAGCTGATAATAAATTGATAGTCAGTGCTTTCTCAAGGTAGCTAGATACCTAATGCAGAGACTGAATGCCTTAAATATTTTTAGAAAAAAAAGAATGCCCCTGACAGGAAAAATCAAGGCTGATTGGTGAACATTTAATGAAGGGGTAGACATATTAATGAGAAGGTAGGCTAACAGTTTTCTTCTCCTTCTGGGAACATGGCTTGATCATGAGACTCGACCCCCTCCAACATTGTGAACAGAGGAATTCATTTCTACCTAGTCCACTCTGCTTTCTTCTTCAGGAATTGAGTTGCCATAACCTCCAATGGAGGGGTCCCAGGATTTGGGCATAATGCTTTTGGGGCTGAGATTAGATTCTATTTAGACTCTTAATAGAAGGAAGGTCTCCTAATTGGGCGGGGTCCTGCCTAAAATGTAAAAGCACATTCTTGGAGGATTTTGGATCATCTCATCTTATCAGCAATGTTCTTCAGATATGATTCTTACAGGGACTGATCACTGAATGAGACAATGAAGAGAAAAAGCCTTAATCATAATTTAATAACTGGTTATTAATGTAATAGAAAAATAATCACTCTTTCAAAACACAGAAAGACTTGTATGAACTGTTTTACAGTGAAGTGAACAGAACTACAAGAACAATATGTACTTTAATAATGTAAAAATGAAAAATTTTAAAAGACTTAAAACTTTAATCAATACAATAACCATCCATAATTCCAGAGGAACATTGAGGAAGAATGCTGTCTATCTTCTAACAAAGAAATAATGAACTAAAGATATAGTATGACACACATGTATATATATTTTAAGTTATTGTTTATTTTTAGCATTTTTTTAAAATTTATTTAATTTTTCAGGAATATGGGGATAAGATAAGAGGAAGGAAGAAAAAAAAAGTTTGATAATTGAGAGGAGAAAAGATCTAATAAAAGAAGCCAAACAATTTTTATTTCTGTTGTACAACCAGTTAGATGGTGGTAGGAAATGGTATTGCCAGACAGGTACAAAAACAGAGAAAAAAAATGGCTGAAAAATAATGTTATACTTGTCTTACACTCAGAATATTGCCTCTAAAAATTTTAAGTTCTTGCTGTGCTAAAACAATTATAAACATAAAGTATTTAGCCTCTTGGTATTTGACTTTTATGATAAAGATTAAGTGGCTCTATATGATCTGAATACTAGAAAAATGACTACATTTATATTACTTTACAGTTTACAAAGAATGTTGTCTATGTGAAAAGTAAATCTTCACCTTGTAGGCAAAGGTCATCATTTCACTGACAAAAAGGCTTTTTTCTTTTACTCCTAGAAGTTACATAGGAGTAGCTTCAGTTTTGAAGCAGATGATTTCATATTTTATGTCAAATATTCTGGTTCAACAAATATTTGTTAACCACTTACGACTTATCTGGCATTACTCTGGACATTTTTAGAGACAAAACAAAACTGGTTTGTGTCCTTGAGAAGCTTAATGCCCTTTTAATGAAATAAACTATGCTCATGAAGCAAAAAAAAACAATATAGGAATAAATGTCCCCCAATCAGTCAACAAAAATTCATTAATTTCTGGTTATGTGCCAGGTATTATACTAATTATGGGGGAAAAAAAAAAAGTAAAAACAGCCCTTGTGTCCACAAGAAGCTCACATTCTTATGAAGGAGAGAGCATGTATACAAATAATTGTAGGTTAATAAAAGGCAATTTTAGAGGAGGAAGGCACTCGCAGGTAATGGCACTAGGAAAGATCTCTGCAGAAGATGACATTTGAACTGAAATGTGAAGGAAGAACAGGGATTCTAAGAGAAGTGAAGGTAATAAAATCCAGGAATAGGGGATAGCCAGATCAAAAGCAGGAAAATAAACAATTCACTGCTCTGTGTGAAAAGTAAGTAAACCAGTAAAGCTGAATTGTAGAGAGTAGCAATATGCAAAAATCTAGAAAGAAAATTATAAAGAGTTTTAAATCCTAGAGTCAGTTGATAAGCATTTATGAAGTGCCTGCTATGACCATGAACTATCCTAAATACTGGGGATTAAAAGGAAGTCAAAAGCTAGTGTACCATCAATGAGTTCACAGCTGAGACAAGAAGTTATATACAGTATAGATAGGAAGTAATAAACAGAAGGCACTCTAATAAATTGGGAAAGGCTTACAATAGAAGATAGGATTTTAACTGAGACTTGATGGAAGCCAGGCAAGGAAATGTAGACGTTAGAAACAAGGGAGGAGAGCATTCTGGCCATGGAATAGCCAGGTGGAGTTGAGTATCTTGTTCAATGACAATGTCATTGGATTAAAGAGTACGTGGAGGATGGTATATGTAAGAAAACTGGAAAGGTGAGAAGAGAAGTGAATCTTAGCAGAGGATTTACATTTGACACTGGGAGTGATAAAGAACCACTGGAGTTTATCAAGTAGGGAGGGGACATGGTCAGATCTGTGTGTTAGTAAAATCACTGTGCTGAATGAAAGATGGACTGGACTAAGGAGAGACTTGTGGCCTGCACATCACCCATGCAGACTACTAGGATAGTCTAGGCTTGGTGAGATTGGGGACTTGCACCAGGGCAGTGTCAGATGAGAAAGAAGGCAAAAGAGGCATGTCGCAAAGCTGAAATTGCTAGTCCTTGACAACAAATTGGGCATTAGGGGGGATAGAAAGGAGAGAGAATTAGGAGTATCGGATGATTGCAAGTTGTGATCCAGGGAATTGGAAGGATAATAGAGTCTTTGACAGTAATAGGGAGAGGTGGAACCAAGAAGACAAAGTACAGAGAGCATTTCTGCTAAGCTGTCTCAACCCCTAAGTGAAAAGTGTGTTAAATTCTGAATGGGATAACAAAAAGCAAGTTACAATAAAACTTTTTTTCAGCCAAGACAATTTAGGGAAACAGAAGTCTGTGGATACTGGAGTGGAAGCTGGATAGGAGTATAGCATGGCAGAAGCATCACTGACTATAGGCCTTGGAGGAAATGGCAGCAGTGGCAGCATAGGGAGCCCTTGGTGTTAAGGACAGTAAGAGAATAAAATGTGGTCAGAAAAGGGTTACAAGCGACCCATGTACTAATACTGGGCACAGGATTAGAGACCATTTGGCAACTATCACCCATTACCCAGTTTGGGATTGCAGATCCAGGGATGAGAGGAGCCATTCCGCTCTGTGATGTAGAAAAGGGCAGAGACCCTATTGAGGTAAAGACTGGAGTGAAGACCATGAAGATAGTAACCAGACCTCTTCCCAGTTCATACTCCTTGGAAGCACCAAAAACCTACAGGACCCCCAAAAACATAGTACCTCAGGACAACTTGAAACATTTAAAAGCATAAGTTGGGTCAGAAGATCTCAAGAAGCACATCTGGTCAGAGGTTGAAATGTATGTAAACACCTCCAAGCTAGTTCTGCTGAAACAGCAAATGGCTAGCCCTAGCTAGGGCTAGTTGGGTTGGAGGTAGTCTCGGGGTCCAGCTTCAGGAATTTTCACCTCCTGATCAGTATTGGGGGGCAGAGTCTAGTGTCTGAGTGGGGAAAGACTGAGGGAACCTCTGCTAATAAGGGACATCAGGCTATCCTGATAGACAGTAGCTATCCTACTGAGACACTGCCTCAGGCAAGAAGGACATGTCCAGTGAGTGTAGAAACTGGGGCAAGGATCCTTGGCTTCCAGCTCCAGACTGGAGGGAAAAAGTGAAGGAAGACCTGAGGCTAGAGACACTGAACCCTATGCCCTAAGACTAGAGATGATCACTACACTAACAATCTGCTATTTAAAAAAAAAAAAAAAAAAAAAAAAAAAAAAAAAACAGGCAAAGAAAAACCCAATCATAATTAGTTACTATGAGAATGGGGAAGACAAGGGTTCATCTTCCAAAAAGGACACTGAAACAAACAAACAAAAAAGCCTCATATCCCAAAGGCATTACATGGTCACTTGCCTAAAAAAGACTTTAAAGAACTTTAAAAAGACTTTTTAAAAAATGAGATTTGAGAAAAACTTTTTTTAAATTCAAGAAAAAGATTATGAAAAAGTCAACCAATTAGAAAAAGATCTAGAATCTTTAAGAAAATGGCTCCTTGAAAACTAGAATTGGGCAAGGGAAAGTCAGCAAAATTATGAGAAAATAAAGCAAAATATAAAGAATAAAAAAGGAAATGTAACATTTCATAAAAATAGCATATCTGGAGAACAGATCAAGAGGAGAAAACATAATTGGACTATGTGAAAACTATTATCAAAGAATTTTGATACAATAATACAGGAAATAATCAAAATTGTCCTGAAACTGTAGAACAAGAGGGGGAAATAGAAGTAGAAAAAATCCATGAATCACCACCTGAAAGAGATCCTCTGAGGAAAACCTATAGGAACACTATAGCCAAATTTTGCAATCCCCAGGTAACAAGAAAAAACAATTTAAATATGGTAGAGCCACAATTGGAATCACAGTATTAACAGTAGATACATTAAAAGACTGCAGGTCTTGGAACACTATATCAAAGAGCAAAAGAACAAGGTTACAACTGAAAATTTCATAGCCAGAAAATTTAAACAATCCAGAATGGTGAAAAAAAATATTCAATGAACTGTCAGATATTTAGGATTTTGTTACAAAGAAAACCTGAACTTGATGGAAAATTTGACACATAAGATCCAAGAGAAATAAGAGGTAAATATCAAGGACTAATTTAAGGGACTCAAAAAGTCCATAAAAATGTAAATCACATGCCCAAGATTGTCATTAGTGATTCTATAATTTAAAAGACAAATGGATAGAGCTAAGTATGGTGTAATTCTAAAAAGTAATACCATACAGAAAAAGATAAAAAGAGTAATTACATTATACAAATGAAATATAAGAGCAAGAATTGGCACAGAGGAATTAAATGGGGGGGGCAGAAATAATAGTTCTAGAATCTCCTCACATTAAAAAAGAAACAATACATATCTATATCTATATGTATATATGGAGCAATACATATGTGTGTATATATATATAAATGTGGATATGAATTGCTCCTTTAATCTTATTGATGCCATGATATATATTATTATACATTATAAGATAGATATACATATATATATATAGATATATAGGTACATATAGATATAGGATAAAGTAGGATATACAAGAGTGTGGAGATTAATGGGGAAGGAATGGGGGGAGAAAAGATAAGGGAGGGATCCTGAAGAGGGAGGCAAATAGCAAGGCAAGGCATCAGGTGGAAATAAAACATAGGAGTCAGCAGGGATAGAAAATATGAGATACACACAAATATAATGTTCAAGAGTAGAAGTTATTAGAAAAAAAAAGCATAAGTCATAATCATTGATCTCAGACAAAGTTAAAACAAAAGTAGATTTAATCTAAAAGTGATAAAGGAAAATTACACTATATGTCAGCCATATTAATATTGTTTTAGACTATTTAAAATAATTAGACAGTTGAAAGTGGGAATAATGCTTTGATTGTAGGAAATGATGAGTTGGTAGATTTAGAAAAACATGGAAAGACCTGGACTTAAGAAGTATGGATGTTAAATACCTGAGAGAAACAGAGAACAACTAAAGCATACTAAGGCCTTTCATAGATGTTTATAAATGTGTCTATGTGTAGGATTATAGACATTTATATGTCTATGTACCTGTGTAAATATATATAGCATATATACATATATCTGAGTTTAATTCTAGTCTTTTTGGAAGAGGTAGGGGAAGGAAAGGAGAAAAAAATAATAAAATACAAAGTGCACAACAGAGAATAAAAGAAAACCCACGAGGAAGCAAAGAAAAGATGGATAGTCCTTCATACAATGTTTAGTGTTATTATATAAGCTATTTTTTTGGTTAGATTCTTTTTTGGGGGGTTTATCAGTCATTGACTATTGAATCTTATGAGCCTAACCTATTCTACTGATCAACTACTCTATTTCATAGCCAGTACCAAATGGTTTTGATGACTGATGCTTTATGATATAGTTTTAAGTCTGGTGCAGTTAGACCACCTTTGTTTGAATTTTTTTTTCCATTAATTTCATTGACATTCTTGACCTTTTGTTCTCCACATGACTTTTGTTTTCTTTTTTTCTAGCTCTCTAAAGCAATTTCTTGGCAATATATAAGCTTTCTTGAAATGAAAATTGTTTCATATTTTGAACTCTCATGTTCTATTGTGCACATAGCAATTTTTTTCTTTCTCTGTTTTAAATAAAATACTTTTTAAAAAAATATGAAATATCAACAGAAAGGAAACTGACCTGCAAAATAGATCAAGGAGAGATAACAAGAATTATTGAACTACCTGAAAGCCTTGATCAAAACATCATAATTCAAGAAATTGCACAGATATCATTTAACCAGAGGGCAAAGTAGAAATTAAAAGAATATGCCAGAGTTCAGAGGAATGGAGTGAAGCCAGGAAGCTTCTTGAGTTCTCTCAGTTTTCCTTGAAAATCACATGAAATCAAACCTCTGAACAGATTCTGACAGAATGAAACTACTCTGCAGCCCAAGATAGAGTTGGAAGAATTTCAAGAAAGGTCAGTGTCACTGGGGTGAAAAGGGTATTCAGCCCAGCTGAGATGGTGTTTGGGAAAGCCAGTGAGAGGATCTTAATCACAGCAAATCAGCAACTGAAAACCCTGGATCCTGGGTCAGTAGTGAAGCAGGCCAGTGGGGCAGCCTCCAGTCCCAGTTCATAGGGCAAATTGCCAGTTAGGGAAATTAGTCTGTTTTCTGGAAAACAGGAATAACTATCTTCTGCTATGAGTAAGACACCAAACACAAGGAGTCTTTGTACTAAAAGCCAAAGCTCAGAGCTGCACAGGAAACTCGGGACAGCACCCCGTTTATCCCAGGAGTACCCCCAAAAGAGGATATAGAAAAAAGAACGAAAGAAAATGAGTAAGAAACAAAAGAACCTTAACCATAGAAAGTTACTATTGTGACAAGGAAGACCAAAACACCAACTCAGACAAGTAGAAAATGTTTACAGAGGAAATATCAGAATGATAGGAATTGATCTCAAGTACAAAGATACTTCTTGGAAGAGCTCATAAAAGATTTTAAAAGGCCAATAAGAGAGGTAGAAGAAAAAATGAGGAAAAGAAACTAGAGGTATGCAAGGAAAAGTCATAAGCTTGGAAAAGCAAGGAAAACAATTGAGGAAAACAATTCTTTAAAAACACAATGCAGATGCATATACAGACTTTTCTGAGGTAAAGACCAGAGTGCAGATCAAGAGAGCAGTGACCACATTTTTCCCAGGGTCACACCACCATGGAAACAATATAAATCTCTAGACCCCCTAGAACTAGCTCTGGAAATAGCTACACCCCAAAAGCCTGAAGGATGAGATTAGCAAAACCTAATTTTAACATAAAGTTCAAAGTCAAGAAGTAGACTGGAAAAATGAGCAATTAACAAAAAAAAAAAAGAACTTGACCATTAAAAAGTTACTTCAGTGGCAGAAAAGACCAAGATCTAAACTTAGAAGACAACAATATGAAAATAGAAATCAACAAAACCTTAAAAAAATGCTAATTGGATCCAAACCTGACAAGAATTCCTGGAAGCATTAAAGAGATTAGTAGTAAAGGAAAAATTAGGAAAATAAATGAGAATAATATAAGAAAATTATGAAAAGATAATTAACAATTTGATTTTTTTTTTAAGTATAAAACCTCACTGAAGAAAATAACATCTAAAAAAAAGAATTGGCCTACTGATAAAATTAACTGAAATATAAAGAACTCAAAAAGCAAAATTGGCTAAATGGAAAAAGAGGCACTCAAGTTCACTGAAGAACGGAATTCCTTAAAAATGAGAATTGGGTAAGTGGAAGCTAATGACTACACAAGAAACAATAGAACAAAATTAAAGGAATGAAAAAAAATAGAAGAAAATATAAAGTATCTCATTAGAAAAACAAATGACTTGGAAAATAGATTAAGATGGGATAATGTAAGAATTACTGGACTACCTGAAAGCCATGATCAAAGAAAGAATCATGATTCAAGAAATTATCAAGGAAAGCTTCTCTGATGTCTTAGGTCCAAAGCATTAAAAAAAAAAAAAAAAAAAAAAAAGAAAATGCCAATCAATTCCTGAAAGAGATTCCAAAATGAAAATTCCTGGGAATATTATAGCCAAATTCTAGAATTCCCAAGTCAAAGAGAAAATATCTGAAGCAGCCAGAAAGAAACAATTCAAATATCATGGTGTCACAGTTAGATTACACAAGATTATAAGCTTCTATGATAAAGTGGCAGAGAACTTAGAACATGATATTCTGGAAAGCAAAGGAGCTAGGATTACAACCAAGAATAATATACTCAGTAAAACTAAATATAATCCATTAGAGGAAAAAATGGATATTTAATGAAATAAAGGACTTGTGGGCATTTGTGATGAAAAAAACCCAGAAGTGAATGGAACAATTGACATTTAAACACAAGATTTAAGAGAAGCATAAAAAGAAAAACTGAAAGAGTAATCAGGGACTCAATAAAGTTAAACTCCTTGGGTCCCTATAGAGGAAAAGGATATATCTAACTTCTAAGAACTTTATCATTAAAGCAGTTAAAAGGAATTTACATACAGGGCATGAATGAAAGTCAATTATGTTGGAATGATCCTCACAAAAATGAAGGGATGAGAAAGGAATATACTGGGAAAATGGGGAAAGGGATAAGTAGAATGGGGAGATTTTTTTCACATAAAAGAGGAGTTCAAGGAAGTTTTTTTTATAATGGAGTGGTAAATAGGAGAAGTCGTAGCGGATAGTGCTTGAACCTTACATTAGAATTGATTCAAAGAGGGAAGATATATATCTATATTGATAAATGTGGGTGCGCAACACACATATATAGAAATGTAATTTATCCAAATGGGAGGGGAAGAGGATGAGAAAAGGGACAGAGATGATTAAAAAAGAGGGCAGATTAAGGGAGGCAATGATCAGAAGTAAAAAGACTTTTGAGGAGGGAGTGAATAAAAAGAAACAAGAAAATGGGATGAAGGGAAATAAGCAGTAATCATAACTGAATGTCAATGAGATATGCTCTCTTATAAAACAGAAGCAGATGGCAGAATGTATTAGAAAACAGGAATCATCAAAATATTGTTTACAAAAAGACACACTTGAAACAGAAACACATGCCCAGAGTTAAAGATCTGTAGCAAAATTCAATATGCTTCAATTTAACTGAAAAATGCAGGAGTAGCAATCATTATCTCAAAGAAAAGCAAAAACTTGACCTAATGAAAAGACATAATCAGAAAAGTTACAATCTGCTATAAAGCACTAGAGACAATGATATAACATCAAATTTATTTTTACACTGAAAAAGATCTTGCTTCTCAAATATATACTTAGTATAGAACTGAATCAGATGTATATCTGATATATGAGCCATTCCCCAAATGATAAATGGCCAAAATATATAATCAGGTAGTTTTCGGAAGAAATCTGAGCTATCTATAGTAATATTTCTAAAATGCCCTAAATCACTTTTGATTTGATTTGAGAATTGCAAATTTAAACAACTCAGAAGTACCACTTCATACTTATCAGAAATTGTCAGTGCTGGTGGGGATGAGTGAAAAGTGGGTATACTAATGAACAGTTGTTGGAACGAACTGGTCTAACCAACTTGAAAGTTTACTCAAGGGACTATAACATTCTGCATATCCTATGACCCAAAAATGCTACCACTAGGTCTATATCCCCAAGAGATCAAAGGGAAAAAAAGTCTTTATGTGCAAAAATCTTTATAGCAGCTCTTTTGTCGTTCAAGAAATTGAAAATAGAAACAATACTCATCAAATGGGGAATGGATGAACAAATTGTGACATTTGATTGTGATGGAGCACTATTGTGCTTTAAGAAATAATGAGGAGAATGATTGCAGAAAAACACAGCAGGAACTTATATGAACTGATGCAATATAAAGTGAGAGCTGGGAGATCATTGTGCATAATAGCAAGGTTGTATTGATAAACTGTGAAATACTTAATTACTCTGATCAATACAATGACCTAAGACAGTGCCAAAGAACTCATAATGAAAAAATGCTATCCACTTCCAGAGAGACAACTAATGAACTAAGTGCAAACTGAAGTATAATTTTTCCCACCATTTTTCTTGCTTTTAAAAAAGATAACTAATATGGAAATATGTTTTACATGATTTCACATTTAAAATTGATATATTGCTTCATCTCAGTGAGGGAGGCAGGGAAAAGAGGAAGAAATTTATAACTCAATATTTTAAAAGAAAATCATGTTTAAAATAATAAAATGTTAAAAATTTTAAAATATTAGCTTTTGATATTTTCATTGATATCCTGTCTTTCAAATAGGAGTTTTTAGTGATCAGGTCGAAAAAAATTTTGTGAGCTTTGTTTTTAAACTACATAGATATTTTCTTGGCAATTTTTTTCAGACTGTGAAGATATGGTCCCAGAATGGGATTCTCTCTTAGTAAATCTACTCAAGTATCTGCTATACACAGTGACTCAAAAGTGGAGGATCATTTAATTCGAAGGACTGAGAAAAGCAGGTTAAGACCAGTGACTCGGTTATTTCAAAATACCAGAAAAATAAGGTTAGAAGACCTAATTCAAGGAGAAAACTTTACAACCAATGAAGAGACTGGTAAAAAATCTCATTCAAGAAAATCATTAAGTCCTGTGACATATGTTAAAGAAAGAGATGGACTAGAAATGATTGATGTGGAATGAGGCTATTTCTACATTATTAATAAACAAATCCTTTTGGCTGATTGGTGAGTCAAATTGTTTAATTCCATTTGGTAAAAAAAAAAAAAAAAAAAAAATAGATGACGAAAAGCCTCTTTGAGGAAAAAGTCTTCCATTAGTCATAATAGATACAGTCTTGTATTATGTATGTCTTTGTAAAATATTGAGGTTTTGCCATAATGGTATTTATACATCTAAGACTAATTTTAAATCTGCTATTTTAGCATCTAGTAAACCCTGCAGAGTTTTTCTCATTTTTCTTTTCTTTTTTTCTTTTTCTTGACTCTTTATTTTCATAATCAAATGTTATTTTATAGAATTTAATAATTGTAAGGTTAATTACTGACCTGTTTTATCTTCATTGCCAAAAAATAGTACAGACAGCTTCTAGTAGGCAAATATACTTGATAGATTAAAAATTATAATCTGCTTTTTGCCTTTGTACCATTTCTTATTTGAGCCCATGAACATTGAAATTTTATTTTGTTTCCTTACCATTCTCCAATACCTGAAGGTGATAATTATGAAAGCTTACAAGCTCCCTAAAATAGAGATAGGTAATCTCTACAAATGACTTTTTAAACCTTTGGAGTCCTTTAATTAAATCTTCTTTTGAAGGTGATTTTTCCTTAATTCATTGAACAATTTAAAAAAAAAAAATTTCAAATCAAATAGCTGATAAGTATTAAGATGTTAATTTTTACTTTGTAGATACTGCCATTTTTGTACCATCAATATTTGGTGCTTAGATATAAAAGATACACTTTCAAGTGCAAAACAAAACAAAACAAAAAGCCATTTTATTTTCTGTACTAGTCAGTTGATAATCTTCCCAGAATAGTAGCTTAGACAACAGGGGTATTGACTCAAGTAATATTAGATCAAATCAGGAAGTTTGTTTCAGATGGGAAATGCTTTGTTGATATTTATTTTGCTTATGTTTTTTTATGTATTATAATGTACCAGTGACAAATCACTATTGATCAGAGAAATGCAAATTAAGACAACTCTGAGGTATCATTACACACCTGTCAGATTGGCTAAGATGACAGGAACAAATAACGATGAATGTTGGAGGGGCTGTGGGAAAACTGGGACACTGATGCATTGTTGGTGGAGTTGTGAAAGAATCCAACCATTCTGGAGAGCAATCTGGAATTATGCCCAAAAAGTTATCAAAATGTGCATACCCTTTGACCCAGCCATACTACTACTGGGCTTATACCCCAAGGAACTACTAAAGAAGGGAAAGGGTCCTGTATGTGCCAAAATGTTTGTGGCAGCCCTTTTCATAGTGGCTAGAAGCTGGAAGATGAATGGATGTCCATCAATTGGAGAATGGTTGGGTAAACTATGGTATATGAATGTTATGGAATATTATTGTTCTATAAGAAATGACCAACAGGAGAAATACAGAGAGGCTTGGAGAGACTTACATCAACTGATGCTGAGTGAAACGAGCAGAACCAGAAGATCATTATACACTTCAACAATGATACTGTACGAGGATGTATGCTGATGGAAGTGGATTTCTTCAACATAGAGAAGAGCTAATCCAATTCCAATTGATTAATGATGGACAGAACCAGCTACATCCAGAAAAGGAACACTGGGAAATGAATGTAAACTGTTATTTTTACCTTCTGAATCCAATTCTTCCTGTGCAACAAAAAATTCGGTTCTACACACATATATTGTCTCTAAATTATACTGTAATATATTTAACATATATAAGACTGCTTGCCATCTGGGGGAGGGGGTTGGGGGAGGAAGGGAAAAAATCTGAATAGAAGTAAGTGCAAGGGATAATGTTGTAAAAAATTACCCATGCATGTGTACTGTCAAAAATGTTATAATTATAAAATAAAATAAAAAATTAAAAATAAATAAATAAATAAATAAGGATCTCTTTAGGATACAAACTCAAAAAAAAAAAAAAAAAATGTGCCAGTGACTACTTCAGATACCAAATTAAAGAATCTGCTTCTGGACAATAAAAACAAGCCATTAATGTTTGCTTGTGGAGTAAAAAAAAAAAAAAATAGTGCTCCCAAATCATAAAAAGTTAAACTATAAGGCAAAGGAGTAAATAAAACATCAGCAATATTAGACTGATTATTAAACTTAAGCATGTATTCAAATAATCATTCTAAAAGTAATATAAATTAGTAGTTGGAGACTTTGTGGACTTTCAAAAATAATTCTAACCAGAACTTCAGTGGTAAGTTGAAAATGGCTTAATTTTATCCAGAAATACATTTTTAGCCATTATGGATTCATTGAAATGTAATTTTAAAAGTTATATTTATTTTAGGAAGAGGAGGGATTACCAGAATTGTAGGACTTCTGGAAGGGCTCTTAGGGATGTTCTAAGTCCAACCTCCTCAGGTAACAGATGAAACCAAGGTTCAAAAAGTAGAAATTATGTGTGCAAGCCCATATAGTGAATAGACAGTGACTTAAGTCCAGAAATAAACTGGTGAAAGAAAGTGGGCTGAAGTGTTTCTTTTAATCTTATTGTCATTATTCTGCCAGTGGTGTGTGACTACAAGTTGTAGAATACTATAGTTTCCTAAAAATTAAAAGTATAGCACTCTGAGGCCAATGGAGAGGTATGTGATGGGTATGAGTAGGTAACATCACCTAACAAGATATTTTTTAAAAAGTTAAAAATAAGCAAAGGAACGAAAAACAAGAGAAAGCAAGAGAACTTGTGTAAGCAGTTGAGAAGAAAAACATCACATCAAAGAGCTAGGATTTAAATAAAACAGGATTGTTTACTCACCTATCATCAGGAAAAGCTGAAATATGATTCCCTACATCTATGCTCCATCTCCAATGAAGATGGTCTGGAAAAATTTCTCTGGAAAGTTCTCAGGGTTAGAATCTGAATGTATATGATGTCCTCCTTTGTAACAATCACAGGAAAGACTCCATAAGTAACATTTATATCTTTTTAATGAAACAAGAGTAAAGGAAAGGAGGATGGAAAAGAGGAATTCTTTGATTATGGTTATAAATATTGAATGAGCAAGGAAGAAATAATCTCAAATGTCACTACTGTTTTTATATAAAGGTAGGAAAGGGAGAAAGGGGCACACATTAAAAAAGGATAAAAAAGCATTACAGAATTGAATCAGTTTAGGACCTGAATTATCACAGTGGTCATTTGTAAGTACTCACATAAAACAAGAGCTAACTAAATTAATAGTGAAACTGAGGTTTGGAAATATGAAACTACACATCTTTAGAAGAGACTGGATTTGAGAATCAGTGCATGAATGTGATGATTAAGATTTATTTTATCTCCTTGAGGGTTTATTCTGTTTAGGGGTTAGAAAGTATGAAATTAAGTGGTTAGATAAACCCAGAGAAGAGCTGGTATCCAGAAGGCTAACAAATGTTGCTTAGCACTCAGAGGCTATGAACAACAAAAAAGCAATAAGGATGGCATTAGACACCATGAAGAGAACTATGTCATTAGCTTATTGGGTTTACAAATCACATTCTAAATAATTGAATAAGAATGAAGTAGAGAATGTGATGGCTGGAAAAATATTAAGAATTTGTAAAGAAGGAAAAAATAAATGGCGACACATTAAGAGCTTACTATATACAAAGCCTTTTGCTGTATGATAGATGGCAACAATCTAATCTCCCCTCTCAAGGAGCTCACATTCTAATTGGAGGAATCAACACTAATGGTGGTTCAGCTGCAAATTGGATGGAAATTTCCTTTGATCCTTAGGTCATCAAGGCAAAAAAGAGGACATTTTCTTTAATTTTTCACTGATTAAAAACAATCACTTCTGTTACTGAAACATTCAACAGTGCCGATGAGGTCAGGGAACCAAAAGATGAGGTGCAAATGAGGTTAATGGTAGTAGTCACGAGGTGTGAGAATTGGGGTGGGAAATCCCCTCTGGTCAGAGATGAAGATCCCTTATGAAAGCATTCACAAATCTGAAATCTGTGTGGCAAAAATCGGTACTGGCACTGAGAAGCCAGCTTGCTAGGAAGATAGACTTCTTTATTGGGCAAAGGGTCCTATTAGGAAGATAGCAAAGGTTAACACTGAGAAGAGAATATCTTCGCCAGTGGGCAAAAGTCCTGGGAAGGACAGCTTGCTAAGAAGATAGCTTCCTTGGCAAGCATAATCCTGTTTAGGATTTCTGCAAAGATATCTAGGCATGTAGCCTTAGATATATTGAGGTTTGCTTTGATCTTTGGCCTGGAAACAAGGGCCAACTCCTGAGAGACTGAAAAAATTGAATGAGATTACTTAAGGGAGTTTGAGCCACTGAGAGTTGTTTGTGGCAGTTTAATGGAGGATGATTGACCAAGATCTCCAATTGAATGAAACCATTTAACTGGGAGTTTGCAGGCTTTTCCCAGGATCTGGGAGCTCCCTGAAGGGGATACAGTTTACATCCAGCCTCCACAAAAGATCTCAAAGTGCCAAGCACTTTGGTGGTGAGAACTTCAGTTTCTTGGTTTCCAAAGCCTGGAGTAGCTAGGTGGTGAAGTGGATAGAGTTCAAATCTGATCTCAAACACTTAGATGTGTAATCCTGGGAAAGTTATTTAATCCTACCTCAATTTTTTCATCTATAAAATGAGCTAGAGAAGAAAATGGCAAACTACTCCAGTATCTTTGCCAAGAAAACCCCAAATGGAGTTATGAAGTCAGATATGACTGAAAAACTACTACATAATAATTAAAAAAAAAACACCCTAGAATATCTGCAGTTAACATGTTCCATCTCTCAAAAGCTGATTCCTTGTGTTAGAAATAATACTCTGAACCCCAAAAAGGGCACAGTGAATGAACAGACTCAAGATATGTGAAGCAGTTTAAACTTTTAATACACTTTTATAGGAGTAGGTGTGAAAACTGTTTGAGTATTTACCCACACAACTCACAGATATCAGAGCCAACAATTATACCTTATAATCCTGCCCTAACCCTGCTGCTACCTCCTCAGAGTTTCTGTTGAAGGAGGTTCTTCAAAAACCTCACATATCATTCTACCATATATACTCCTTAATATGTCTCTCCTCCCTGATCTTCCCATGTTCAAAGATGGCAACTAATCCCACCCTTGGGGTATGTTAATTAATATACATGAAGTTCATTAAGCATTCATGCTTTGAAAAAGCTTGTCCAGTCATTCACCCCAGCCAGTTTTAGGTCTGATTCCCCTTCCTGACTCACAAGGTGATTGATTGGAGATATCTTAACAGGATGTTTTAAATCTTACTTCTCATCCTTCTCAAACTACGTGTGAAAATATATCAATCATTTCTAACAACTGGTTGGTGGTTTTGAGTTCTGGATTGAAATAAGGCTATAATCTGAGGAATGCTTCTATTCCTGGAGCTTTTGAGCTCAAGGTCTATCCCTCATAGTGCTTTATTGCTTTGATCTCTAGGCTGCCTTGCCTACAGTGGGGATGGTCAAAGAATAAGATATTTTTAGAATAGGGGAAACCTATTCATAGATTTAGGGAAAGGGCCCAATAAAGCTCCTTTGCTGTTTCCCCCCTTCCCCCATTGGAATCATCCAAGAGATGGATATACATGACAGATTGTTGAAGTAAAGTGTTGAGAGTGATTAGATAAAATCAAGGGGTCAGAGGATGCTGATATGGTATACCTTCTAGGGAACTATAGCAGTAGTTTTGGGGTCCCCTGACCTTGGGTGGCTTCTGTTCTAATACATAAATCAGTAGTCCTAAATCTTCTGACTTTGGGGATTCCCATGCCCAATCTATCTGATTCTAACCACTCCTTAGTCAGATAGCTTCTGGCCTCAAGAAACTCCCACACCCAATCTGCCTGATTCAGGAGATCACCCCTCAATTCACTGCTGAGTGATAACCTGGTCAGTCCTTAGCCCTACCCTTGCCCATAGAATTATCAAATCTATGGTAGAAGCTGGATAAAATGACTCTCCTTGCTTCTGTTTCTTTACTGAATTCCCTTACAATTTAGTATGCTTTGTAATGGTATTATATTGCAATACAGCTTTGTCTCTTGACTAGGAGATGGGTTTCAAGCCTGCAAATTCTTTTGAGACACCTTGCTACACTGGTCTTTGTGACACAAGGGAAACTTGGGGTTTCCCTTCCCAACCCCAACAATTGGGAAGGGAAGGAATGTGGCCTAGGTGTTAGGATTCTTACAAGGTGCTAAGACACTGGAATGGATATAATTATCTAATTTAACATAGTACTTAACAATTCTCTAGTTCAGAGTTCCCACCTTTAAAGGAGTTCAAACCTTTAAAGGAGTTTGCTCATTGGTCCTTTAAGGAGCTCCCACAAGCCCAGAGAGTACCCACAAACCCATTCTCTGGGAGGATATAAGGAGCCAAGATTCAGTGCAGTCTGGATTGGGTCAAGGAGAAGACTTCCCTGGAGAACTTCAGAGAAGCTTGAAGAGATTCAGAGCCAGGATTCAGTGGAATCACAAGTTCAGCAGATTCACAAGTTTAAAGGAAAAGCCTGCTCATGGACTTCCAGGAGATTCACAACTAGGATTGACTTCTGGGAAACCCACAATCCCACACTCTTGGAGGTGGGGTAATATTTCATTCTCACGTTTACCTTCGTGCTGGCTGGAGACATTGGGGAGGACGAGAGCTCTTGGAAACCAAAGAGAGAGGAAGACCTCCAGAAAGCTAGCCGAGCCCCCAAGTGAAGGAGACAAGACTTGAAGGAGAAAATAAAGGACCTGGAGATAAGATTTGGAAAGAGACAGTAAAGGACTTTAACTCCTGGCTGCATTTTGGGATTATTGAACTGAATAAAAAGGAAGGATGCCTTCCAGAAGCTCCCCCAAGAGATCTGCACCCAGAGAACGATGACATCTAGAGAAACAGAACATTACACCTAGGAGAGCAATTTCTGCTTCCTAATGTTTGAGATACAGCATTTGAGGTGTAGACACCAAATGTTGGGGTTTGGTCCTATGAAGAATTCACAATAGTCATTTTCTTTGGCAAATGGTAGGTTTATTTAGGAGAAAAATTTACCAACAAAATGAAGAGATAGAATAGACACCAGGAATGATAAATATGAAATAAAGTTGGGAGAGCATATAGTAAGCAAAGAAAGGGGTTTTAACAACAATGAAAAAGAGAAATTGCCTAATGTAAATCACAATTAACCAGGAGAAAAGGAACATCCCATGAGGTTGGAGTATTTCCTTAGACAACATGAGAGGAGGTGTGGGGGATGAAAGGAGAGACACCCTGAGGCATAGTGGGGAAGGGAGACATCAGGAGGCAGATCTCTGGACAAATTTATAGGGAAATTTAACCTCAGGAATTTGATATAACTCAGGATTTCTGACTGGACATAGCAAGGTGGGACTACCTACTAGCTCCATAGAGGTTGGGACTATAGGATTGAACTGATCCCCATCAGCACCTTTCCCTGCTTGCCTCAGAGAGTAATTTTATCAGTACTTCAGACTTTCAGACAACCCCAATTGTTTCAGACAACTGCTATTAATGGCTCATTTGTTCAAAGATTAAAGTTTTATGTGATCTGAGTTCAGATTGGAGAAATCCAGGTCAGTTTCTATCTGTAAATTCAGTTCTCCCAGTAAAAAGGACAACAGAAATAGGGCCAACATCCTCAATGAGTCCTAGAATCAATATATGAATGCATCTTAATATCCTAATTCAATCTTTACCACCTCCAAGAACAGGGCAGTTAAAATGGCAGAATTGGTAATTGTGTAAAGCTTAAACCTTTATTTCCAGAGGTTCACAGACTCTCTTCTTAACAAATGTTCACCCTAAACCTCCTACTCTACATCATCCCTATTCTCCTAGCAGTAGCCTTACACTCATCAAAGGCAAAGTACTTGACTACATGCAATTCTGAAAAGGACCAAACATTGTAGTGATTTGTGTTTGAATGGACTAGATTCCTGGTGTTCTAGAAGTTAGTGGCTATAAGAGAGTTGTGAAGAATCCCGTTGTGAAGAATCCCCTTTAAATCAGCTGCAGGTTTTAGGAGTGAAAGAATTCACTCATTCCTGAATTATTAGTTGCAAAATGAAAGTTTATTGTTAGATAGAAATCAGTTTACCAAGACACTGACTTCTATAGTGGCAGATCTATGGGAAAATGGAATTTTGCACTGAGAATGCAGTTCTCAGTAGACAGAAAGTCCTGGCAGCTGAGTGAGCTACCGGGGTCTGTCTGCAAATGGCCTTCGTTGATGGAAGCTATTATATTGGGTGTCTTGATGGGGGGTGGGACAGCCCGAGAAGGTCAAACCCAGTGAGGCTGGGACAACTTGGATCTCCTATTGGAATGAACACTTCAAAGGGGTGTTTGACCAGGATCTCTAATTGAATCCCAGGCCCTGGCATCCTGGAAAGATAACTTATCTGGAGAGTAAGTATATGCCTTCCCCAGGAATGGTTGAGATTCTGAAAGATTCTGATCTGTGATCAATAGGGCTGGCAGAAGATATATTTTTTTTTTCCTAGAAAAGCTATTTACAGATCAGGCCTTACAGGGATAATGGATAGAAACTAGATCAAGTACTAGTTGACAAATCGGGGCTGATTTGCATAGGTAAAGTGAGAACTTCTTCCAGAAGTTGATACTAATAAATCAGTTTCTATTAAAACTACACTTTTGAAAACAATGTTGCAACTCCTAAGGTCATACAACTAGATAGTAACCGGCAGCTTGTGATTCGAAAAACAAGGTGCTCTTTTAATTGCATTACACAGGATTTTAAATTCAGCTGTAGGTCTGCCTCAAGCCTATCCTTCATTCCAATAGATCTAGGATTCTGATTCATTTTTGTGCCATATAGACTCGCTTTGATAGACTGGTGAGGCAATAGACTTCCGGGATCATGCTATTTAAACTCATCAATTAACTACTAGGACTGCAAATCAATTCCCAGACGCCAGGCCAAGAATTCCAGCAGGAGATAAAAGTGTTTCGGCCCGTAGCCCTCGACTTGCTCCCTATCCCAGCTCCCACACCCTCCTGCGGCTTCGGGAGGAAGCTGAACCCGAGGCTAGCGAGGCCGAAACCCGGTGTCCTGAGCCTCGGCCTAGGCGTCTCAGTCTTCTTGCAGAAGGGCGTCCCTTATCACTGAGATCATAGTAGGTGGGGGAACCTGTGACGGCCAGCCTTCGAGCCAGGATCCAGACAAAAGAGGGTGGGACCTTCGGACTCTAGGCCGCAGGAAAGGCGTAGTATTCGGGCGCCGATCGCGCATGCGCGGCGGGAAAGGACGGAAGGGGCTTGCACAATTTCGTCACCGCCTCGTAGCCCGACCGGAGCTCACGCTGTAGCGAGGAGTCGCCGCCGGAAGTAGCAGGTAAGCCATCACCGGAAAAAGAATTTTAAAAATCTGGATACTATTTTATCCACGTTAATATGCTCCCTAACACTTTGCGCGGGCCGCCCAGTGCCCATCAGCTTCCCTGGGATCTTTCGGGCATGGCGCAAGGAGTCACAGGGGTGTCTCTTCTTGGGATCCGGACCCGAAATCCATCGGAGGCAAAAAAGTGGTTGAATGTCAGAGTAATTGTCAGGAGTGCTGAGAACACAAGGGCTTTGTGCAGAGGAACTTTATCCGCCTTGTTCTATCATCCCCAGTGCCCTGCATCATTCTGATTAGTGTTGGGATTGATTGGCGGAGGCGGAGCCTGAGGCTCATTCCCCGAGCCTCCCCTGGATGGGAGGAGGGAGGAGGAAAGAAGACCACGTGGATTACCAAGAGTTAAAGAGTATGGGAAAATTCCTGGCATTTAACTTCCTAAATACCTCTAAAACCGACAATTATAACCAAATAACAATTACAGGAGAGAGACTGGAACGACCAGGTGTCATTGAATTATCGTAGTAATTATTGAAATATTCTGAGGCTCAAGAGGTTGTGACTTGACTATAGCCAGTTGGTTAAGCACTATGATCGCTCTGACCTCGAGCCCCATTTACTACACACGTTAATGTGCTGAAATTAATCAAATTTTAATAAGGAGAAAGTTATTTGGAGTTGTATTAATAGTTGGAAAGTAGACAATTTAATACAAGTGCCTTTTCTGTAAACGCTACACATAGCCTATGTTTTCAGTTATATATTAGATTTGGGGATGGAATGGGTCATCCAAAATTGTAGTTCAAATTATTCATTGCAACCAATAGTTTCAGCATCTTACTACCCGACCAATCATCGGCTTTATTAACAATTGGATTGCATAATTATGTCAGAGAAAAATTTTGTACTAACTGCCATATCATTTAGCACAGTTCTTCATGGTTTTCTCTATACAGTGGTCCCCCAGAGGAATGCAGATTAATTTTATTCTAGATAAAATTATAATCATGGCTAAGATTGTCTAATTGAAACTACATAAATAATTCCTACATGACCAAAAGTTCACCACAGATGAATTAACTTTTTCCTTAAAAAAAAAAAAATGCAACTTATTTTCTACATTTGTGATTCGAACAGTTGTTAGCTTGGATTTCTTTCTTTGAATTGCCTGTTTATATGTATTGGAAAACAACATATTAATATAATGTAACATAATAATGTTATATAAAAAGTTTTATAATTTTGAGTCAGTTTCTTACTTGACTTGAGAACTTTATCAGGGGTTGATAAAACCTTTGCAAAGATTTCTCCTGTTATGTGGTTCCTTCTTCATCTTAATGGCAGTTTTGTGCAAAACCTTTTAAATTTTATACAATTAAAACTACCATTTTATCTTCTTTGATGCTATCACTCATTTAGTTATAAACTCTTCCCTAGAATTTTGTTGAAAATTTTTTATTTCTATAGAATCATCCTTTGATACTTTGATGAAGGCACTAAAATAGATCATTTTAAGTAGTATTGTCATTTTTATTTTATTAACTTGACCAGAGCAATTAATTTCTCCAAAAATTTTTGTCTATAAAATTTCAGTTAATAGTTCTTGAATAATCTTGATAGATATATTTCTAAATATTTTATATTATATAGCTATTTTTATAGAATTTCTCCTTCCAGATATTCCTATTGGGTTTTGTTATTATTGTAAAGAAATGCAAGAGTGCTAATGATTTAGGTGGATTCGTTTTATATCCTGCAGATCTGATGAACTTGTAAATTATTTCTTAGTTATTTTATTTTAAAATTAAATACAAAATAGGAAAAAAATTCCCACATGTACACCAGAACATGAGGGTTCAAAATATAAAGCAATAAATTTCTATTTCAATAAAGCCAATATAATAAATGCTTTTAAAAAAGGCAACTAAATTTTTATTTTCAATTTTCATAAATATTTTACCATACAAAGAGACTTGTATAAAAACTGGATTTCTGTTACGTACACTTTGTATTTTAAGTAATTGTATGTAAAATTTTATCATAGTAATAAAACTGCTCTTTCCTCCATTTTTAAAAGCATGCTGATCCCATTCTCTATGAAGAATTGCTTCCAGTTACTTTATATCTTCAAAGTCCCAATAGCTGGTTTAAAAAATGCAGCAAAAGGTGGGCTCGTTTTACAATCAACCTCTAACAATATTTACCAAAATCTGGCTGTGGAAGATTGGATCCATGATCATATGAACTTAGAAGGCAAGCCTGTTCTTTTCCTTTGGAGAAATTCCCCTACTGTTGTAATTGGCAGGCATCAGAATCCCTGGCAAGAATGTAACCTAAATCTAATGAGAGAAAAGAGCATAAAATTGGCTCGGAGAAGAAGTGGAGGAGGAACAGTATACCATGATATGGGTAATATCAACCTGACTTTCTTCACAACTAAGACAAAGTATAATAGAATGGAAAATCTGAAACTGGTTATTAGAGCACTAAATGCTGTCCAACCACAATTGGATGTCCAAGCTACTGACAGATTTGACCTTCTACTAGAGGGACAGTTTAAAATCTCAGGAACAGCTTCTAAGATTGGACGGACTGCTGCTTATCACCACTGCACATTATTGTGTAGTACAGATAGGATTGCTTTATCTTCTGTGCTGAAGAGTCCTTACCATGGGATTAAGAGTAATGCTACTCCTAGTGTGCCTTCCTTGGTGAAAAATCTTTTAGAAAACAACAATACTTTAACTTGTGAGGTATTGATGGAATCTATTGCAGCAGAGTTTGCTGCTTATCATCAAATTGATAGCAACATTATTCTAATAAGTCCATCAGATGAGATAATGTTCCCAGGGATAAAAAGAAAAGCAGAAGAACTACAAACTTGGGAATGGATATATGGCAAAACGCCCAAGTTTAGTGTAAATACTTCTCTTAATTTGTTAAGTGAACAATCATGTTCTGAAATGAAAATATATGTAGATGTAAAAAATGGAAGAATTGAAGACTGCAATATTGATGCACCTGGTCACTGGTTACCAAAGGAAATGCTTGACAAACTAAAAACAAGCTTTATTGGCAATAAATTTTGCCACAGTGAAGCCACAATGCTATTAAATGCATTACTTAGAACATGTCCAAAAGACCATGAACTATACAGCAAATGGCATCTTCTTTGTGAAAAAGTTAAGACAATAATGTAATTCAAGAAAACAGTGATTACTTTTTGTAATGATGACAATGTTGGTACAGTAAAATTTAATAGCATATTCCATTCTATATGTATTTCTTAAAAATCTAATTTTTGGAACAGAAAGAGAAGTCAGAATTAGTAAAATGCTGATTTTAATTTAGTACTCTTTACTTTGCTTTAGACAGAAGCTTCTGAAGCTGTGGATTCTGACCTTTCTTGAAATCTTGAAAAATCATCAATAGTAAAAGGTTTCTGAATGCTCTACATCCTACAGTATCAAATATTCCCTCCAATTTAATTCTTTATATAAAAATGAACAAGCACATTGATCTTATCAGTATGAAAATTTGCTCTCAAAGAATTGTTTTAAAATAAATTTCTTTATATTAATTTATTATCAGTAAATTATTTTTTACCTCTATATACCTTTATATATGTAAAAGTTTCCTGGGTGAAAAGGGGTCACAAACAAAAAAGTTTTAAAAGCCCTGCTTTAAACTATACAAGTTACTTTAGGTAACATTTTTAAACCAATGATGATGCTAGAGAAGAAACAATGTCAGTCATATTAAATTGCATGTTAATAAAACAAAACAGTATCCAAACCAATAGAAATATAAAATTAAATTTACTATTTTACATTTTCATTTACAGGAATGATTACTGTATAAAAAATGTCTAAAATTCAATATTCATTTAAAATATACTTTTAAAACATGAGGTCAGAGATAAATCATCATATTTTCTTTGTGTGCTTAGTATGAAAAATGTCCACTGTTGTTTCATGACACGGTCTCAAGTCAAAATCACAATATCCAAGTGTAAAATGTCCCTAAGGAAAAAAAAGAGAATTTGTTATTAATGGCATATAATTATGTCATTCATTACTAAGAGAAGACTATGTCCTACCTGTGGTTTCTTAAAATAATCAAGTCCCCTTCCAATCTTAATCATCCATCCATTGTTGAACCTATTGAAATTAGAAATGTAAATGTATAAACACAAAGGTTAAATGAAAAATTTTAAAGTGATTGTGCCTATTTCCTCTAGCCAAGGGAAGTCTCTTACTTGATCAGGTGTATGGGAGTGGAAGCAACACCAGGTTTAATCTTGGACTGTGTCTATATAAAGGGATAAGCTGCAAAAAAAATTAGTTGTTTGGATGAGCTGGCAAATATCATAACAGTTTAGCTAAGTGAACCACTGAATTTAAGCCTGTTGTCAATATGGTACTGTTCTGCCAAACTAAACTGAATCTTTCACTGGATTCAGTAAGGGCAACTTGTTTTGACAACTTAAAACATCAGCCATACGCTTTCATATATTGTGTTATTATGACCTGAATGAGAAGTGACCCCCCATTTCCAATTGAGCCTATCTTCCTTATTATCTTGCTCATTGTTCTTCTGCCATCTTACCATACTATACTATGACCCCCCTCAAAAACTGATTCAATACATTTGGAGTTAATTAATGAGAACAATCCTTTTCTGTATAAACAAAGGTTATCTTTCAACTTAATACCAGAGAGAAAAAAGTTATAGCTATTCCAAAAGATCTCATGATACAAGATTCATATGGGAATGTGTTCAAACTGAGATATGGGTGAGACTTATCAATCATTCCAAAGTGAATTAATAATAAAAATAACATGTCTATATTCAACTCTTAAACTCTAGTTATTGGGACAGTAATCTGGTAAGCATATATTTGTTTTAAAGAGGTCAAAAAAGGTCTAAATTAGAAAATAGCATTTTAAAAAATACTGTTGATATGGCCCAGGCCATTTCATTTTAAAAACTAATAATCCAAACTGATTTAACACATCAATAAACTATTAAGTGTTGTATACTTGAAGTATGAAATTATCATAATAATCATATCACTACTTGTAATGATTTGGTGAATGAGAAAAACAGTCCTTTGTATGTGTTGTGTATGAATGAGTATACATATATAAGCTATATCTTGTCCATTAGGAAACCATAAACTTACATATGTCATGAAATGAATCAACTCTTCCTTTTTTTAAAAAACCATGAGAACAGTAAAATTTAGTTATGTTTAAATTTGTAATCATTAAACCCCCAAATTATTCATTTTATAAAATTATGCAAAAATTAGTGAGAAGGAAAAAGATTATCTTTAGTTTTTAATATCTGGATGTTTTATTTATATATATGTATGTATATATGGCTTAAAAATGAAAAATTTGACACCAACCTAATTTCTCGATCGTGAATTGAAGAAGAGAATTGTATTTCCAGCTCTATTCCATGTTTACTAAGTGACTCTCTTATTTCTTCCAGGCCACTGGTCTGCTGACTATTCCCAATGCCCTGTTAACAGCAAATATATATATATACATACATGCATGCATACACACACACACACACACACACACACACACGTAATATGTATACACACTATATTTTTCTTTTCTCTAATTCTGACTTTTGTATGTACAGTGTAGATGACTGAAAGGCAGTTGTATTAAAATGTGTATTAAAAAAACAAGGAACAATAATGTATTTTAAATAATTTCCCTTTCCAGTGTTAACAAGAACTCAACCTTGTTTACAATTTTGTAACACATATAGTCATACAAATGGAAGTGGAGAAAATGTAGAACTTGCAATTAACAATCCATATAAGACAATTACTAACCATGTCACTCCAGACAACTCACTTAATCTCTTTAAGCCTCAATTTTTCCATCAAAAAATGGACATCATAACAGCAACTAACTCTCATGCTTGTTATAAGAATAATCTAAATGAACGGAGCAGCAAATCTTAAGTCAATATAAATTGCTATTCCATCTTAGGAAATTAACCAATATATGTCATCAGAAATACAACTAGATGTAATTTGCTTTATGTCAGTCGTTCCTGTTATATAAGCTTATTTCTAAAGAAAACAGCATAAATTGGAACACAAGGTTTTGCAAAGGTAAATGTTGAAATCTATCATTGCATGTATTTTAAAAATAAAAAGCTATTATTAAAAACAAAAAAAAAAATTAAGAAAGCAGCATGATTGAACACGGTGGTTTTGAAGATTGAAGGCTTAAAGTTCATTAAGATTCTAGATTCATATCTGCGACTGAGACCCACTGAGTTTCCTCTCAGGGACTCGTGTGTAAAGTGAGGAGACTAGACTAGATTGTTTCTAAGATAATTTACAGCTTTATGAATCTAGTCCATTTTTACAGAAAATGTTACATTTGTTCCCTTGATTGTGCTATATTTTATAACTAGTTAAATAAGGGAAGCTTAAAATATTTGAATACTTACTTTATCCAAAGAAGTAAGAAGATGAATAGTTTTCACTTTACATGGCTGCTTAACAAGCATCTCACAGAATCGAAGAAAGTTGTATAGCTAAAAGATACCAATAATAAAATTTTGCTAGCCAGCAAAACAAGTATCATTACATTTTTGTTTCTAAGTTATATTTCACTTGCCTGGTGAGTTTGCCTAATATAAGGATCTTCTATCCAGACTTCAGTAACAGCTGCATTAAGATATTGTTGAAAAAGTGATTCATAACTAAAGCCCGTTGCATTGTCTTCTATTTTAATTTGCTTGTGGTATTTTCCATCTGACAAAACATATTAAGTTCAGTAAATATTTTAGTACTTTGTTCAAGAAAGACACTTTGTTAGGTTGTGGTGGGGGAGATATAGAATTTAGAGAGAAACAAAATTCCAGCTCTCCTGGAGATTATAATCTGGTAGTAAGACAGAGAAAGACACTTTGGTAATTTCAAAGATCAGTAATTTCATTGGTACCATCAACACAGATCACTACCTCTTGACATTTTAGTAGGTGTTTTTGAGCTATTATTGCCAAAAAACTGATCATCCTAAGGTCAATATAATGATGATAATTGCAGTTAGTGATATATGTTGTTAAGAAGTATACGTGGGGTAAGAGCAGGAAAACTTTCCTAGAGGAGGTGACATTTCATTTGAATTTTATAACTAGTAAGGGGAGAATCTGTGAGTGAATTTTAGGAATCAGGAGTCTTGTGAAAAATGCTCAGAGGCAAGAATGCACAATAAATTCAAGAGACACAATAGCTTATCCAGTTGTACAATTTCCTGGAATATAGCATCTATAATAATAGCACAATGCTTGAAAAGTTGCAGTGGTGCCTGGTGAGGTTGAAGAGTTGGAATTTGATTTGGAAGACAATAGGATACAATAGTATCTTAGAAACAATCTAGTCTAGTCCCCTCACTGAGTAAAGGAATGATAGGGCCAAGGCAGATGTCATGTAGAGGTAACAAGGGCAGTTTAAAAATGGGAAGAGCTAGAGACTGAAAGACCCTTTCTGGAAGCTATTATAATTGGGCAAGGGACTGATACTGAAGTCTTAGAATAGCTGTGTCAATAAGGAGGTGAGGTAGATGCTAAAGGTAGAATTAACAAGTCTTATTTGGTAAAACTAAGAAATGAAGTTATAGGAAAGATAGGAAGATCACCAAAGGTTCACCAATGAATGGTAACATTAAAAAAACTAAGTTTTCAGAGAGAAAGAGAATTTTAAATATACTGCTCTTAGATAATGAGTTTTAAAGTACTAGAGGTAGCAGCCAAATGGAAGTATGCTACAAGCAGTAATGCAAGGCTGAAACTTGAGACTTCATGAGATTAGAGCAGGACCTACAGATTTCAGCGTTATCTATTAAGCCATGAATGCAAATAACAAGAAAGAGGGGGGAAAAAAAACAACCAATGACAGAACTTTGTGAGATACTCACCTTATGAAGAAAAAAAAGCTATGGAAGAATGATTAGAAGAGAACTGGAGTGCCAAGTGTCAAAGCTGGGGAAAGCCCAAGTATCCACAAGGAGCTGATAAATCAGTGTCAAATACTAGAGAAAGATCAGGGAAAATGAACACCAAAAAAAAAAAACAAACAAAAAAGCTTTTGAATTTGACAGAAGGCAATTTCTGACTTTTGAGAATTCAATTTCAAAGAAGTGGTAGGGACAAAAAAAAAACAAAACAAAACAAAAAAAAAAAACCAAACCAGACTGCAGAGGATTCATGAGAAAGCAGGTGTTAAGGAAGTAGAGACATTTGGTTTAAACAGATTTCAAGAAAAGGAAGAAAATGTCATAATAGTATCAGATAGCCCAGAAAGGTCAAGGCAAAGGATTGGGAAAACAAAACATATACCTAAATGGTTTAATTGATGGTTAACAAACACTCCTTTAATTAATGGTGAAAATACTGAAAACAATCACATATAAATTAATAGTAGCACAATATAGATAGTTTCATGATTCTGATATTTTAAACAAATTTTAGGGTGCTCTCCTCAGCTGGGTTCTTACAAGTTATTTATAAAGTTGTCTGATAATTATCTGCTGTCATTTTTTCTTGGCTCAGCAGAACCATAATTCCTATTAAATCCTGGTTATTCTCTTTAGAAGTTAAACCCTATTAGTTCTACAATTTTAGACATGGATGGAGTATGATATATTTACTATTGTATTTTATGTTGCTTTCAAGTCTGCTTTAAGCCCTGTAAAAGCTGATTTTAATTAGAGAAACCAGTCTTGGAAATCCTAACAACTTCTCTTCATCAATCCTATTAACTCAATTTAATTATCTCTTATAATTTCAGTTTGTTTCATTTTGATCTTGATATCCCTAATATTTAGTCCAGTGTATGAGATACAATAAATAAATATTAATGAATGATTCAAAAATCTTTTTTTTTAATGTCATAATATATAGTTACTCCCCAGTTTATAAAAAAGCTATGCCCTATAACTTGGTTCAAGTCATGTTTTTGGATGTGTGTAGAATATACTTGAGTGCATTTTCATATAGAAGTAAGATTATGACAAATTCCTAGTCCAGCAAGGCCTCTCGAAAGATTTAGTTCATTATTTAAGTTGTTTAACTATTATTAGCTAATTAAGTATTTTCAAGAGTTTGGTAACAAATAGATTAAGTATTAATAATCTCCATAATAAGAAATTTTCAATGGCAAAATGTATTCTTAGTTATAGCTGTAACCCCATCTCAGCTCCTATCTATTCTATAAGGTCCAATTTCTTAAACTATGGCTTGAGGCTGCATATGGGGTCTTGTAACTGAACATGAGAGTTGTGAAATTATGATTTATTATCAGTAAACGTTTTGATTTGTATACCTATTTTAAATATTTAGATATTTGGGGTCACTTAAAAATTTCTTCAGTGAAAAGAGATCACAAAGGGGAAAAGTTTAAGAAGCCCAGCTATAGAGGTTTGCCTTCTTCAAACTAAACTGGCATCGTTGAGGAGGAGCTAAAAAAGATGATGTGGTACAGCTGATTAGTGAAACCTTTGGAACCCAGTATTAGGATTTAGCAGAAAAGATAGGGAAAGTCCCCCATGAACAAAAATCATAGCAATAGGAAAGGAGACAAATATGGATTATTTCTTAGAATTCTTCCTTTAGAAGAATAGTCAGAGACATAGGTAGAGTTGAGCTAAAGTATGAACACCAGGATATTTTGTCTTTTTATTTTGGTCTTGTTTTTTGCAAAATGTATTAGGAAGAGTCAATGATACAGAGGAAGATCTAGAGAAGGCTTGCTATAGGCAAAAATAATTACTTATATCTGTGTAACATTTAATGATTTATAAAGTGCTTTACTAAAGGAAGGAGAAAAGAAAAAAACATTCAGTTCATTTATAAACCATAGGGATCAAGAAATCTCTGCAAGGTTGACACAGAAGCTCATTTAGGTATTCTTGTACTGATAATTTAATAAAGGACACTATAGCAAAACACACAACACTGATTTTATATAAAAGTTTGTTCTTGAGGAAGGAGGATGACAACAAAATTTTATGAGATCCCATAAAATCTTTCAAAGTAAGTGGAGATCTAGTCATAGAGGACTTGGTATACTATTTATTTTTTACAATTGGTTTTTGAAAGTATATTTCTTACCTTCTTTTTCTTGCTCCAAGAACTTTTTTATGTCTTCTGCTCTGTCCATGTAGTCAGAAATTTTTTGTCTTAAATGACATTTCTTTGCGGTGTCTTTGGTGCCTATAATTTAAAAATTATATATATTCCAATTTTCAGAATATTTTCACTTATCATAAGCATAATTTATAATTTAAAATTTTTCCTAATTCACCTATGCTAATCTGCTTTCATTTCTGGGATAAATTTATTAAAGACAGTTTTGAATAATTAGTTTGGGTCAAGAAAAGACTACACTACATTCATGAGGGATATTATGTCAAGTTGTCTAGAATAAAGAATGAATATAGGAAGTAATGTGAAATAAAGCTAGAAAGTAGTTTGGGACCAAACCCTGGAGGGCCATAAATGCCAGGCCTTTGGAGTTTGTATTTTATTACTCTTTAGACAACAGGAGGATCCTAGAGCAGGAGAATGAAGTGAGCAACCTTGTGATTTAAAAATAACAATAACAATCTTTTGTGTTTCTGAAAGAGGGATTGAAAAGAGTTAAGACTAGAGTTTTAAAAACTTAGGGAAAAAATAGAGGTTACAATATGACAAGAGATAAGAGGTGATGAAGACTTAAATGAGTGATGACAGTATGGAGATTCTTAGGATCCCCAAGCCAAGACTACCATTTTTTTTTACTATTAGGAGATACCCTATTTTCCACAGCAAAGGTCCAGCAAGCAATATGTGCCCTCAACATGTATACATATATTGTATTTAACTTATACTTTAACATATTTAACATGCATTGGTCAACCTGCCGTCTGGGAGAAGGAGGGGAAAAGTTGAAACAAATGGTTTTGCAGTTGTCAATTCTGGAAAATTACCTATGCATAAAATTTTTGTAAAAATTAATTAATTTAAAAAAAAAAAAAAAAGATGTTCCCTCAACTTGGCACAATAAGCCTTTGCATCCACTCTCTGGATGAACTTAATTGCAGCAAAATGCCAGAATTGTTTCATATCAGCAATAGGTGGTCCCCAAGCTAGAACAAGCACCTGCAGGACCTATGTTCTGGATCACTAAGTCCTGCAAATCAAACTTGTGTCACTGTTGCTGTTATCCCTCTTTGTCAGGGCTACAGTTAACTGTGTGACCATTGCTATAGGTATTGAGACCTGCCCACATTAAAGCAGGTCTCCTTGATATCAAAGGAAGCCTTGGTATGTATCTAGTTTTCCTTCTCCAGTGGGATTAAAGATTTTTACCTCTGACCACTGTTGGCTCTTTTTTGTTTGTTTTTATTTTATTTAGAGTTACTGGTGGTTGTAATAACCTGTGGAAGCTCTCTGGTATGTATATTATTATTTTGAGTTGGCAATAGTTGCATATTCTCTGATTCTTTGGTCATTTTTCAAAGTTGACAGAAGGACCAATGGAAGACAAATAACAGGCCTTGATAATTAATTTGTATGTGGAAATGGAAAGATTAGGAGAAAAAAAGAAAAGATCACTCCAAGGTTTCAAACATGTGGGTGAACAGGAAGAGGGTGGTGCCTTTGACAGAAATAGTGAAACGGAGAAAGATTTGGGAAATGGAGAAATGAATGAATTCTGTTTTGGACAGGATGAGTAATCTTGAAGTTTTAGCATATGTATAGTGACTATATGTACAAATATTTACATACAAACACACCACATAACACATGTATGCTGGAGTCACTAATCCAGGGGAGTTGAGATTCCATGACAGAAAAAATGAAATTGTAAAGGAACTTTTGTCCTACAATAATGTAATCATATAAACCTTTTCTGGTTCTGCTTGCTTCATTCTGCATAAATTCATAAGTTTTCTCATGTTCCTGTCCCTTTTGTTCTTAAAATATTCCATTAATTCAGATATCATAATTTGTTCATCCATTTCAAAACTTTTGTCTACCATACCTTCAGCTCTTGTAAAATGTTTGTAATTTTTAAAGGCCTACAAACCAATCTGGTTTATTTCCAAAAGGTAAACTGTAAGTCCTTATATAATTAAGGAGGGTCTTATCTCCCTTACAAACCCTCCTAGGAAGGGAGTCTGCTATGCCTGGTTCACCCAGGTGGATCCATAAATCAACCAAGCATAGGGATTGCCAGCATGCTGTCTTGATGAAAGACTGCTGCTATCCAAACACCAACCTAAATTGGTGGAAAATAGGATTATGAATTTAGAATCAGAAGAAATTTTAGGCCAACTACACTTTTTAGATAAGAAAACTGCCATCCCCCAAGGTCACACAAATAGGTCATACAGGTAAGATTTGAACCCAAATCTTCCAACTCTAAACCCAATATTCTTTCTACATTCCACAATCTATGGTTCCAGACAGAAATAAGTCAGAGCCAAAACTATTATGGAACAAAACATTTTATCCTATGGTGCTTACCTGGGAGAGTATGCTTGTCTTAGTGACAACTGCAGTCTGCTAAGGGGCACAAAGTCACAAAACAAAATGCTATAATGAGATATGAAGGGAATGACCACTACTGGCTGGGACTGGGAGTTAGAAACCAGAAGGAAGCTTTCCTACAAGAAGTACTTGAGGCATCATACCAGCAAACAAGAGAAGGGAAGGTATTCCAGAAATAGGAAACTGGATGAAGACAAGACATTTGAAAGCAAATTTGTATCTGTGTCAGAATGAGTACAGATACACAAGAAATGAGAGTTTACTCATCTGTAAAATGAGGAGAAGCCATCTGTCCCACCTGTTTGCTATGAGGCTCCAACTGAAATATATTGAAATGCTTTGCAAACTTTAAAAATCAATTATTATTATTATTGTAGATTAAGGTAAATACATTATTTAGGAGTCTGTCTGGCCTCAGGGTTAGGAAGACCTTGGCTCATATTCTGTTTCTGAAGCTGGCTATGAGACTATATATCAGGTTCAAGTGTTATGCAAATATCTTTTTCCACCGCTGGGTTACACTGTTATTAATGTGGGTTAGTTTTGTCTTCCCAACTCTCTAGATTATAAATTCATTTAGAGTGAGGGCCAGATTTTATACTTCTGCATCCCTAAAGCACCAGCACTTTTCCTGGCCAAAAAGTGTATAGTCTGCTTATAAAGCAAATTAGACACACACTTTCTTTATAATGTATCAAGTTTTGCCCTTTGTACTTGGTGTATTGGTAATTACATCTTTTTGTCACTGCCCCATACCACTTCCTCTAAAGCAATCAACAAACATGTAAATATTATTTATTATAATAGCTTACTATTGCCAGATACTGTGTTATTGATAGGACAAAATGCTTCCCTAAAGAAGGGAGGGGAGGATGTATACACAAACAGCAGAACTAGAAAACCAATTTACACAATACCATTGTCACAAAGAAAAACAGATTAAAACAAAAAACAAAAACAAGATCTTTAATCAATGCAATAGCCAAGTACGATTCCAAAGGAGTGACGATGAAGCATGTTACTCCTCACTGCGGAATAAAACATAGTTTTAGGGCTCGGCCAGTGTGGGAATCTGTTCTGTGACACTGCAGCTGTAGGTGTTTTCTTAGAAGTTTGGGTTTCGTTTTCTCCACACCAACTCAAGGAAGAATACCTTGAGGAATGGACTGAGGGAGGAAGGAATTGAGAGATTACTGAAATCTTTAAAAAAAAAAAATGCACTTGAAATCCGAGAGAATCACAGTCAAGCAGAACGACTTTGGAAGTAAATTGTTGAACTTGAGATACGTTTTAAAAGAAAAAAGCAAACTTTTAAAGGTACCGTCCTCTTTCAGAACAAACTAATTGCAAGGAAGTGTTCCTCAATACTAGAATTTCTAAGGTTGTATGCATTTAACATAAAAATACTTTTTGGTTAACTGAGTGATGTATATATGACTCTGTCTTGTTTGGTGCTATTTAATTTCAGAATTTTTTTTTAACCAACGTTAAATGTTCACAGAACCCTGCACTTCCAGCGTGTGCCTCCTTCTCCACTCACCTTTAAGTACTTGCATTAGCATATCGATACCCTCCTGGTAACACACAAGAGCCTCCTGGTACCGGGAAGTAGAGTCCAATTCCACTGCTCGTTTCAAGAGGGTACTGGCCGCCGCCGCATCTTGGGGCTGCTGCACCGAGCCCTTGGCCGCCATCCCAGCCGATAGCCCATTCACTCCGCCCCACTGCTTCCCCTCCCCGGCCAGGAGCACGCATGCGCCCGCTCGCGGCCGAATAGCAGTCACGTGGCGTCTGATGTGGGGCGGGACACTCGAGCGCGTTGTCCTGGGCCGAAAAAAGTCGTGACCTCTTATTCTCAATCCAGGCCTGGGAAGAAAGCGTGATATACGCGCGCTGGGCCGGGTGATTCCTGAAGATCTCTTGGTCCATGATTTCTCTCACTTTCAGGAGAAATAAATCGGAGGCAAGAACCACAAGAGTCCGTGGCTGGGCGGAGCTGGTGAGTGTGGGACGAGTGGGGGAGACGCCTCCGAAAATTCCCTCACTTCCCGGGCGTTACGGGCCCGTAAATCTAAAGGAAAGTAACAGGGCTAGGGACTATTGTTAGTTAATTCTCTCTGCCGGGCTAACTCCCCTCCTACTCCCCCTCCCCCCCAGGTCGGGACTCTGGGAAACCACTACGCCCAAGGAACAGCCTGTGGCTAGATTGGAACGTTTCCTGTGGCCCTGGAGTGAGGTCACTTAGCCGCCCAGGGCTCCTGAGGGGTAACGGGAGCGGGGTGACTACCTTTTTTTTGCTAGTCTTTTCATCTCCAATTCTTCGTGATTTGATTTGGGGTTTTCTTGGCAAAGAGACTGGTGTTTTGACATTTCCTTCTCCAGCTCATTTACAGATAAGGAAAAAGAGGCAAATAGAGTTAAGTGACTTGCCCTGTATCCCACTAGGTAGGAAGTGTCTGAGGCTAGATTTGAACTCAGGAAGGTGAGACTTCGGGACTTCAGTCCCGGTGTTCCAGCCCCTTCCAGTCCCAGTGGTGCGGGATGATTCTTCCGAAAACCTGTTTGTTATCTTTGCATGCGGTTTTCTGTAATGGATAGGTTATCCAGTATAGTGGATTATTTGTTAGGAAAAACAAACAAACAAAAAACCACACAAACATTTCTGGCTTTTTCCTTAGTCTTTCAAAAACCGAGTTAGCTTGTCATCCAGGGAAGGCTAAAAGCAGTGATTGGAAGCCCCGAATTGGGTTTACTGGGCTTAAACTTGGATCTCCTTGTCAGTTTTGGACTTTAATGATAGAAAATGACATACCCAGAAAATCTTGCTGAGCATAGGAATTGCAATTGATGAGAAATACTAATTTGTGGGAAAACATTTTTACAGTTAAAGGTTCTGATAAAGGCCTCATCTCCAAAATATACAGAGAATTGACTTTAATTTATAAGAAATCAAGCCATTCTCCAATTGATAAATGGTCAAAGGATATGAACAGACAATTTTCAGATGATGAAATTAAAACTATTTCCACTCATATGAAAGAGTGTTCCAAATCACTATTGATCAGAGAAATGCAAATTAAGACAACTCTGAGGTATCATTACACACCTGTCAGATTGGCTAAGATGACAGGAACAAATAACGATGAATGTTGGAGGGGCTGTGGGAAAACTGGGACACTGATGCATTGTTGGTGGAGTTGTGAAAGAATCCAACCATTCTGGAGAGCAATCTGGAATTATGCCCAAAAAGTTATCAAAATGTGCATACCCTTTGACCCAGCCATACTACTACTGGGCTTATACCCCAAGGAACTACTAAAGAAGGGAAAGGGTCCTGTATGTGCCAAAATGTTTGTGGCAGCCCTTTTCATAGTGGCTAGAAGCTGGAAGATGAATGGATGTCCATCAATTGGAGAATGGTTGGGTAAACTATGGTATATGAATGTTATGGAATATTATTGTTCTATAAGAAATGACCAACAGGAGAAATACAGAGAGGCTTGGAGAGACTTACATCAATTGATGCTGAGTGAAACAAGCAGAACCAGAAAATCATTATACACTTCAACAATGATACTGTACGAGGATGTATGCTGATGGAAGTGGATTTCTTCAACATAGAGAAGAGCTAATCCAATTCCAATTGATTAATGATGGACAGAACCAGCTACATCCAGAAAAGGAACACTGGGAAATGAATGTAAACTGTTATTTTTACCTTCTGAATCCAATTCTTCCTGTGCAACAAAAAATTCGGTTCTACACACATATATTTTATCTAGAATATACTGTAATATATTTAATATATATAAGACTGCTTGCCATCTGGGGGAGGGGGTTGGGGGAGGAAGGGAAAAAATCTGAATAGAAGTAAGTGCAAGGGATAATGTTGTAAAAAATTACCCATGCATATGTACTGTCAAAAAAATGTTATAATTATAAAATAAAATAAAAATTAAAAAAAAAAAGAGAAATACTAATTTGTTTAAGTTGCATTTTAATTTTTATCGTTCAGATAACATAATCATAATTTGTTCAGCAATTCATCTCCAGAATCAGATGTAAAATCCTGTTTGAGTTTAAAACCCATCATAACTTGGCCTCTTAATACGTTTCCATTGCCTACACACTCCATGAATTCTGTACTTTAACTACCCCAGGCACTTAGCATTTGTTCTATCACACTCCCATCTCCTCTCAGCCTTTTTCTTCAGCTGATTTCAAACCTGGAAAATATGTCCTCACCTTCAGCTTGGTTTCCTTCAAATTCTACCTGCAACAGGCTTTTTCTGATATACTCTCAGATATCTTCTCATTGATAATACTTAATATTTACATTATGCATAGTTATTTACATACAAAATTCTTGGTGACTGGCTATAGCTAGCTTCTTTCATTTTTTTTTAGTAGCAGTGTGGTGCACAGACTGGTAGTTGCATTCCCTTCTCCAGCTCATTTTACAGATGAGGAAACTGAGGCAAAAAAAAGTTAAGTGACTTGCTGAGAGTCATATAGCTAGTAAGTGTCTGAGGCTGAATTTGAACTCAAAAAGATGAGTCTTCCTGATTCCACACTGGGAATCAGAAGACTTGTGTTTTTTGTTTTACTTCTACCACCAATTTGTGGTCTGACTTGGGGCCTTATTTTCATCACATGTAAAATATGGAAGTTGGATAAACTTTGACATTCTACCATTTGATAATTTTCTGACAAGGAATGACACAAATAAAAGTTATAGCAAAGTTCCTTTTTTGTACAATACTGTTTTAACAAATGCCAGTTGTATAAAATGGAAAGTGATTGCTGAACGTTTAAGATGTTTATGAAGTATTCATGTAATAAATAAAGTGATAGTATCCTTATTTATTTATTCCCCCCACCCCCCAGGCTGGGATTAAGTGACTTGCCCAGGGTCACACAGCTAGAAAGTGTTAAGTGTCCATTGAACTCCGCTCCTCCTGAATTCAAGGCTGGTGCTCTATCCACTGCGCCACCTAGCTGCCCCCCTAATTAATTTATTAGGCTATAAAATATTTCTTGTCTTTCATTAGTCAATCAATAAGCATTTTATTAAGCAACTACTGTGTGCCAGGTACTAGGATACAAAGAATGAAATGATTCCAATTCTCTAATAGTTTGCATTCTAATAGGGGATGACCACAAATAAATATGTTCAGAATAAATATTTTAAAGACTACAAAATAATAAAATATAAGGAAATTCTAATATGATTCAAACATTTTTTGAATGTCAGTTTCCAATGATTTGGTTTATTACTCATTTTGTCAAAAGTTATTTTACCATATTATGTATTATATATGTATTTTACCATATTATATGTATTCAGCTCTTTTTTAAAATATAGAAAATCCATTCCAGCTTTTGTTTTTATCTTCTAAGTATAACCAAAACTTTGCTGTTATACTTTTGCATAATGTTATTTAATTATTAACAGTAAATTATGACCACTTTCAGATATTCACTTGGAATTAACTTGAAGCTTTTCGGACAGTAATACCATTAGTGGTGATATCTAATGGCAGGGATTTTGCGCTTAGTGGCCCAAAGCCCTCCAGGTAGAGTACAGGTATGTATTTTTTTTTTTTTAACAGTTCTCATTGTATATTCCAGTTCCTTTTCATCTTCATTCTCAATTTTATATTTCCACAGAAATGGAAATTACTTAAGAGGTCAACTAATCCCCAGCTTCTTAAGCTGATGGGGTCTCATAACTAAATATGGGGGTCATAAAATTATAATTTATCATGAATAAATACTTGATTTGTATACCTATTTTATATGCCTATATACAGGGGTCGCAGAAAATTTTCAGAGTTCCATAAGAAGTCCTCTCTGAGTTAGATTGTCTTACCTGAACTGGAATCCCCTCTCCAAATTTCTCACCAAGTGGTCATCCAGCCTGCACTAGAAAACAACTACTTTTGAGCAGTTCTAATCATTAGGAGGTTTTTCTTTAGTTTAAATCTACTTCTTTGCAAATTCCACACATTACTTTTAGTTCTGCCATTCTAGGAATGGATGTATGGATTGAACCTTAGGCCAAATACATTTGCTGTATAGGTTCTTTGCATGAAAAAAAAGTGAGTATGCAAATAAGGAGATAGTATAGGAAGTAAAGTTTGTGCATGCAAACACTGGATTAGCATATATCCTCAGGCAAGGAAAGGGCATTAACTGTAGACATAAATAAATTTTCATAAACTGTACCATGACTATTGGAAACTAGTAGTGATGGTAACACAAAATTTAATGGCTTATTTAAGCAAACGGGATTAGGCAGAAACAAGATGAAAATTAGTGAACTTTTTTTTTATGGATCAGTTGTGGAAAAGATATGAAAGGTGAACTGTAGCTTTCTGCTTATTTTATTGTAGAATGTGATATAATCATGTTTAAAAGAGAATTGGGATGAAGCTTTTAGTATTCATGAGTATAAAAGTATTATAAACTTATATTTTTGAAGTGACTGGTAGATTTCTGTATTAGCTCAAGTACTCAAAAACTGACATTATTAACTTTTTCTAGAATGTGACAAAAAGTCTGGAATCTCTCTCCTCAACTGATTGGATTCGGCATAAATTTACCAAGTCAAGAATTCCAGATAAAGTAAGAGCATTTTTTGAGTTTGGTGTGATTTTTATCTTTTTACATTTTAAAAATTTCCAGTGTATGTTTTTTTTTTTTTTTTTTTTTTTAATCAAAGGTTATGTGAAATTGCTTGTGAGATAAATGTCATTGTGTTGAAAAATTATGAAATCACTATTGTAAAGGCAGAGATGAACTAATGCTTAGAATTCTGGTGTTAATAATACACAAGTTATTGTATTGTATTAAAACCACTGTTTTGGCAAGAGGATAAGAAATTGCAATAATAACTCTTAATCCTGGGTTATCTCTTCTCTTTATACTTATCTTGGTTTTTAGGTCCTCTGGACTCAGTTAACTTTAAGCAGATAAATCCCATATGTATATATTCAGTTGCATTTTCTCTCTTGTACTCAAGTCTTGCATCATCAACTGCCTATTAGACATTTCCACTCAGATATATCCCAAAGACATTTCAGACTTGTGTAGGGAAGCTCCCCAAACCCATCCTGAAATTTCCCCATTTTTGTTAATGTTGTTGACATTTCTGAATTCACTCAAGTTCACTAACTTGGCATCAAACTCAACTTCTCCTTCAGCCCCTATATCTAATTATTTGCTAATTCTTTTTTTAAATTTTTTTCCCTAATTACATATTAAAAGTTTAAATTTTAAGTTCCCCATTCTATCCCTTCCTTTTCTACTCCCCTCTAGAAAGTAAGCAATTTAATATAGGCTATATATTTGCCAAGTCTTAGTGATCTTACTCCTGCAACATCTCTCATCCATGAAATGGGAATAATAACCATTTTCACAGTGTCTGTTTTTGTCCCAAAAACATATGTTTGTCTTGGCCCCTTAAACAATTAAACAGTCCTCTAGCTTTCCTCTTAAGTCATATCTTCCTAGGAGAAATGATGATGATGATAGTACTGATAAACTCTGGTTTGTGATTTGCAAATTCATATTACTTTAATGTAGATAGTGTGGGTATTAGAATACCAATTTGGCTAATAAAAAAAGTAAGCTTAGGAGAGATAAGTGGTGGTTTCACAGCTAGTAATTGTTGGAATTAAGATTACTTTTACTTTAAAGAAGAGATAATTTAACACATTAATGTGATCATAGATAAATCAGTATTAAGCAACTAATTGGCAAATGGAAACAAGTAAACTTGGAGATTTCAGAAAAATAATCACTTTCTCCTCATTTCGAACTCTGGTGTAGTCTAGTCACTTTTCCTTTAGTGATAGTCATACAGTCATCTTACATCTATGATATTTCTAAGGAGAATAAAAATCTGAAACCATATATATCTGGGCAAATTATCACAGTTGTTTATAACTTCAGGTTACTGTATATCAAAACCACTGTTGACTTAGGAAAGAAAAAAATTGAAAACAGCTCATTTTTAAATTTTCATATTAAAAGTTTGAGCTGGGAGGTTTGCAACTAGTTTATATATGTAGTAATAAAATGTTTATTTTAGAGAGTAAGGGGATGGCGGAATATAAAAGGCTTCTGAAAAATTTGAAAGTACTTTATTTTTTATTCTATTTTTACAGATTTTTCAGCCTTCACCTGAAGCTCATGAAAAATATGGTGGGGACCCTCAACACCCTCATAAATTACACATTGTTACCAGAATTAAAAGTGTGCAAAGACGACCATATTGGGAAAAGGAAATCATAAAGGTTCTTGGACTGGAAAAAGTAAATAACCTTTTTTGATGGTTATACTTGTTTTGAATTTAGTCTGTTTCTTACTTTAAGGTGCAGGGTTTTTTTATTAAGTTTGTTATTAAGCTAGTGACTGCGTTGTGTAGTTTTTAATCTCATAGTACTTTCAGGAGTTTGTAAAATTGTCTTTTCTTTATAGGCACATACTCCACAAGTGCATAAGAATATCCCTTCAGTGAATGCAAAATTGAAAATGGTTAAGCATCTAGTAAGGTTTGTTGTGGAATTTTAAGAATAATTACTTTTTTTCCCTTAATTTTTTTTTTTTTTTTTTTTTTTTTTAGGCTGGGGTTAAGTGACTTACCCAGGGTCACACAGCTAGGAAGTGTTAAGTGTCTGAGATCAAATTTGAATTCAGGTCCTCCTGAACTCAAGGCTGGTGCTCTATCCAGTGCGCCACCTAGCTGCCCCTTCCCTTAAAATTTTGATCATTCTTATAAATAACTTTTAATAACATTTTATATACTATTTTAATTTAAATTTAATTTAAATACTATTTTTTTTTAATGTTGTAGAATCCAGCCATTAAAATTACCACAAGGACTTCCAACAGAAGAAGATATGTCAGAAACTTGCCTCAAGACCACAGGTGAACTAGTAGTTCGGTGGCATCTAAAGCCAATGCAACAAAAGGCAATTAAGGCCTAATTGCTTCCTTACTTTCTTTAAATATTCTTCACATTTTTATTAAAATGTTTTAAACATCAGTTGTCTTCATTAACTGAGCCTCCTCCTTAGATGTTTGAATTGCTAACAGTAATCTTTTCCATTATTCAATTAATAGGTAATATTCAACTGTGCTTTCAAAAATTCTTTTAATATAAATCAAAGACCAGAATTACAACCTTCAAAGAAGTTGTCAAAAGTCAGTTCTTGATTAGGTAAAGAAACTGATCTTTTTAAACCGTCCTTTCCCATCATCTTTTCTCCTTATAACCAACCATTAATAGTAGCTACCAGACTTTTACTTACTTAAAGTCTTTGTCCGCCAAATCCCATTTAAGAATAGAAGAATCACTATCCTCAAAAAGTTATCAAATTGTGCATACCATTTGATTCAGCAGTGTTACTACTGGGCTTATATCCCAAAGAGATCTTAAAGAAGGGAAAGGGACCTGTATGTGCAAGAATGTTGTGGTTTTTTTTTTTGGGGGGGGGGGTAATAGTTTTTATTTACCAGCTATATGCATGGGTAATTTTACAACAACATTGACAATTGCCAAACCTTTTGTTCTAATTTTTCCCCTCCTCCCCCTCTCCCGAGATGGCAGGTTGACCAATACATGTTAAATATATTAAAGTATAAATTAAATACAATATATGTATACATGTCCAAACAGTTGTTTTGCTGTACAAAAAGAATCGGACTTTGAAATAGTGTACAATTAGCCTGTGAAGGAATTCCAAAATGTAGGTGGACAAAAATAGAGGGATTGGGAATTCTATATAGTGATTGATAGTCATTTCCCAGAGTTCTTTTGCTGGGTATAGCTGACTCAGTTCATTTCTGCTCTATGGGAACTGATTTGTTTCATTTCATTGTTGAAGATGGCCACATCCATCAGAATTGATCATCATATAGTATTGTTGTTGAAGTATATAATGATCTCCTGGTCCTGCTCATTTCACTCAGCAGCAGTTCATGTAAGTCTCTCCAGGCCTTTCTGAAATCATCCTGTTGGTCATTTCTTATAGAACAATAATATTCATATAACACAATTTATTCAACCATTCTCCAATTGATGGGCATCCACTCAGTTTCTAGTTTCTGGCCACTATAAAGAGGGCTGTCACAAACATTCTTGCACAAACAGGTCCCTTTCCCTTCTTTAAGATCCCTTTGGGATATAAGGCCAGGAGTAACACTGCTGGGTGAAAGGGTATTATGCAAGAATGTTTGTGGCAGCTCTCATTCTCAATGTGGGGGAAGGGGAGAAAGAGAATCTGTAATTCAAAAGTTTTAAAAATGAATATTAAAAATTATTTTTACATGTAACTGGGGGAGAATAAAATACTAAGTCCACAGTTTTTTCTGTCTGGCTGCATTTTGAATCTTTCAGAGTAACAGAATTTACACGGACGTTTTACATAACAGACATTTTACAAAAACAAAGACAAGAATTGTGTATGTTCAGGATGGATTACTTGCTATCTAGGAAAAGTGGGGAAAAGAGAGGGAAAAATTTATGACACAGGGTTTTGCAAATATGTATGCAAAAGTGCGTGTTTTGAAAATAAAACAATGTGCAGCCAAGAATAACTTACCCAGCAAAAATGAGCATCTTTTTTCAGGGAAGAAGATGGACATTAAATGAAATAAATGAATTCCATCTATTCTTAATGAAAAAACTGGATCTAAACAAAAAGTTTGATCTCCAAATACAGAACTCAAGAGATTTCTAAAAAGGTAAAAAGAAATCTTGAGAACTATATTTCTGCCATAAAGATAGATAAAGATCACATGTATAATTTGTTCTAGAAACTAGAAGTGGAAAGGAAATTATATCAGAAAAAAGGAGAGAGTGGTGGTACTACATCTTGAGAAGAGGCAAAGGTAACCTATTATATCTGAGAGAAAGAATGGAGGGGGATGAACAAAGTGTGTATCATATTCTCATTAGAATTGGCTTAAAGAGAAAAATATAGACATTCGACTTATGGTGAAACTCCTTCCACTTCAGTGAAAAGTGAAAAGTCAAGGAGTAAGCTAAGCTGAAGGGAATACAGAAATTGTGAGGAAAAGAGGTAAAATAGGGGGAGGGATACAAAAAGGGAGGGCTGTGACAAGCAAGTGGTGCTCACAAGTTTAATACTGGGAAGGGGGGGAAGAGGGAAGAAAAGGAGAAAAGCATAAGCAAGGGTTAACATGATGGCAAGTAATACAGAATTAGTCATTTTAACCATAAATATGAATGGAGTAAACTCCCCCATAAAGAGGAAGCAGTTAGCAGACTGGATTAAAAGCCAGAATCCTACAATATGTTGTTTATAGGAAACACCTGAAACAGGGTGATACATACAGAATAAAGGTAAAAGGTTGGAGCAGAATCTACTATGCTTCAGGTGAAGCCAAAAAAGCAGTGGTAGCCATCCTCATCTCAGATCAAGCAAAACAAAAATTGTTAATTAAAAGAGATAAGGAAGGGCACTATATCTTGCTAAAGGGTAGCATAGATAATGAAGCAGTATCAATATTAAACATATGCACCAAGTGTTGTAGCACCTAAATTCTTAAAAAGAGAAATTAAGAGAGCTGCAAGAAGAAATACACAGTAAAACTATAATATTGGGAGATCTCAACCTTGCACTCTCAGAATTAGATAAATCAAACCACAAAATAAATAGGAAAAAAGTCAAAGAGGTAAATAGAATACTAGAAAAGTTAGATATGATAGATCTTTGGAGAAAACTAAATGGAGACAGAAGGGAGTACACTTTCTTAGCAGAACCTATACAAAAATTGACCATATATTAGGATATAAAAACCTCAAACTCAAATGCAGTAAGGCAGAAATAATAAATGTATCCTTTTCAAACAACAATGCAATGAAAATTACATTCAATAAAAAGCCAGGGGAAAATACACCAAAAAATAATTGGAAACTAAGTAATCTCATACTAAAGAATGATTGGGTGAAACAGCAAATCATAGACATAATAATTTCACCCAAGAAAATGACAATAATGAGACATCATACCAAAATGTGTGAGATGCAGCCAAAGCAGTAATAAGGGGAAATTTTATATCTCTAGAGGCCTACTTACATAAAATAGAGAAAGAAAAGTTCAATGAATTGGGCTTACAACTAAAAATGCTAGAAAAGGAACAAATTAAAAAACCCCAGACAAACATGAAACTTGAAATTCTAAAAATAAAAGGAGAGATTAATAAAATTGAAAGTAAAAAAACTATTGAATTAATAAAACTAAGAGTTGGTTCTATGGAAAAACCAACAAAATAGACAAACCCTTACTAAATCTGATTTAAAAAAGGAAAGAGGAAAATCAAGTTGTTAGTCTTAAAAATGAAAAGGGAGAACTCGCCACTAATGAAGAGGAAATTAGAACAATAATTAGGAGTTACTTTGCCCAACTTTATGCCAAAAAATTTGATAAATGAAATGGAAGAATACCTTCAAAGATATACCTTGCCCAAATTAACAGAGGAAGAAGTAAATAGTCTAAATAGTCCCACTTTAGAAAAAGAAATAGAACAAGCTATTAACCAACTCCCTAAGAAAAAATCCCCAGGACCAGATGGATTTACATGTGAATTCTACCAAACATTTAGAGAACAATGAACTCCAATGCTATTATAAACTATGTGAAAAAATAGGAATTGAAGGAGTCCTACCCAAATTTCTTTTATGACACAGGTATGGTACTGATACCTAAACCAGGCAGGTTGAAAACAGAAAAAGAAAATTATAGACCAATCTCCCTAATGAATATTGATGCTAAAATCTTAAATAAAATATTAGCAAAAAGATTACAGAAATTCATCCCCAGGATAATACTAAGTGGGATTTATACCAGGAATGCAAGGCTGGTTCAATATTAGGAAAGCTATTAGCATAATTGATTATATCAATAACCAAATTAACAGAAATCATATGATCATCTCAATAGATGCAGAAAAAGCATTTGACAAAATCCAATATCCATTCCTACTGAGTATAGGAATAAATGGACTATTCCTTAAAATAATCAGGAGCATATATTTAAAACCATCAGTAAGCATCATAAGTAATGGGATAAACTGGAACCTTTCCCAGTAAGATCAGGAGTGAAACAAAGTTGCCCACTATCACCATTACTATTCAATATTGTATTAGAAACGCTAACCTTGGTAATAAGAGTCGAGAAAGAGATTAGAGGAATTAGAGTAGGTAATGAGGAAATCAAACTATCACTCTTTGCAGATGATATGATGGTATACTTAGAGAACCGCAGAGATTCCACTAAAAAGCTGTTAGAAATAATTCATAACTTTAGCAAAGTTGCAGGATACAAAATAGATCCACATAAATCCTCAGCATTTTTATACATCACCAACAAAATCCAACAGCAAGAGATACAAAGAGAAATTCCATTCAAAATAACTGTTGATAGCATAAAATATTTGGGAATCTATCTACCAAAGGAAAATCGGCAATTATATGAGCAAAATTATAAAACACTTGCCACAAAAATAAAGTCAGATTCAAATCATTGGAAAGACATTAAGTGCTCTTGGATAGGCCAAGTGAATATAATCAAGATGACAGTACTCCTAAACTAATCTATTTATTTAGTGCTATACCAATCAGACTCCCAAGAAACTATTTTAATGATCTAGAAAAAATAACAAAATTCATATGGAAGAACAAGAGGTCAATAATTTCAAGGGAATTAATGAAAAAAAATATCAAATGAAGGTGGCCTAGCTGTACCTGATCTAAAACTATATTATAAAGCAGCAGTAACCAAATCATTTGGTATTGGTTTAGAAATAGACTAGTTGATCAGTGGAATAGGTTAGGTTCACAGGGCAAAATAGTGAATAACTATAGCAATCTAGTGTTTGAAAAACCCAAAGATCCCAACTTTTGGGATAAGAATTCATTATTTGACAAAAACTGCTGGGAAAACTGGAAATTAGTATGGCAGAAATTAGGCATGGACCCACACTTAACACCATATACCAAGATAAGATTAAAATGGGTCCATGATTTAGGCATAAAGAACGAGATCATAAATAAATTAGAGGGACAGAGGATAGTTTACCTCTCAGACTTGTGGAGGAGGAAGGAATTAGTGACCAAAGAAGATCTAGAGATCATTATTGATCACAAAATAGAACATTTTGATTACATCAAATTAAAAAGCTTTTGTACAAACAAAACTAATGCAAACAAGATTAGAAAGGAAGTAAAAGTAACAAACTGGGAAAACATTTTTACAGTTAAAGGTTCTGATAAAGGCCTCATTTCCAAAATGTACAGAGAATTGACTTTAATTTATAAGAAATCAAGCCATTCTCCAATTGACAAATGGTCAAAGGATATGAACAATTTCAGATGATGAAACTGAAACTATTTCCACTTATATGAAAAAGTGTTCCAAATCACTGTTGATCAGAGAAATGCAAATTAAGACACAATTCTGAGATACCACTACACACCTGTCAGATTGGCTAAGATGATAGGAAAAAATAATGATGAATGTTGGAGGGGATGTGGAAAAACTGGGACACTGAAGCTCTGTTGGTGGAATTGTAAAAGAATCCAACCATTCTGGAGAGCAATCTGGAATTATACCCCAAAAGTTATCAAACTGCATACTCTTTGATCCAGAAGTGCTACTACTGAGCTTATATCCCAAGGAAATATTAAAGAAGGGAAAGGGACCTGTATGTGCCACAAAATGTTTGTGGCAGCCATTTTTGTAGTGGCTAGAAACTAGAAAATGAATGGATGCTCATCAATTGGAGAATGGTTGGGTAAATTATGGTATATGAATGTTATAGAATATTATTGCTCTGTAAGAAATAACCAGCAGAATGATTACAGAGAAGCTTGGAGAGACTTATATGAACTGATGCTGAGTGAAATGAGCAGAACCAGGAGATCATTATACACTTCAACAACAATACTGTATGAGGATGTATTCTGATGGAAGTGGATATCTTCAACAAAGAGAAGATCTAATTCAATTCCAATTGATCAATGATGGACAGAATCAGGTACATCCAGAAAAGGAACACTGGGAAATGAGTGTAAACTGTTTGCACTTTTGTTTTTCTTCCCAGATTATTTTTACCTTCTGAATCCAATTCTTCCTGTGCAACAAAAAATTCAGTTCTGCACACATATATTGTATCTAGGATATACTATAGCATATTTAACACGTATGGGACTGCCTGCCATCTAGGTGAGGGGATGGAGGGAAGGAGGGGAAAATTCGGAACAGAAGTGAGTGCAAGGGATAATGTTGTAAAAAATTACCCAGGCATATGTACTGTCAAAAAAAATGTTATCGTTATAAAATTAATTTAAAAAAATAAAAATTTTTAAAAAGAAAATAAAAGACTGTTATTATAAAAGGGAGGCAAATTATTAGCTTTCAACATCTATAAGATTTTGGTTTCCATTTTTTCTCCTTTCCTCCCCAAGACAGCAATCAATCAGATGTGTTATACATGTACAATTATATTAAACACATTTCTACATTAGTTATGCTATGAAAGAAAGAGAAAAAGCAAGAGAAAGACAAAAGGTAAAACAGCATGCTTCAATCTGCATTCAGACTCCATAGAACTTTCTTTGGATGTGGAAACCATTTTCCATCATGAGTCTTTTGGAATTGTCTTTGTCATTGTATTTCTGAGAAGAGCTAAATCTATCAAAGTTGATCATCTTCACAATGTTGCTCTTATTGTGTACAATGTTCTCCTGGTGCTGCTCACTTCCCTCAGCATCAGTTCATGGAAGTCTTTCTTTGGACATGTATATTCAGCATAAGCCCAGGAATACATCCTTTTCTTCTTCATTCCAGTTCTCCAGGCTTTCTTTTTCTCCCTCTAGAGCTAAAAGCAATGCCTCTTTATAGAGTTTTTATTCTCTTTTTCCTTTTTTCTTTTGTCCTTCTTTCAATCTGTCTTCCCCTCCACCAAAAAAAAGCAAGAAAATAGGGAAATTTGAAGCACTTATTTTAAAAAATTCATTATTGTCCCATTTAAAAGATTTATTCTCTCCAACTGCTTTCTGAACTATATCAAAAACAACAACAATAACAATAATGAATATGATAATAATAATAAACTATCAGTTAATATAATGTCTTAAGGTTTGTAAAACACTTGACAAATATTATCTCATTTGAATGTCACAATAGTCTTGGGAGGTAGGTATCCATCTTTGGTTATGTATGTTTAGAGCATTCCCTTCTCCTCAAATTCCCACCTTAGAGCACATTGTGCAAGACCAAGATTCCAATACCTGATAAGTCTATGATTCATTAAAATGTGTCCTTTCTCCACCTTTATAGGATATAACATTTCCATGTCATGCCATATTCACGATTTGGTATAACCAAAAGAAAAAAATGCATTGCCTAATAACCAACGTGATGGAATATTTCTAATTTTTAATTTTTGTTATCTTTTGTTTAATTACCTCTATTTCCATTACCTGCATTCCCATCTACCCACCCAAGAAGCCATCCTTGTAACAAAAAATACAAAAGGAAGGAAAAATAGTTGTTGAGTAAAACTGATTAATCTGTCAATAATCTGACAGAGTTCCACATCCATGACCCCCAACTTTTGCAAAGGAGGAAGATACTCATTAAAGAAAGATCCATTTATTCCAATGATTTTAGTGTTATAAAGACCCTAAAATACCAGATTCATGTATAAAATTTTATAAAATTGGGCCTATTTTAGTCAGGTGAGTTCTGCAGCTACACATATTGGTGATAGGATCATACAGTAATAATAGAAGTAGAAATAGATGAGACCTCAGAGATGGACCACCTAGTCCAATACTTTCACTTTAAAGAAAAGAAAAACTCTGGTAAGAGTGGAGTCTGTTTTATATAGACCTGACTAGTTCCCCTTTAAGAGGGTAGGGAAGCCCTTTTCTGGATCATCATTAGTTTCTCTTTCTTCTTGCCTGCAGCATAGAGTTTTTGGTGGAATTCCCAGAACCCTATAGGGACATTCTGATAGGGCTGTTGTGGTGAATGCAGATACAGAGGGTAGTAGGATTTATCTCATTTGTGTCCTTTATGGCCCTGATTTCCTCAGGAGTCAGTTAAGGATCAGAAATCATGCTTCCTATCTTCAGCCTATCAATTCCTATTTCCATCTACATGGTCCTTTTTGTTATTATTATTAGATACATTATCTTTTCTACTTTCAAGGCATGGTTCTTAAAAAGTTTTAAAAAAATGCATTTTCCTCTGCCTCTAATTGTTGAAAACCCAAAGAGAATTTATTTTCATTTTCTTTATGCTATTATACACTTTTAAAAAAAGTTAATAAGAGTCAGGGGATAATCAGTCTTGTACTATTTCTGCTTTCCCTCCAGGATCAGAGGGAACTTCTCTCTTATCCCATTAAGAGGGTTTCCTATACCAGCCTAAAACACTTGTTATCACTATAGAATGCTAAGGTACTATATCCAACCATCCAATCATGCAAGAATCCATACCACTTCCATACCATCCTTTTCCCAATTCAAAAGTGAATTTAATCATGAAATCATAGCAATGAACCACTGCAGATTAACATCAAATTACACTGGGTCAGGACTCAGGCCAATCCAGTGATGTAGGTTCAGGATGATAATGCAATGAGACATTTGTAGACGATAAAAATGCAACAGAACAATTTTTCTTAAGATAAAATTTAAAAGATTGCAATTGAAAGAAAGAAAGAGGAGAGAAAAGTAGAAAAGAGAGACAGAGAGAGAGAAAAAAAAACAGAGGAAAACAGATAGAGAAGCAGAATGTGAGTTATTGCTGGAATGGAACTGGAAATTTGGATTCAGTTTCAATAGAAGGTTTTGAACTGAATTTGTAGGACTATGAAAAGTGTGGATACTGCAGCCAGTGAAAGCAAGTGTATTCTGTCAGTTTTTTAATACCCAGGTCATGGACAGTATTTGGGAAGCAATAAGAAGCACACTATGGAGATGAAAGACAATTTTGAAGGCTCAGTGTGTGCATATATATATATATATATATATATATATATATATATATATATATATATATATATGAATTAGTCTATGTCAGAGACACCAATAGTATTGTGGAAGCAGTTACTTATTTCCCAATCATTTAAGTGGGTCTTCTCCAAGGTGGGGGGATCTTAATGGAATGATTAATAGAACTTCAAACAAAATATCTCAGTGACCCAAACCCATCATTATCTCTACCTCTCCTCTGGAGATGATGAAAAAAGATACTATATTTCTGGAACATCTTGGCATTCAGAATAGAACCCTATATCTTTGCGAAGCAGCAAAAGGAGAAAGGGTGTTTTTTTTTTGTTTGTTTGTTTTTTTGTTATTTGTTTGCTGGGGGAGGGGGAAAAGAGGGAAGGAGAAGGGAAGTCACTACTTTGAATGAGTAATACTTTTAAAGGAGGAGACTACATTGCTGGAATTTTTTTCCCTGAGACAATTGGGGTTAAGTTACTTGCCCAGAGTCACACTGCCAGGACATGTTATGTTTCTGAGATCAAATTTGAACTCAAGTCCTCTTGACTTCAGGGCTGGTGCTCTATCCACTGTGCCATCTGCGCCTTTTGAAAGGAAGCCAAAGGCACCAGTAGAGAATGCTATTTCAGAAATACTGATTATCAGGCATATAGAAATGAACCTGTTTCAGATGAAAACTGTTGGAATAAATGCATCACTAGCTTTTTGAGAGACATTTGGAGATTGAAATACTGAACCAAAGGTTGAGCTATGAACTTCAAGGTCATATTGCAGTGTATTTAGCTCCATAATTCAACCTCTGATGGACATAATTGACCAGTTGAATGATGTGTCATAATCTCACAGGACAGACAAAGCATGTAACACAAAAACTGGGAATTCTTTGTGTGTATTAAGTACTGAGGAGAGGGTTGAGGGATGGGAGAACTTGTGGGGAGATTAATTTTTGGCACAACCTAGAAATAATGCCTATGTAATTGGAAGTGCTATGAACAGATCCTAGAACTGGCACAGGAAGGTCATTAGTATTAGTGTGGAGCTCAGAATCATCAATTCGAACAAGGCTGGAGCTTAGATGGGAGACAGCATTGAAGATTTCTAGGAGGGTTAGAAATAAGGTTTCCATTCCCCAGGATAATACTATTTATGATTTGTTCAGGTTCTGTTTTCAATGTGAGGAATACCAGCATCTAGGGCAGGTTTGAAGGTGAATGAGATGAGGTGAGATCTTTCAAGACAGTTGTGAAAATCGAGTAAGGCTTCATCTACTTCAGAGTTCGAGTAGGCCTGAAGGACTCTGAAGTTCGAGCAAAGGGCATTGCCTTCCCCTCCTATGACATTTCCCTATTTCATCCAAATATGGGCAACTACGTACTTATTGGTCAAGTTCAATTTCATGGGTAGATCTCGCGTTTAGAATGTAAGACTCTCAGCCAATGAGGATGAGGGTCAGTGGTGGGAGGGGGCGTTTTGCATTAGGGATTAAAGGTGCTGTCCTGCCCACAGGAGGCGCTTCCTCTCTTCGATAGTCTACTCGAAGAGTGGGACGCCCTTCTCGTGAGAATGTACAAATAAACTTTGCTTTTCTCTAGAGCTCTCTCCAGCTTTTTTTTATTAAATGGTGTTCTCTCACCATTTCCGTACCACACAAAGGTTTTTTTTTTTTTTTTTTTTTTTTGTTGTTGTTGTTGTTGTTGTTGTTTTCTTTGCTGAGGAAATTGGGGTTAAGTGACTTGCCCAGGGTCACACAGCTAGGAAGTGTTAAGTATCTGAGGGCAGATTTGAACTCAAGTCCTCCTGATTTCAGGGCTGGTGCTCTATCCACTGTGCCACCTAGCTGCCCCTAAGGAAAGGGTTTCTTAATCTTTTTTTGTGTCCTGGACTTCTTTGGCAGTCCAGTAAAATTTAATACTATTATGCTTTATTGCCTTTATTCATAACTAAAGGAAATGATTAATTTCAGTTAGTGATTAGTAGAAATATAGATATTTTTCTCTCCAAGTTAATGGACACTTTGAAATTTCTCCATTTCTGGGATCCTATTGGTCTTATACAGGAAACTCAAATTTGGGGTATTACTATATCCTCTGCTTTCTGTGGACAATTTTCTTATATGGAAATTTAGTAAATAATTTATTCAGATAATTGGTAGGTGTATGTATTGAATAACATATTCTGACTTATCCTCTCTTGCTAAATGGTGACCTATTTGGTCAACCTCCTCAAACTTAGAAGCCATGTCTCTTATAAAATTTACTTCGGGCAAAAATATCGTTGGCGTAGTCATTTTCTACATCATTAGGGCTTACAATGACATCAATCCCTGATTTGTAGGCAGAGAGACCACCTGAAATAGAACAGAAAAGCATTAGAACTCAAAGGAATTTCGATCAGAAATAGGAGAGGAAAATACTATCATGTCAGATCACTCTCCACAGTTTTCCCAAAAAGGGACTTTTTCTCCCTTTCTTTTTCTCCCCTTCTAAAAATACAGCATAACCTTCAAGCCATTTGGAAAATATTGGCTTGTCTTCTTGAATAGTCTATCTCTGATCAGAAATAAACTCTCTCTCCATTCATCTCCATTGTGAGCATCTTTGTTCTTATCCTGTAGATATTTGCAATTGCTAAAAGTGGTTTTCCCATCCAGGTATCTAATTGAATATTGGCAAGTATTATTACTTTAAAATATTTGATTGTCTTGGACTACGAAAGAAAATAATGACTATACCTAGTCCTTGATTTCAAGAACAACAATTGTTTACACATGAAAATTTGTTTCCTGAGTCACAGGATTGAAAAAGTCCTCAGGGAATAATTAATCCAATCTTTAGCTGAACAAGATATGATATCTTCGTTGCTGCCAGTAGCAACAAGTAGCAAGTAATGCTTGGTCAAGATAATGGTCAGGTCAGAAGTAATTTTATTCACTATTCATTTCAACAAATAAACTTGACTCACCTTTCAGGTGTTGAGTCATGGTCCAGGTTGGGAATTTTCTCTGGATTGCTTTAATTTTGTCAGTTAGGATCTTTACAGCCTGTATAAGGTGTTCTTCACTGTCCCAGGCTCCAGTAGGATTATAAGTATGTTTATCAAGCTAGAAAAATGAAATAACAAGGTCAGAATCCCTGGGAGAAAATATATAGTTTTTCTTCCAAATTCATTTTTTATTTCTCAGATTTTGAGCTTTCCTCCTTATTTACCCACAAAGGGTTATTTCTCAAGTTGTTTCTTTTCTTCAGTGAGAAAAAAAGACAATGTCAGAAGGTTTAGGGCATCTCCTAGTTCCACTACTTTCTAGCTGTTACCATAGGTAATTCACTTAATATCTCTGAGCTTTGATTTCCTCATCTTTATTTAAGAGAATTATTGTGAGGATCAAGTGGAATAAGGTACAAATCACTTTGTAAACTCTAAAGCATTATATAAATGGAAGCTATGATTTTAAAAAACGTTTGGAGTATTGGACAGCTCCAGCATGGAAAAAAAAAAAAAAGAGATAACATTCAAAAGCAAATTGGCTACTCAAAAGGTCACAATAAAAGCAAGATGTTGCTTTTAAACAGTTATTCTAAAAATAATAATTTATATTTGTGATAGAGAAGGTGCCTTCATTAATATGATTAAAGACCCATCAAAGAACCAACATTCATACTTATAAGATTTATGAAGTTCTTGCTTCAAAATAATCCTAGTACTGAGGAAACAGTCTCAGAAAAGTAAACTAACTCAAGTTTACATAGCTAGTTAGGGTTCAATATCAATTATCCAGTAATGTATAGCAAATACCCATGTCTAACTAGAGACTTTGCTTTACTGCTTAGAGAGTTAAAGTGACTATCTAGATAATTCAAAATTTCCTACCTCTCTTCTCCCATAACAACCAATCCTTAAGTTAGTTAGGAGTGAGGAATATTAATAAGTTAGTATTTTGGTTCAAAATGATAAAAATTTACTTTCATTTTCAATTGTGCTAGGAAGAACAGTCTTGTATTAATATAATTACTATAAAAAAATTAACTGGGCAAAATGTGCATTTATAGACTCTTATAACTGTCCTTATTTGAAGCATAGTATGCAAAAATCACAAAGACCTGAATTCTAGCCAACCTGACATATCCTAGTTGGGTCCCTAGGCCTCTGACACTTCTCAGTGTCCCAGACAACTCTCCAAGGCTATAAGCTGCAGAGCAGGAACCAATCTATATTGGAAGAGCGAATTTCCTTAGAAGTCCCTTCTACCAGAATGATCATAGGGCTAATCCAAATAATAACTATTCCATGGCTTACTTGTAACTCATTCATTCAACTCCTACATTCATAAGAGGTATCTTTTAGAGTTGCCAATTACAGACAGTCCCTAAAGAAAACAGCAAAGATGTTGAGCAGAAACTGTTTGACATTTTAGTAAATGTTCCATTAGATGAGGGACTTGAGGGCCAAGAAGGAAGTGATTTGTCCAGGATTATGTAGATAGTCAATTGCAGGGCTGAGATTTGAACTAAGGTTTTTGTATCCAAATCCAGCCCTTTCTCTTCTTTACCACTTTTTCTCCTAATAAAGGGCTGTAAAAGGGTTTCTGGTTTTCTGATATTTTGGTGAAAAGGAGATTGTCACTGCCGAACCACAGGTATTAATTATTGACAGTTACCTGCATTAGACCAAATTTAAGTCCTTGATGGTCCCATCCATCTCGGAGCACAGATCCAGCATGGGTTTCTCTGGAGATAATTCCAGCAATCAGAGCAGGATCCACACATTGTTTCTGTCCAACATTTTTTATTATATTTTGATATTTCTTCATAAGCCTCAAATCCATCTCAGCAAACATTTCTGAGCCACGGATCCCTACAGTAGAAATAGAAATATCTGTACTTTCTCTACTTTCTTAATTAATTTTCTTTATTCTTAAAAGTGACTAGGAATTTTAAAAAAATCTCTAAGAGTGGGGGTCATTGGAATCAATTATCCTACTCCATTTAAAGTACCTAACAAGATGCTCTAACCCAGATACGTTTATCTGAATGGGAAAAAAAAAAAAAACAAAAACACCCACTTCTATTTAATTAATCAATCACAGATAATAAACTTTTATAAACTTCTTATGGAAAGTCCTTAGTCAGTCTGGAAGGAGTGAAAGCCATTGAATGAAATTAAATAATGCTGCACAGGAGGTGTATTGGAATTGATTGAGATGACTGAGTCAAACCCTGTGAGACTTGGGACAAAATTGCAAGCCATTTCACAATATATATTTCTCTAGTGGCATAGCTTATGGTTAGAAGCAGTTCTATCTAACTTCCTGAGAGGGAAATTTTTGAGGTTTGAGGGGTGGGTAGAGAGAAGAAGAGAACTACTTTTTCCCCAGTGGATCAGAGACAGAAAGATTTTTGGACTTATCCATAGGCATACTAGCAGGATCCCTGGAGCAATAGGAACTGACATCAGCATATGTATTGGGAACTGAAGACAGTTTAGATAATGCTGAATAAAGTGGTACTTTTAGTACAAGGAACCTGGCAGAAAGCTGTATTATAAGTAGAATTTCACAAAGACTTCATGAATGAGAGAAAAAGATTACTAGAACCAGACTTAACATAAGCATCTTTCTAAACTTAAGTCCACTTTCCTCAGGACTCTGTGTGTAATTGTGGAAGAGTATGTCTCTTCTTTGGGGAAGATGTTTGTACCAACTGTTCTTACTAAACTACTTTGGAAAATAATCTTTTTTAAAAAATTAATTAATTTTACTGATTGTTAATGGAAGATGTACACTAATTAATGAGAACTCATGAGAAATAAAATTAGAGAAGCCATCCCTGATTATACTGGATTACTTCCCCTGGAACTTTGAGGGGAACTCCTGGGGATCTAGCCTGCTCCTGTGAATGTAATCTGTGCTGCACATCTTCTAAGAAAGTGTGATAGACATAGTCAGTCCAATAGTGCTTGTTACCAAGGAAGCCAAAAGCCAGAGAATATCAAGTGGTTAAGACTTAGAGATCATTTGGTTCATCCCTCTGATATTATAGATAACATGCTCAGATAGATTCCCTGACTAGTTCAAAGTCAAACAGTAGCCTCAGAGAACCCATATTTCTTGATCCAAATTCAGTGTCCTTCTAACTATACTAAAACCAACTTCCAGCTTCCAGGAACTCATCCTCCTTTCCTGCCCCACCTCCCTCACACACAGAGAAATCTCTGAATATCAGAATTGATGTTTCAGAGACAAATGAGGTTAATTAAATCAAACTAATATAGTGGAATGAGTACTGGTATGGAATACAAAAGATATAGGATCTGGTCCCAACTGATCCCTAAGTGCAAGTCATTTTACTTCTGCTGGATCTCCATTGCCTCATTGGTCAAAGGAGTGGCTTGGTCTCTCTGGTTTCTTCCAGCTCTGGATTCTATGGTTCTATGATCTTAATGGTAGTAAGATAGGCAAAGAGACATTGAAAAAGGAAAAAACAGAGGAAAAGGTATACAAGGATAGAGGCAACTTCCTTAAGTGAGAGTCCTAAGAAGTTATAAGGGAAGGGGGAAATGTCCCATATGCACTTACCACAGTGGATCAATCTGTCTATATCACAGGAGGCTCCAGGGGTGTCCATGCTCATGATATCACCATAGCAACCATGGTACAGCCGAGGCTGGGGGTAAGGGTTCACTGGGTGAGGAAATGGGTAAGTGCCCTCAGAAGTAACTGAAAAGCAAAAAAAGCTTACTTTAAACCACGTGTGAGAAAATATGACTTACTTAGATTGCCATTATGAATATGATTAAGCTTGTTGACTAGGAAAAGCATTGGTCCTTTCCTTTACCTTATTAGGTATTAATTCTTTCAGTAATTCAAATATTTATGGAACAGCTATACAATACTAGGTATTGTAGGGGGAGATACAAACCTGGTGATTGCATTCTAATGTTAAGGGAATGTCAAATGGTCTCTCTTACAAGATACTTAGGGCAGATTAGGAGAAATAAGGAAATACTCTGATGTAAAACTGAAAAAGTAGAGAGATTGGAGCCAATCTTTTAAAGCCCTCTCTCTCACTTAAGGGAGTATAAACTTAATTTGTTAGGCAATTGGTTGGTATAGTAGAGCAGTGGGTCTGGAGTCAGAAAGATCTAAATTCCTGCCTCTGATGACCTTGGGCAAGATATTTAACCTCTCCCTCAGTTCTCTCAATTGTACAATGAGAATAATAAGAGTATTTGATTAATGGAATTATTATGAAGATCAAGTCAGGTAATTTTTAATATTAATTTAATTTTTTTGTCTCTCCTCTCCTTTTTTTTTCTTTCCCCCCCTTTTTTAATAATAGTTTTTTTTTTTATTTTTTCAAACACAGGCAAACAGTTTTCAACATTCAACTTGGCAAAAGCCTGTTTTCCAAGTTTTTCTCCTTTCCTCCTCCCTTCCTGCCTTCCTTAGACAGCAAGCAATCCAATATAGGTTAAAAATGTGCAGTTCTTCTAAACATGTTTCCACATTTGTCATGTTGAGCTAGAAAAATCAGATCAAATGGGGGAAAAACACAAGAAAGAAAAAAAAAGCAAACAACAAAAGATGAAAATACTATGCTTTGATCCACATTCAGTCTCCATGGGTCTCTCTCTCTCTGGATGTGAATGGCTCTTTCTATCACAAGTCTATTGAAGTTGCCTTGAATCACCTCATTGTTGAAAAGTCCCATGTCTGTCACAATTGATGGAGACAGTATTTATAAAGAACTTAGTAAGGATGCCTGGCATATAAATAATTTATTCTTTCCCTTCCTTGTAGGTGTTAGCTGTGTTATTAAAGGTGTTTGAGCTGGGGAAGTGATGATGCTGGAGTTGTTCATTAGAAAAATCAATCAAAAATCAAATGTTGATGAATGAAATAATTTGGAATAGGAGGAATATAATCCCTCCATAGCATTCCTAAAGCCATCAACCAAACTTCCAAAGGAGGGCTTTAGTTTAGTTTATTATTTGAGTATAAACTTTTACTCTAAAATATGTTCGTAATGTTTCTGCATATCTTGAATTTATTAATTCAAGGAAGTTTTGCTTTATTTCAGATCTTTAAAGGTTAAGGGTAATGCACATCTAAGATATTGTTAATTGTCATGATGAATAATTATATGTATCAGTCAATTTGTTCCAAAGTGCCTCTCTTATACCCAGCCTATAATCTTCTGTCCCATGGAGTGGGTTATAACCAGGGCTTGAGGAAGAGTTGGAACCAAATGTTTTTGCACCCTAGGCAAGAATTGGAAATTGCACTCCCTTTGTATAAATGGAGATCCAAAGCTTTGAGGCTTGCTTGGGCTTCCTGTATCTTGATTTATCATGAAACAAAATCAAAGCTAGGGAGGGTGAGGTTTTCTAACATGATAATAATAAAAAGTGTCCCACACTGATACATTGTTGGTGGAATTGTGAATATATCCAGCCATTCTGGAGAGCAATTTGGAACTATGCTCAAAAAGTTATAAAACTGTGCATACCCTTTGATCCAGCAGTGTTACTACTGGGCTTATATCCCAAAGAGATCTTAAAGAAGGGAAAGGGACCTGTATGTGCCAGAATGTTTGTGGCAGCCCTCTTTGTAGTGGCCAGAAACTGGAAGATGAATGGATGCCCATCAATTGGAGAATGGCTGAATTATGGAATATTATTGTTCTGTAAGAAATGACCAGCAGGATGATTTCAGAAAGGCCTGGAGAGACTTTCATGAACTGATGCTGAGTGAAATGAGCAGGACCAGGAGATCGTTGTATACTTCAACAACAATACTATATGATGATCAATTCTGATGAACGTGGCCATTTTCAACAATGAGATGAACCAAATCAGTTCCAATAGAGCAGTAATGAGCTGAACCAGCTACACCCAGCAAAAGAACTCGGGGAGATGACTATGAACCACTACTTAGAATTCCCAATCCCTCTATTTTTGTCTGCCGCATTTTGGATTTCCTTCACAGGCTAATTGTGCAATATTTCAAAGTCCGATTCTTTTTATACTGCAAAGCAACTGTTTGGACATGTATACATATATTGTATTTCATTTATACTTTAATATATTTAACATGTATTGGTCAATCTGCCATCTGGGGGGAGAGGGGGAAAATTAGAACAAAAGGTTTTGCAATTGTCAATGTTGTAAAATTACCCATCCATATATCTGGTAAATAAAAACTATTATTAAAAAAAAAAATAGTGTCCCTTTTTGTACCTTAGATAGTTGCCTGATTTACCTAATTCTAATCTGACTTTACTTGAGACATAAGTGAATGAGAAAATATTCTAGTTATTTTGAGGGTAAAAGTTAAATTTCAACTCATTTCTAATTTATTATTTTCATGAAAAAAAAGAAAGATATAAATTGCACTTTTGAAGTTACTGTTGCACAATATGTTTTGGAAGGCAACAGTGTTGAACACACACACACACACACACACACACACACACACACACAAACTCACCGATGAGAACAGCAAGGCCCAAAAAAGCGACAGGAACTAACATGCTGGTAGAACTTATCCTGCAGGACCTAGATTGATTTAAAAAAAAATTGTTTAAATGGAAAAAAATTAGAAATTTCAGGAAAGAAAATGTATTTTGAACCAATGAAAAAGTTAGCATAGCTCATTTCAGTGCTTTACCTAAATTTTTACTGCAAAAAATTCCCAAGAGCAATCAGGGAACATGATTTGATAGTTGTAAAGAACCATAAGATTTTTAGACATAGAAATCTAACCCTCCTCTTTCTCTTCAATGTGTGATTCCAGACATATTTGCAGAAACTAGGGTACAGAGAAATGAAGCAATTTGTTATGGGTTTGTTGTCATTTTTTTCATTCATGTTCTACTCTGTGTGACTCTATGTTTTTCTTGGCAAGGATATTAGAGCAGTTTGCCATTTCCTTCTCCAGTTCATTTTACAGATGAGAAAACCGAGGCAGAGTTAGGTAACTTTCCCAGAGTCACACAGCTAACAAGTGTCTGAAACCAGATTTGAGCTCAGGAAGTCTTCCTAATTCAAACCCAGTGCTTTAAGCCCAGTGCACTACCTAGCAACTCTTACTAGAAGTTAGTGGAAAAGCTGAGATTAGAATCCGAGTCTTTTGCCTTCTTATCCAGTGTTTTTTCCTACATCATTTTGGTCCTTTTCCTCAATGCAAACTCCAAATTTACTTTAGTTCTATTTCATGCATTTTACATCCCCATATGTAATGTAAGATATCTCATCTTCCTATGCAGAGGTAGGAAGAGAGGTATGCAAACATAGTACTTTCTTCTCTATATATAACGATTCAATTTAATATATATTTTTTAAGCATTCCCTAGCTGCAAGAACAGAAAACTTAATATAATCTATAGAGATGCTTAGAGTCAGGTAGACCAAGTTCCACCTCTGACACATACAGAGCAGACTGAGCGGCTTTAGACAAATGACTTAATTTCTCAAGCAGGTACCCCTCTAAGATTGAAAGTTTCATCAATGGAGGGAATTTCCCACACTGATGAAATCATAAGTCCAGATCACTTCCCTAACTCTTTATCTCCATCCTCCAAAATGCAAACCAACAATTACTTTGGAATGAAAGAAGGAAAAATTCTAATCATCCAAGATTATACTGAACAGATTATACTTCACCAAACTAGTCTTGATTTTTGCCACTCTTAGTTACCTCATTATTTTTTTTTATCATCATTCAGAATAGCAGCTCTAGGATCATAGTGGGAATTGCTCCATGTGGGACTGCCTGGAGTCCATAACTGTATCTGGAGCACCATTAATAAAAAATATTCTGCATATGACCCTGATTTAAATAATCTAAGATAGAAGAGAACCTTCCCTCCTTTCTTTCCCACTAACCTTTTTTGGTCTTAGAAGAGAGAACACTTCCCTTCCTTCTTTAAGATTTTCAAAACACAGGTTCCTCTTGCTCAGGATAGGTCAGGGCTGGACAGAACAGTTTTCTTCAGGCTCCCTCTGCCTCTACCTCTGTCCTACAATACAAATTCAGCAGCAGGATCCTCCATAAGCCAACAATTGCTTTTCCATCATACACAAACCTGAGGGCTGCTTCTATGGAATATTTCAGTACTAACATAGAGGACTCACCTGTCTTGTCCTGGTCCTGAGACACCCCTCTCCTGGAGAAGCTTTATATATGGCTTGAACCTTTCTATATTAGTTTTATGACCTCATTAGACTCGATTATTATGATGCTTTGAACTTAGGGAGCCCCTTTAATAAAAGGATATGAAAGAGTTTTCAAAACTTCAATTAATTAATTACTGTAATAACCTCCTCCTCTTCTACCCCAAGAGAAACTGGAGGGCGTTATTTGTTGTTTTAGTTAGGAATTTCTAATATTGTGATCATCTCCTAAATCTGTATCCAAGAAACTAATAATAAACAAACAAGAAATGTTCAAATTGATAGCCTGGAAATGGGACAAGTAGAATCCTATCTTCTTTGTTCTTCATTATTAACAACTCATCATAGACATATAAGCACTTGTTCATTTGGGTCTCAGGGAGTTTTGTGAGAGAATTATACAACTAAGCACTAAGAAGAGTAGGTTTCTGGGCACCCAAAGTACTGGAGGATATGAGCTAGAGGTTGGGATGAGATAAGGTTCTTTCTTCACTGTTGATAAGTAGAATAATGGAAACTAAGCTGTTAGCAGCCACAAATAGAAGATCATAGATTTCAACGAGGTCTCCTTACAAGACATTAAGTCCAATTACTTAATTTTACAGACAAGGAAACTATAGAATGGAAGTTAAATGATTTGCCCACATTTAAATAGCTAGTAAGTATCAAGAATGGGGGTTAAAGTCAGGCCTTCTTCATTCCCAATTCCAATGTTCTATGTGCTAACCACACATAATGTAGAAAAATTCCTCTTGCCATTGACAGAAGAGAATATCTGCCTGAAGGGAGGAGAATAATCAGACAAGGGGCATATACATTCATACCTATGCTGGGGCAGGGAAGATTCTGTACCTCAACATAGTTCTCCGATTTAACCACTACCCATTGAGTGGAAATTAAGGGGCAAAGAGTCAGACAGGAAGACAAATACACTGAGTCTAAAAAAAGGATTCCAGACTGCCAAGCAAAAGGAAAATACAGCTCCTGCAAGACTTTAACCATATCAAACTGACTTAAGAATTGCTATTCCAGATTATATGATGATCAATTCTGATGGACGTAGCTTTTTTCAACAATGAGATAATTCAGGTCATTTCCAATGATCTTGTGATGGTGGAGAGAGCCATCTATAGCCATAAAGAGAACTGTGGGAACTGAGTGTGGGCCACAACATAACATTCTCACTCTTTTTGTTGTTGTTTGCTTGTATTTTATTTTTTCTCATTTTTTTTCCTTTTTGATTTTAATTTTTCTTGTATAACAAGATAATTGTATAAATATGTTTGCATATATTGGGTTTAACTATATTTTTGCCATGTTTAACTTATATTGGATTACTTGCTATTTAGGGTACAGGATGAAGAGAAGGGGGGGAAATTGGTACACAAGGTTTTGCAAGAGTTAATGCTGAAAAATGATCCATGCATATCTTTTGAAAATTAAAAGCTTTAATAAAAAAGTTTAAAAACAAAGAATTGTTGTTCCCCTGTGCCCTACAAAATCATGCTTAACTTTGACCTAACAACATTACTTCTAGGCCTGTATCTCAATAGATATTAAAAAAAAAAAAAAAAGAAGGAAAAGAGATTATATACAAAAATATTTATAGCTGCTCTTTTCTCAGGTCAAAGATTTGGAAATTGAGGGGTTGCCTGTCAATTGAGGCATGACTGAATAAGTTATGACATATGATTGTGACGGAATAATATATTGTTTCATAAGAAATAATGATCAGGATGCTCTTGGAATAACTTGGAAAGTCCTCCATGAGCTCATGAATAGTGAAATGTACTCTGTACAAAGTAATAGTAATATAGTATGATTAGCTGTGAATGACTTTGCTATTCTTAGCAATACAATGATCTAAGACTACTCTGAACTATGATGAAAAATGCTATCCATAGCCAGAGAAAGTATTGATTGTGTCTAAATATACATTGAAGCATACTTTTTTTAACATTATTTTTCTTGAGGGTTTTTTTGGAGGAATAGATTTTTTTTTCTTTTGCAACATGACTTTTATAGAAATGTTTTGCACAACTTCACATGTGTCTTCTCAATAGGGGTTGGGGGTGGGAAGGGATTAAGGGAAAGACTCTGAACCTCAAAATTTTAAAAACAAATGTTAAAAAAAAAAAGTATTGCTGTTTCCAGAATTGGTTTACATGCTGGCCAGAAGTGATATTAGATGCTTAAAAATTGCAACTCTAAGGCCCTGACTATCCTTCTCTTCCCTTCTTTTCCTTCTGTCCCTCAAATCTATCTGTTATGGTGGGTGGGAATAATCCTAGCCAATAGGATGTTTCCCAAGGTGCCTACCAGGGAAGTGATTCATACGATCATTTGGAGTCCCACAAGGAACATCAACTCCTGCCACCCCCTTCCACCATCACCACTGTCCCTATGATTGTAACATCAGCAGCAGTCAAAACTATTCATTAATCAGGGTTTTATAGCATTCAGAGCTGGAAGGGATCTCATAGATCTAGGCCAACACCTTCATTTTGCTGATGAGGAAATTCAGGAAAGCCAGGAAGGGAAATGATGTGACTAAGGCCACACAGAGCCAGAGTTCAAATTCTCAACTCCAAAACCAGTGTTCTTTCTATTACAATCCACTGCATTCAATTCCAATTATACAGAAAATGACAAGCTGAGAACAGCCTGAAGATCATTGTGTTCATGTGACAGTTGTGCTGTGCTCTGCATGTCCAAACCCACTTAAAAATAAATGGGGTCTCTCTTACATGAATTTTTATTTTTAACTTAACAATCACCAAATTAAATGAACATTTCCACTATAGAACTGAAGAGAATTCTACTTGAAGCTGTAAAATTTTCTTAAGTATATAATAAAATTCAAAATGTAACTTTAAAAGTAATTTTGTTATCACTATTGATCAGAGAAATGCAAATTAAGACAACTCTGAGATACCACTACACACCTGTCAGATTGGCTAAGATGACAGGAACAAATAATGATGAATGTTGGAGGGGATGTGGGAAAACTGGGACACTGATGCATTGTTGGTGGAGCTGTGAAAGAATCCAGCCATTCTGGAGAGCAATCTGGAACTATGCTCAAAAAGTTATCAAAATGTGCATACCCTTTGATCCAGCAGTGCTACTACTGGGCTTTTATCCCAAAGAAATACTAAAGAAGGGAAAGGGGCCTGTATGTGCCAAATTGTTTGTGGCAGCTCTTTTTGTAGTGGCTAGAAACTGGAAAATAAATGGATCTCCATCAATTGGAGAATGGAATTATGGTATATGAATGCTATGTAATATTATTGTTCTGTAAGAAATGACCAGCAGGATGATTTCAGAAAGGCCTGGAGAGACTTACATGAACTGATGCTGAGTGAAATGAGCAGAATCAGGAGATCATTATACACTTCAACAATGATACTATATGAGGATGTATTCTGATGGAAGTGGATATCTTCAACATATAGAAGATCTAGGGGCAGCTAGGTGGTGCAGTGGATAGAGCACCAGTCTTGAATTCAGGAGGACCTGAGTTCAAATGTGGTCTCAGACACTTAACACCTCCTAGCTGTGTGACCCTGGGTAAGTCACTTAACCCCAGCCTCAGGGGAAAAAAAAAAAAAAAAAGACAAGATCTAATCTAGTTCCAATTGATCAATGATGGACGGAATCAGCTACATCCAGAGAAAGAACACTGGGAAATGAGTATAAACTGTTTGCATTTTTTGTTTTTCTTCCCAGGTTATTTTTACCTTCTGAATCCAATTCTTCCTGTGCAACAAGAAATTCAGTTCTGCACACATATATTGTATCTAGGATATACTATAACATTTAATATGTATGGGAATGCCTGCTATCTAGGGAAAGGGGTGGAGGGAAGGAGGGGAAAATTTGGAACAGAAGGGAGTACAAGGGATAATGTTGTAAAAAAAAAAAATGCCTATGCATATGTACTGTCAAAAAATGTTATAATTATAAAATTAATAAAAAAAACTTCAAAAAAATTTTTAAAATAGTTATTTTGTTTATTTGTGATTCCCTCTGGTTTTCTGTTTTATTCTCCTTGTAAGTAGCGGTGTACATAGAGACAAGAGGCTAGCCCATCTGCCCTCTGTCTTTCATCATCTCCCTCTCTAATGAGAAAAACCAAACTTGTAACAAATATACATAGTCAAGCAAAACAAATCCCCACATTTGTACATTCTACAAATGTATGTCCCATTTTGCACCTAGAGTTTATAATCTCATGGGATGAGGTGGAAAGCATAGTTCTTCATCAGGCTTCTAGAGCTGTGATTGGTAATTTCATCAGTCACAGTTCTCATGTTTTTCAAAGATATTTCTCTTTACACAAATGTTGTTATTGTAATATATGTGTTTACATGTTGCATGTATCTGACCCATTTCTGTGAAAAGTAGGATGAGGATCCTACCCTCACTGACACTAGCATAACAAGGAGAGGGGAACTGGTGAGATCCAGAAGTACTGACTTTGTGCTCAAAGTCTTTTAACCCCTTCTAATTTCAAGAGAGGTGTTAAACTAGATTTATATCTATCTGCCACACCTAAAATGATGATTTGTAGAGGTTTATAAAGAAACCTGTTTCCTTGATCACTCTTAAGGAGGAGGATAATTCTATCTCTCTCTCTCTGTCTCTCTCTTTAAAATATATATATATATATATATATATATATATATATATATAGTCAGTTAAAGCAGTAGGAGAAAAAAGAAGCTTCCTTCCTTTTCCCTTTTTATTCCAAAGACTGTTCAGTTTTTAGAAAATTGCATAGGATTCCACTTATAAGGATTAGTCTGCAAGTCTGTTCTGAGAATCTTCCCTCTAGACTCAGGGGATCCTGCAAGTCTTCCTAATGAACCATTCTGATGACATTGTTCCACTGCTCAAAAACCTTCAGTAGTTTCCCTTTGCCTCCCAAATAACACATAATAAATTCTCTTGTTATCCTATCTTTCTTATTTCAAACCATTCCTCTTTGTGTATCCTATTTCTAGTCAAATTGTATTGCTCACTGCTCTATGTTTTTTGCCTGGACAAGATCTGCTTTATATCATTATTAGGTTTGGGGCAATGGTAGACTTATTAGCTAATCACTTGGGCAAATCACTTAATCTCTGTTTGCCTTAATCCATTGGAGAAGGATATGGCAAACTACTCCAGTGTTTTTGCCAAGAAAACCCCATACACGATCACAAAGAGTCAGACAGGACAAGCAGCAGACTACAAATACAGTGTGATTAAATTAGCCTTACAAATTAGAACTTCTATGTGCATTGGGACTAAAGGAGAGCAACAGGCATTCATAAGAAATTAGGTAATAATCCTTTGAAAAATGAACTACTCTTATTCTTCCTTTCATCATTTTTGTTGACTTTCATGGATATTTATATGTGGGGTGAAATTCCATTCAGAACTGCCACTATAGGCATAATTATCACCCAAATTGCTTTGTGTTTTGGAATGTTATCAAAAAGGACCTCACTAACTAATGCTAAGTGAAATGAGCAGAATCAAGGGATCGGTGTACACAACAACAACATGATCAATTCTGATAGACGTGGCTTTCTTTAATAATGAGATGATTTAGACCAGTTCCAATGGTCTTGTAATGAAAAGATCCATCTACACCCAGAGAGAGGACTGTGGGATCTGAGTGTGGTTCACAACATAGCATTTTCACTCTTTTTGTTGTTGTTTACTTGCATTTTATTTTCTTTCTTTTTTCTGGTTTGATTTGATTTTTCTTATGCAGCAAGATAATTGTATAAATATGTATGCATATATTGGATTTGACATATATTTCTTTTTTTACATTTTTTATTATAGCTTTTTATATACAAAACATATGCATGGGCAATTTTTCAACACTGACCCTTGCAAAAACTTCTGTTTGAATTTTTCCCCTTCTTCCCTCAATCCCCTCCCCTAGATGGCAGGTAGTCCCATACATGTTAAATATGTTAAAGTATATGTTAAATACAACATATGTATATATACATATTTATACAGTTATTTTGCTGCATAAAAAAAATTGGATTTAGAAAGAAGGTAAAAATAACTTGAGAAGAAAAAACAAAAATGCAAGCAAACAACAGAAAGAATGTAAATGCTATGTTGTGGTCCACACTCATTTCCCAGAGTTCTTTCACTGGGTGTAGCTGGTTCTGTTCATTACTGATCAATTGGAACTGATTTGGATCCTCTCATTGTTGAAGAGGGCCACATCCATCAGAATTGATCATCATATAGTATTGTTATTGAAGTGTATAATGATCTCCTGGTTCTGCTCATTTCACTTAGCATCAGTTCAGATTTAACATATATTTCTATCATGTTTAACATACATTGGACTACTTGTCATCTATCTGGGGGAGGGGGTAAAAAAAGGGGAGGGGAAATTGGAACACAAAGTTTTGCAAGGATTAATGTTGAAGAATTATCCATGCATATGTTTTGAAAAATACAAAGCTTTAATAAAGAAAAAAAAAAGGACCTTATCTCTGTCAGCTGACTTTGTTTATTTTGAAATTAATAAAGAGAATAATGTGTATTTTTCTACAATAGTTGTTCTTGAACCTATAATTTAAATTTTAAATACTGTTGCATTGTATTGACCAAGATAGTCCAAGACTCATAGAATAATTGAGTAGCTTTTGTAAAGCTATTTCCTATCCTCATCCAATGGGGAAGATAATAATATCTCTTGTCCCTTCCTCATGAGTTGTTTACTGGCATGAAATGAGATAATTTATGCAAAAACACCTTATGAACCTAAAAGCTTCTGGATGAATGGTAGCTGTTTCTTTATATGGTGATTTCTAGTTATACCTTAGTTTTCTCATGGATTCACTTGTCAGTTTGAGCTATTCCTAATGATTTATTTATTTATTCCTTTACTACCTGATAGTGAGGATAGTCTCTAACCTCATCCTGTTCAACAGGAAGAATGTGGTAGATTAGTGTTCCATGTTTTTACCCTGTTGTTAGTAATGGCATTCCATTCTACTGAGCAAAAGTTTTGGAGAAATGTTAGTGACTTCCTTGTCCCCATCTCTGTAGCTCTCTGGGTGGCTATACTAGTATACTAGAAAGATATGGATTATTATGAATTTTCCAAATCTGGATCAACTCTTTTGACAAAGATCACACTTTCTTTATTTCACTGTATGACTGAGCCCTAGTTATGTGATCTTGGAGCATAATATAGTCACTCTATACAATAACAAATAAAGACTATGTAGCTGTTTTGTAATACTTTACTTTTGACATAGAATCAATATAAGTAATAAACAGTATGTAACAAAGCATTCATTGTTCACTCTCCACCCCAATATCCTCTCCCAGATATAAGAAACCCTTAGACAGCACATAAGGTGAATTCCCAAGAACACTAGGAAGTATACTTTAGAAATGATTTTCTATGAAAAGATCACAAACATTTGAAGACAAATGTCTAAAGAGTAATCTTGAGTTTCCATAATTAGATCCATATCCAGTAAATTTGATCTTTTTTTAATGTGTGTTGTTATACCTGATAATAAACATTTTGGAGCAACAATATCATTTGTCATTGCAGTGCCCCAAAATACTGAAATTATAGGGGCAGGATGCAGATTGTTTCATTACCCAGATAATGTCACAGCTCCATCATTGAAATGATTTGTCTCAAATAACCCATTGGGCTCCTCACACTCAAATGTATACCTTTCTTCTTTCTCATCTCTTAATAGACTTAATCCCCTCTTTCTTGCTTCCTTTTATGCGGTGTCTTCATGTATTAGAATGTAAACTCTTAGAGAGAAAGGACTATCTTGTTTTATTGGTTTTGTATCCCCAGAACTTAGCACAGAGCATGACATTTTTCTACCTACCTGTCTGTCTGCTGTCTCTGTCAGTTATCTCTTGTCACATTGCCATGATTTCTATTTGTGGATTTATAGTTATAAAACAATTAAATATCAGAGTGAAAAGAAACCTTAAAGCTCATCTAATCAAACCAACTCCCCCATCTTCCAGATGAGAAATTTGAAGATCATAAAGGTTAAATATGTTTCCCAAGGTCAACTAGTTGATGACAGAGTGGGGACTAATATTTAAGTCTCTTCATTCCCAAGCTAGTACTATTTATCTTGCCCAATGCAGAAGGAAATGCCTACATTAATTTGCTTTTAATGGTCACATCCCTAAACTTCATTGAAAGGAGATTCCCTCAGGAATGATTAATTGTATTTACATATGCATATAAATATATACATATAGGTATTTAAATATATGTGTGCTCACTTATATTTATTTCTTTACTACTTTTCATCTTCAGGCTAATTGCTAAGGTATAAATATTTTGTGACTTTTTCATAGGATTAAACATTACTTTGTATTCCTGGATCCCTGGGTTCCCTATCATCTTGGGCAGCATAGGTGTGTGAGACTGGATAGCATCTTTTCCCTTATTTCCCACAAACAATCTGAATGGTGAGTTTGGGGTAGGCAGAAAAAAACCAAAGTACCACCTTTCACATATGAACCCACCACAAGAAGGTTATTGGTTTCAAGACAGTCATCTTATCCAAAGGAAATGTATGGCAAGGGGGCCATTCAGAAAGTTAATCAGCATTTAATAAGTGCCTACTATATGCCAGGCACTGTGCTCAGTGCTGGAGATAGAAAGATAGGAAAAAAAATAGTCCCTGATAGTCTCAAGGAGTTTACAATCTAATGCAGATATCTATATACAAACAAAATGGATAAATGGATACAAACAGGATAAATTGAAGATAAGCAATAGAGGGAAGGCGCTAGATTAAAGGGATCAGGAAAGGCTTTTCTAAGAAGGTGTTTCCTAAGAAGGAAGCAAGGGAAGATAGAAGATAGTGATGAGACAAGAGAGCATTGCAGGTATAGAGGACAACCAGTGAAAATGCATGAAATTAGGAGATGGAGTAACTGGTTCAGGAACAGCAAGGAAGCCGGTGTTCCTCAATCACAGAGTATGTGGGGTGTAAAATGACTGAAAACATAGAACAGGGCTAGGGAGGAGTATGCTGTAGCCACTTCATACTGACTTGTAAGTTGTAAGCATTTTTATCTTGGAAATCACTATAAATCAAAACTTGATTTATTATTTAACTGATTGGGCTTAAAGAAGTGATAGAGAAAATTTTAATAATGCTAATTAAACTTAAAAGCATGTCCTTATTATTTTCATATTTTTGCCAGTTATCAAACATTTATTAATTATTTATTAAACATTTATTAACTGGAGCTAAGATATGAAGGGCTTTGAATGCCAAGTAAAAGAGGTGGTAAGAAACCACAGGAGTTTATTAGATGGAGAGTAATGTGGTCCTTATCAGCACTTTAAGAAGATCACTTTGACAGGTGGAATGGGGAGAGACTTGAGATAACCCAGACATGAGGTGACAACAGATTGGATGGGGATGGAATGGTGAGATATGGTGAAGACTCAAGGCAAATATTTGGGTTGCCAGTCTGAGCAACTGGAAGGATAGTGGTGTCTTCAGTAACAGTAGAAAAATTCAGAAGAGGGAAGAAAGGCTTAGGAACAAGGTAATGAGTTCAATGTTGGACACATTGAGGTTAAGATTCTACAGGACATCCAGTTTGAAATGTCTAAAAGGCATTGAAGATGAACCAAAATCCTCAGAGAAGTTAGGGTTCAATTTAGTAAATTTGAGAAGAATCCAAGGGATCTGATAATATCAACAAGAGAAATCATATAGGAGAAAACAAGTTCCAGGATAGAGTGTTGTGCTCTCAGGATTAGCTGGGGTGACCTAGGTGAAGATCCAGCAAAGGGAATTGAGAAAGAGCAATCAGTTAGGCAGAAGGAGAAATTAGAGCAGTCACAGAACTCCAGAGATGAGAGAGAATACAGAGAACAAAGGAGGCTCATCTTCTTGAGTTCAAATCTGGCCTCAAAGACTTACTAGCTGTGTGACACTTGGTGATTTATTGGACTCCTATTTTATTCCAAATATTATTAATCAGTTCAGGGTGATTCCATAGAAGTAATGATTGTAAGCAATTATTAGTGATATAGTTATTTAGTAATATATCTTCAATGACTCTAGTTAACTAATATTAGTATAGGGATTATATATATATATTAATATATATTTTACATATGTTAAATCTAGGGATAATTAGATAAGGTAAATAAAATAGATTTTTTTCTTATAATAGGCCCCAAATTTTAAACTATAAGATACAAGTTCATTTTTCAATAATTTGTTACAAAAGTTCCAATATTCACTTGCCTAACCATAAGAATATTGACTAGAAAACCTCTACACTTTTGGGTGATGAGTGTGTGACCATTCCCAGAGTGGATGAGATGTTCTAATGTATTATGGAAAATCCCCTTAATTTATTTTTGTACCATGAGAAGGGAATATTTTATATCCACTTATTCAGTGGAGATGATCCTTGCTTTACCTATTCTGTGACCATCCATGCTGGTGCATCATTTCTGATTCTTCTGGATGGTCAAAATCAAATTCTATCATCTAATGAAACTGTATTTTACTTTGCTCCTTCTGTATCTTTGGGTATCAAGCACTTTAAAATGAAGGGCTTGGAATAAAGGGGCATCTCAGATCATAAGAAAGACCTAAGATCCACTTTATTAGGGGGGGCCATGGACCCTTTAATAAAGTACTATTGGCTTGGAGTTTTGCCTCAGTTTCTTTAATTGTAGAATTGGATTCTAAATTAATCCCTAACCTAATCCCATTTACCTCTGCTCCTCATCTGTAAAACAAGCTGGAGAAGAAAATGGAAAACCCCAAATAATATCACAAAAGAGATATGATTGAAAACAACTGAGCAAGGAAAGTCAAGTATGTTTGTGAATCAGTCCTTTCAATTCAGTGACTCTTTGGTTCCCATGTCTCCAGAAAAGGATTGGCTTTGCAGACATTCTAATTAATAGCCAAAAGAGCTAAGTTAGGATCACTTGACCCAAGGAGTCTAAGTATATAAATAGCAATTAAGAAAAGATTTGCAAGAAAGGGCCCTATATTGAATATCAAATTTCTCTCATATAATGTAATGATTAGAATAGTTATCCCAAAGTCCATTTTCTTAGACGTCTTTGGAATGATTAAGATGATCTTGAGTTCTTTTTATCTTTAAGTTTGGGAGGAGGGAATCCAAGTGTAAAAATTAATAACAATAGTAAATTAGGGCAACTATATAGCACAGTGTATAGTTGCAAAACTTGGAATCTGGAAAATGAGTTAAAATTCTGTCTCAGAGATTTAGCAAGCTGTATGATTCTGGGCAAGTCATTTAAATTTCTCAATTCCCTCATCTATAAAATGAAGATAATAATAGCACTTATCAGTGCAGTGAGGATAAAATAACAAGACATAGATAAAATGCTTTGCAAGTCTAAAATCATATAACTGTTTTTTTGTTTTGTTTTGTTTTGTTTTGTTTTTGGGTTTTTTTTTTTTAAGGCAACTAGATAGCACCAGAATATAATACTTGGAGTTATAAAAACCTGAATTCAAATCCAGTCTCAGATACTTACTGCGTGACACTGGGCAAGTCACACAATCTTATTCAGCTTCAGTTTCCTTATTAGTAAAATGGAGATAATAATAGCACTGACATTGTAATGATCAAGATAATATGTATAAAATACTTCACAAACCTTAAAGCTCCACATAGATAGTAACTAGCCATTCAGAGCTTACATTTTGTATAATATTTTTCATTTAGGATCTCAGAAGTCATCTGGTCCAATCTAACTGTGAAGTCTAGCACATCCCCAACAAGTGGTCATCCAGAGAGAGAGATTTTGACACTTGCTAAGGCAAAATGAGCTTAATCTCTCTTCCATGGAACAATCTTCACATATTTAATGGGGGCAATCATTATTATTTGAGTATTTTTCTTCTTTAGGATATATATATATATATATATATATATATATATATATATATATATATGTATGTATATATGCATTCTTTCAACTAGTGATTTGGTTTCCCTTTGTTGGCTTACTCTCCTTTCCCTGGGCACATAGCTTTTTCTCAGTGTCCCTCCCTCCTAACACGGAATACCCAAAATTGAACATGACATTCTATATGTGACCTGACCAGGGCAGGTTATAGTGAGAGTATCACCTCCATGGCTCTGTACTCTTAAAATGTTTCTTTGTATTTATTTAGTCCCATCACTGTTATAAATTGAAATTTCTCTATTCCCCATCCTTTGTGATTCTTATCCATGTCTTCCCATAGATTACCAAGATTCAGTCAAATAACCTGGTCATAATACCAGTGAAATAATCATCATGTCTATCTAGCATCCTTTGCTCTCCCAATAAAACCAATTCACTTCCTTTTCTGTACTCACAAGCCCATAATTAGATCCCAAAGTAAGGAACAAAGGGAGGAAGGGAGGAAGGAAGGAAGGAAGTATTTATTAAGTCCCTACTATGTGCCACTAAGCACTTTACAAATATTATCTCATTTGATCCTTATAAGTAGGTAGGTGCTTTAATTATTCTTATTTTACAGTTGAAGAAACTGAGGCAGACAGGGGTTCAGTGACTAGTCCAGTGTCACACAACTATTAGTGTCGGAGGCCAAATCTGAATCCAGATCTTCCTTACTCCAGGCCCAATGCTGTATCCCTGGGCTATCAAAGATCACAGATTCAGAGCTACATGGAAACTTATAAGTCATTGATAAGATATTATAGCTTACTGACACTAATCATTCATTTGCTTCCTTTGATCTTCACATTCCTGAGAAGTAAGTGGAGCAAATAGGTTATCCCCATTTGACATACAAGGAAACTAGGTCTCAGAGAGGGTATGATTTATCTAATGAGCCGCACAACTAGTAAATGGAATTTTAAAGTTCTGAACTTCAGTCTGTCTAACTCCTATCAGTGCCTTTCTTTGCACTAGAAAAAGAAAGCCAACAAGCAAGGTCCTTGTAAGAATTAACTCAATTCTCTGTTTCACTTTATAATATTCAGAACCTAGATTCTTCAAAGCAAGTGGTCTTTAGAAATTACTTTTAACCATACCCAAAGGGCTCTCAAACTGCAAATCCTTTGATCCAGCAGTATCTCTACTGGGTCTGTATCCCAAAGAGATTATAGAAAAGGGAAAAAGGAACCACATGTGAAAAAATGTTTGTGGCAGCCCTCTTTGTAGTGGCAAAAAACTGGAAATTGAGTGGATGCCCATCAGTTGGGGAATGGCTGAATAAGTTATGATATGTGAATCAAAAAGGCCTGGAGAGCTCTATGTTTATAGACTGTTGCTAAGTGAAGTGAATAGAACCAAAAGAACATTGTACAGAGCAATAACAAGATTATGTAATGATCAACTGTGATGGACATGGCTCTTTGCAGCAATGAAATGATTCAGGGCAATTCTAATAGCCATGATGGGGAGAGCCATCTGCACCCAGAGAGAGGTCTGTGGGGATTGAAAGTGGATGGCAACATAGTATTTTCACCTTTTTGGTTGTTGTTTGCTTGCTTCTTTTTTTCCTTTCTCACTGTTTTTCCCTTTTTGACCTGATTTTTCTTATGCAGCATGATAAATGTGGAAATGTTTAGAAAAATTGCATGTTTAACCTATATTGGATTGCTTATTGTCTAGGGAATGAGGGTGAGAGAGGGAAGAGAGTGGAATTTGGAATTCAGGGTTTTTGGGGGTGAATGTTGAGAATTATTACTTGGGTCCATCCAAATTTATTAGAACCCAAAATCTTCCTGGAGTAGGATACATAGTATTCCAGATATCTGCAAAAAGAAGTTTGTAAGAGAATGCCAGGATTTCTAGGATTTCTAGTGTAAGGGCCCTTTAAATGGGTGGACACAGTGCATCGGGAGATTGAGGCCCAGAAATAATTTCTGTGGATATTAGGACTGCCCTTGGGCGGGATCCTGGCCATATTGAGATAGTTTTGTAATGGGTGACTCTCTCGCTGATTGGCTGTGTGTGTGACCTCACAGGCCCTATGTAAGCCCACTGCAGGCAGCAACCGCCCTCTTTAACCTCCTGCTGTTCACCCTGGCTCCCTAGCCTGGGTGGCCAAGCCAAGATGGGTAGCCAAAAGAGGTAAGGGTTTTGGTAGTGAACACATGGGTCTTCTGACCAGGTGTTCACCAGGGAACCAACAAATCAGGGCATCAGTTAGGGCATTATGTGAGTAGGTATAATAAAGGCTTTTAAGATTACATGTGGTTGTTCTTGAGTGCGCTACCGGTTACTAAGCTATAGATTCAAGAGATTGTGGCCAGAGACCTTAGAAGGCCTCAGAGGAGGCGAGCCGGGTAGAGCTCACACTGCAGAGGACAGTGGTCAAAGGTACTCTGGTGGGTCTAGGACAGACTAGTAATTGTAACTGCCAGGAGAGCACGTTACAAATGGCGCCCAACGTGGTGGACGCATCAGGAATTATCAGGTTTTGAAAATATTTAATATTCAGAAAGATCCGGTAGAAACGCCACTTAAGAGGGAAGACAGAGAAGCAATATGGACCCAGGCAAATCTGGGATCAGACTCAAGGACACAGCTGAACATAATGCTTATATCAAGAGGTTAAAGAGCCAGATGGAAGATCTTTTAACAAAGATCACCACTGAAGAACAGCAGGAAGCTTGTAATCAGGCTCCCAGAAGGCTATCCCCACACCCAGTAAATACAGCTCCGAGAGGGAGCAACCTAGAGCTAATGCGTATGTATGACAGTATAGAGTACAAAATGCCACAGCAAGAGTTGCTGGAATTGCAGGTTAAACTACAGATGGAGATAGAGAAAGAAGAGAAAGCTAGGTTACTACAGATAGAACAGGAAGAGTTCAAACCAGTGGCTGAAACTAAGGAAGGAAATAAACGAACCACATGGACTAAAGTTGTAGAAATTCTTCTTAGCGTTTTGTTGGTTTACCTCCTACATTGTTGTTTTAAGGAATTTATTGATTACTATTCCATTGAGAAGTTTAGTTCTTTTTATGTGCAAAGCTCAGGTTTGATTTTGAATCAGCCTTTGGGGAATTTTCCAATTCTTCTTCCCTCTGCCTCACCTTCTTGGGCCAAGGGAGAAGGGGGAGGAGGAAAAGGAAGGGCGATAATACCATCAGCACTGCCCATTAATCCATTCAAAACTCCTGTGTCTTCATTTCAAAGGACAGGAGTAGGCTTTATGTCCCAAGGCAAAAAGGAATTGTGGGGTATTGAGTATAATCAGAAAAGTTTTAAAAATACTGTTGAGTTAATTTCTAAGAAACCTTACTGGGACAAGACCTTGCAGTTAGAGAGAGTGGAGTTTTATACTTGTAAAACTGCTAGGATCGTCTTTGGAGAGTTGGAACTCCTCTTTTCTTACCTCGTGGATTTTCCACTTCCACAGGTGAGCTTGATTTTCCAACCCCCCACGGGTACTTATAAAACAGTGTCTATGTCTAGAATGGGTTGGAAAATTGCTGTTTTAATCACTAGAATAAATAGACAGTGTGTGATCTTTGACCCAGGAGGAAAATAATCAGATTTATTGATTCACACTCCTGGAGTACAATTCGGTATCAGAAACTCAAACTTTGATTTTTAGGCAAAAGAATTCAGGGATATAGCCAGAGTGTTCTAGTAAAGTCATTACTGCACAGACTATCCCCAAGATCTCTTCTAAACAAGAGAAGGGAATTTTGGGATATGTGATTGCTTACAATTTTTAAATTTTGATTTTACATTTTTAAACATTTTTGATTTTACATCTTCAAAGTATTTTGATTTTACATTTTAAAGTTATTTTGGTTTTATATTTTTAATCTATTTTGGTTTTACACTTTTAAATTATTTTGGTTTTACATTTTTAAATTCTTTGCCTTTTACCTTAGCAATGCACTTCGGGCATACACAGAAAGTGCAGCTAAGTGACAGACTTACTAACTTTTGTCTGACTTTTGTTAATCTTTTTGACAACAACTTTGTTTCCACTGTGATGTGGAAAGGCCTGGATGGCATTTGGAAAGGCCCAAGTTGGGCCCCGAGTACATTCCTTCCTAGGTGCAGATCCAGCAGTAGAGTTCATCCCCACCAGAGACTTTTGTAACCTGGGGATCCAAGAGAAGGACCAGACAACAGTCCAGAGAGACCAGCCAGAAGTCCGCAGCCCTCCAGACATGATGGCAGCAATGCCCCTCCTGACCATGACACCAGAGACAGCAGACACAGTTCCAGTGTTGCAGCTGAAATGGACTGTTTTGGGTGATATGCAATATAAAGACTGTAAATGGACAATGGGCCTGCTTGCTTCTCCCGGGGCTACTTGCCATATGGTGGCCTGGGAAGAGGCTTTGCCCTATGCTTTCTATTGAAGGACTATGCTTTTAAATTAGTGGGTGAAAAACCAACACACCCACCTGCCGTTGTTATTGAGACAATGTTACTGGACATGACTTTGCTTATGTGCACCTGTGAAACTAGAATTGCTCTAGGATTGTGAAAAGTGCAATAGAGAATTGTGATAAGCTAGAATTGTGAAAAGTGTAATAGAGAATTGTGAGAAACTAGAATTGCTCTAGGATTGTGAAAAGTGCAATTGAGAATTGTGATAAGCTAGAATTGTTCTAGGATTGTGAAAAGTGCAATTGAGAATTGTGATAAGCTAGAATTGTTCTAGGAGTGTGAAAAGTGCAACAGAAAATTGTAAGAAACTAGAATTGGTCTAGAACTGTGATAAATGTAATTAGAATTGTGACAACCTACCTCACTAATATTTGTTAACTAGAATTGTGATGTTTTACCTTGTTGACTTCCCACCTCAGTGTTGACATCCTACCTCATTGGCATCCAACCTCTTTGGCTTATTATCTCGAGTATGACTTTGATGAATGGGTTGAACACTTGGGCCACTGTTGAGCCTGGTTCTCATTGTCATACTTCTGTTTACTGATCTGCTGCTTTGTACCTCCTTGGGCATAACACTCTGTCATCTCATGGATCAAGTGAACTATAGCTGGTGCTAAAAGTTTAGCTTGGTGAGATGTGCGGTTCCCGCAAAACAAGAGAAAGGGAATTGTAAGGGCCCTTTAAATGGGCGGACACAGTGCATCGGAGATTGAGGCCCAGAAGTAATTAGGACTGCCCTTGGGCGGGATCCTGGCCATATTGAGATAGTTTTGTAATGGGTGACTCTCTCGCTGATTGGCTGTGTGTGTGACCTCACAGGCCCTATGTAAGCCCACTGCAGGCAGCAGGCGGTCCTCTTTAATCTGGCGTTCTTCACTCTGGCTCCCTAGCCTGGGTGGCCAAGCCAAGATGGGTAGCCAAAAGAGGTAAGGGTTTTGGTAGTGAACACATGGGTCTTCTGACTAGGTGTTCACCAGGGAACCAACAAGTCAGGGCATCAGTTAGGGCATTATGTGAGTAGGTATAATAAAGGCTTTTAAGATTACATGTGGTTGTTCTTGAGTGCGCTACCGGTTACTAAGCTATAGATTCAAGAGATTGTGGCCAGAGACCTTAGAAGGCCTCAGAGGAGGCGAGCCGGGTAGAGCTCACACTGCAAAGGACAGTGGTCAAAGGTACTCTGGTGGCTCTAGGACAGACTAGTAATTGTAACTGCCAGGAGAGCACGTTACATTCTAGATCATAAGTTTCAGAGTTGGAAGGAACCTCAGAACTCACCCAATCTAACTCTCTCATTATATCTTAGATTAACGCTTAGCTCAAAGACTATTTTCATATGTCTCTTTTCATTGGTGAGATATCGATTATTCAGTGCTACAAGTCTGTGTGAGAAGCAGAGTTTTCCAGAGCTTGGGAGAAGAAAAAGTCTGGTCTTCTAGTATCTAGCTTCAAGAGAGAAGATATGCAATTCCATGCTCTCTTCAGAGAAATATCCCTGAGGGAAGAGAAATGCTTCAAGAAGAAACTGACTCTGGGGAAAAAAAGGAACCAACATCTTTGTTTGTTGAAGCTGAAAGAGAAAATGATCTCTCTTTTCTCAAGCTTTTTTTCTCCATCAATGAGAAGACTCTTATGCAAGTGAACTTTGAATCTAGGGCTAGTTAACATAACTCTAATGGAAACTTGGGATCAATCAAACAATCAACAAACACTTATTAAAGACATACTTTGAGCTATGTGTTGGGAAAACAAGAACAAACATGAAATGGGCTGTCCTCAAGAAGCTTTTATTTTGTCTTAAGCATCATCCTCCCAGACCTCCACCTCCCAGTATCCCAGAAAGATACCTAGGATGATGGAGTGAGATGATAGAAAAGATCATTTATAGTCAGCTAAAATGTGAATAGTAACATCTTGATATGATTTATTGGAATGGGACAGATGGACAATGGAGGGAAAGGAATGGATATCTTTGAGGTTTATTCCCAGTCAATCAGGAATCCCCTTTTTAGTACTGCAATGCCTAGGAATTATCTATCTTGATCTTCAGCCACTTGGTTTTGAGCCTTACAATAATTGGGAACACAATTGTCAGCATCTAATTAAAGGGACTCCTCAAAAATCACTCACTACCTGATTGCAGGGACATTATCACATCAGTGATTGGAGCCAGGCCACTGGAAAGGCTGGTAAATACTTGAGAATGCTTCAATTATGTCTCTCCTCTTGGTTCCTTTGGGGAAACGTCTGTGTCACAGGGCTCTGAGGACATAGTAGTTACTCCAGGGAAAACGGATGAAAGGATTGAGCAAGTCATTACAAATTATCAACAACAGAGAGCAGCATTGTACCATTTTTTTTTTCCTAAGGAAAAAGCTTACTCATAAAAGTGACAATGCAGGAACACTGATAGAAGCAGGAAACATCATTCCACAGATTAGTTTGCTTCTGATTTATTCACCTTGGTCTGATTTACTTAACTCTACTTAGTTTCAGAACTCTTATCTGAAATACTTCTTCAGGAATATATCTTTAGCTATAGGTAGGAGAATATATATATATATATACACAGCAAATTGGTTCTCTCTCTCTCTCCCCTCTGCATCTATCTCATACTTCCCTTCCTCCTCTCTCCTTCCTTCCTTCCTTCCTTCCTTCCTTCCTTCCTTCCTTCCTTCCTTCCTTCCTTCCTTCCTTCCTTCCTTCCTTCCTTCCTTCCTTCCTTCCTTCCTTCCTTCCTTCCTTCCTTCCTTCCTTTTCTCTTTGTCCAATTTTTACTTGAAATAAACCTCTTCAACATTTTCAGCAAGTGTTCATTCTACCCTCTATTTTATTATCTCCAATAAAGAAGAGAGGGAGGCAGAGATAGTGGTGGTAGTAGTAATAAATGGACTACTTCTTGAGCGTTCCCATTCCATTTTTAGGTAGTATGAATTGTTAGGTAAATTTTTTTGGTTTTTGTTTGTGTTTACATTGAGACAAAAATCTGCTTTCCTCCAGCTACCATTCTTTGCTTGGGTTTCTTCCTTTTAGGCCAAGTTCTTCTTCCATATGATAATTCTTCAAACAATTGAAAAACAACTATTATGTCCCCCACTAAATTTTCTCTTCTCCAGATTAACTATCTCTATTTACTTAGCTGAGTAGTCACAAAACTTTAAATAAGAACAGAGAGCCAAACCTCATTCTGAATGTTAGGAATTTACCTAATTGTAATCTCTAAGATATTGTGGATACTATATATATAAAAAACCCTATATCAAATTGCTTGCCTTCTCAATGAAAAAGGAGGGGAAGGAGAAAATTTGGAACTCAAAATTTAAAAAGAGGATGATAAAAATTTTACATGTAATTGGAATAAAAAATTAAAAATTTTAAAACATACTGAATATGCTATATAGTGGATACTATACTAATTATACTAATATTTTCCTCATTAATATTTTATTTTTTCAATTACATGTAAAGATAGTTTTCAACATTCTTTTTTTTTGCTGAGGCAATTGGGGTTAAATGACTTGCCCAGGATCACACAGCTAGGAAGAGTTAAGTGTCTAAGACCAGATTTGAACTTAGGTCCTCCTGACTTTAGGACTGGTGTTCTATCCACTGTGACACCTCAACATTTATTTTTATAAGATTTTGAGTTCCAAATTTTCCTCTCTCTTTTTCTTCCCTTTCCCATCTCCAAGTCAGCAAACAATGTTGATGTAAATTGTTTCTCCCTGATCTTTGTGTGTGTGTGTGAGGGGCCTGAGTGGAAAAATCCTACATCTCAATCTCTCTTGACCTTTGGGAACAATCCTACCCTCCTATTCATAGGGGAAACTCCCATAATTCAATTAGAGATCTTGGCCTAGGGTATAATTACCACTTATTATTGATTAGTCCCTCAAACTTATGAGGAGGTCACTCTTTAATTCTGTGCCATAGAAACCTAATATAATCAAAGGCTGTTGTATCTAAACCTTTGCTAATTCCTACCTGGAAGAGCCCACTGGGTAACTTCTCAGTGTAAAATAAGCTCATTTTCTTGCCAAAAACTCACTTGCAGATCAGGACTGTGAATTCTTTTGTAAAAACCTGTGAGACACCAATGTGGGGACCCCATTGCTGCTAGGGATTTCTCACACTCCCAACAATGTGAAACAGGATTCCCTTCACAGGTTAATTGTACATTATTTCAAAGTCCGATTCTTCTTATGCAGCAAAACAACTGTATGGACATGTATACATATATTGTATTTAACATATACTTTAACATGTTTAACATGTATCAGTCTTCCTGCCATCTGGGGAAAGGGGTGGGAGGAAGGAAGGGAAAAACTGGAACAAAAAGTTTTGCAATTGTCAATGCTGAAAAATTACCCATGCAAATAAAAATATAATTGAAAAAGAAAAAAAAAAGAAGACAAAAAAAACCCCTATATAATATAGGTTATAAATGTATAATCATGTTAAACCTATTTCCACATTAGTCAGGTTGTAAAAGAAGAATCAGAACAAAAGGGGGAAACTATAAGAAAGGAAAAAAAGCAAAAAATGTGAAAATATTATACTTTAATCTGCATCCAGATTCCATAGTTCTTTCTCTGAATGTGGATAACATTTTCCATTACGAGCCTTTTGGAATTATCTTATGTCTAAGTTAAGGTGTGGGATAGTGACCCAAATTAAAGATCAGAGACTCTCAAAATAGAAAAAAAAAAAAAGGGATTTGTTAACAAAAGAAAGGGCAATTCCTAACAGACAAAGTATCAGTAAAGGAGTGCAAAGAACAAACTGTAAAACACAAGATTATATAGACAACAAGCCCTCCTCTCCTTTTGCAAAACACAATTTTAAATAGCCTGAAAGCAGAAGCTTCCCACCTTTCCCTAGCCTAGCCTTTTCTCCTCTAGTTTGGGAGAGTCCAGGCTAACATTCTAATTGTGGAAATATAATCCAGAAATAAGACAATAAAAAATGCTAATTAAGAGATGGTGGGAAACAGGAGGGGATAAACACCTGCAACTTTTTTAGCTATAGCTCTATTTGTTATTATAAAATCTCAAGTCACAATTAAGGTTTAATTTAAGGATATATTCCCAGGAGAATGTCTTCACCTCAGTTAATTCCACACACACCCAGCCAGAATACTGAATTTAGTCCTCTTTAACTCCTCTCCTTTCTCTAATAATACCTTAAAAAAAACCCTCTAAAACCTTTTCTGGTTTTGAATGAGGTCTTCAATGTTAGATGTGATTTACAGAGAGACTAATAAAAATTTAATCCCTTAAGAAAGCAGGAAGAAGGCTCTGAGGATCCCCTCAATTCCTGGTTAGGGAGCCGAAATGATGAGGTTAGTAGCCCTGAGATTAGTGCAGTCAGAGAGTTGTTAAAATCTCCTTTTTAGTTGGCATAGGTTCTTCTTGAAAGAATTCATGAAACCTGAAATATTAATTGGCAAGAATGAAAGTTTATTGTTGGACAGAGAGCCAGTTTTGCTAAGAGACTGATTTCTTTAGCAGCAAAGTCCTATTAGGGAAATGGAGGCTGGCAGTGAGAAGAGAATACCCTCTCAAAGGGCAGGGTCCTAGAAGCTGCTTTGGACTTTCTGCCAAGAGTGAATTTAAGGAAACCTGTTATATGGGTAGCTCTTGGTAGGGGGCTGGGACCGCTTGAGCTGATCAGACCAGGATTTCTCAATTGAATGAGAATTTAGAATTTCAAAAAGATCAATAGGAGTTGATTTGCCCTTGAATAGTGTTGCTTCTCTCATCCTGGGATGGATGGGCCCTCTCTCTAGACTTCTTGGAGCCTGGGAGATCCTGATATCTGAGATCAAAAAGGGGACACAATTTCAGAGTGATAATTTTAAAGGGAACACAATTTTTTAGTAAAGGGAACAGTTTCCCTCCCCTTTCAGTTTGATTCCTTTGTCTCATCCTCTAAAGGTAATCCAGTTAGAAATCCAAATTATGTCAAGCTCCTGAGACCCATCCTCAGCTGAAATCCTAGTCATGTCCCTGAGGTTAATGTCCCTATTCCTTATAAAACCTACTTGTGGGCCATCCCGTGGCTGCTACCTTTTTTTGAGCCAGCCTGCCACAGCACTCTGCCTTGTGGTGTCTTTCCCTTTCCCCATGCTATGTGGTATCTCCCCTAACTCCACTATGCTTCCCAACCTCCCTTCTCCTTTATAGCTAATTCCTAACTAATAATCCCTCTCAGGATTTAGCCTGCCAGCTAAGGGCATGTCCCAACCTCATCGGGTGCTCCCTTTCTCCTGGGTAATTGTGAGTCCTACTGAGGAACTTGTCTTTCACATGCTCTTCCACTCTATTTCATACTTACCATGCCCAGTGCCTATTATATCCCCTCATTTTGTCTGTAATTTATTTACCTAAATAAATCTACCTTTTGCCAAAGAGGTGGCTGCCATCATTTGGTGACAAACCCCACATCATAGATCACATTGATGGGGGGTGAGGTCCCTTTAAGATTCCTTTCTGATTTCTAACCCCCTCATGGCTGAAGAAGCTAGGATCTTTTGATTCACAAATCCTGGTCAAAAAAGCACCCTTTTTGAATTCCAATGATATCTGGGCTTTCCCAGCCCCCACTATCTGCTCAGGTTTCCCCAACCCCCACAAACAGCTTCTTCCTTATCAAAGGTCCCATTGAATTCTATTCAAATTCTAACCTTGACTAAAGCTCAGGCTGGAGGACAGCCTGGGACTCCACCCATGGGCCCCTTCGGATTGTCCAAAGCCCCCCATTATAAAAAGAGCCAGACTGGAGTCCACTCTTTGCAGAGGTCCCAAACATGGCATCCTTAAGTCGGTCATATCAAGGATTTCTGCCCACCGGAGCCATCCTGGCTCTGGTGTTTTCCTACCTTTTAATCTTCCAAACTCTACAATAAACCTTTTTTTATCAATCTAGGTTTTTGGGCCTGTAAATTCCTTTACAGGGAATTCTTCGCTGTCACTAGACTTCATATAACTATGTATCCTTGCGCCAAACCAAAAGGGATTCCCTCTTTTCTAACTCCCATCAACACCAGTTTGGATTTTTTTTTCTTGTCTTGTTTTTCTGTTTTTGTTTTGTTTTTTAGCATTCCACTTCATCTTCAGATCATTCTTTCTTTTGTGTTCTGAACCATACTATGCTTTTATATTCCTATTCCACTAACTAATGTTGCTTCCATCCTTTGTGGATGTCTTAAAAAAAATCTAACTTAGTTGGAGAGATCCCTGAATATCTACACTTTAGAAAATTTCTCTTTTTCCACTTCATCAAAGCTATTTCTTTTTTCATCTTCTTCAAGACTTTATTTATGAGAGTTCCTATTGGTCTCATGCTGAGAGTTTCCCATAGCTCCTTGGCTGATTTCTTTGGTACAATTTTAGTCCATGAACTGCTACTTATTTTGAATTAAAAAAAAAAAAAAAAAGCTTGCTCTTTGTTCCATGTCTTATTAGTTGGGCAGTATTTCAAATGGAAAAACTTGAGTAATGAAGGATGGATATATGCAGAATATATGCAGAAGTTCAAAACAGTAAGTTAGAACCTGCTTGTAGAGGATCTCAAGGGAAGGAGTTTATGTTTTATTCATTAGGTATTGAGTAACTATTGATGTTTTAGAGCACTGATGTCAGTGCCCAACTCAAATAGAAACATGGTCACTTATTGATTTGTAAAACTATAAATTAACATTATCAACGTTTGTAATGTGTTTTTATTTATTTTGTTAAACATTTCCCAATTATATATATTTTTATTTTTTTTCTGAGGCTGGGGTTAAGTGACTTGCCCAGGGTCACACAGCTAGGAAGTGTTAAGTGTCTGAGACCAGATTTGAACTCAGGTTCTCCTGATGTCTGCTGCATTGGGAGTTTTCCTGGTTCATGAAGCTGCCAACTTTGTTTGACACTTCTGATTTCACGGGAGTAGAAGGATATAGGGGAAAAACTGTTTAAAAAAAAAAAAACGGTATCCATGTTTTTTAAAAAGTTAATTTGGCAGCAATGTTTAGTATAAATTGAAGAAGAAATAAGGCAATTGAAATTGTCCAAGTGAGAGCTAATAAGAATTTTAAGTAGGGTGATTGGTAGCTTTGGGAATGAAAGGAGATATGTGAGAAAGATCAAGAATTGGCAAGATTGTCGAAAACAAGGGACTGAAAGATTTAAACAGAAGCCCAATGGAATGGTTGGAAACGCCTGTCTTTTTTCTGCTACCAGCAGGGGGCAGCAGAAACCTTGCTAGGGATAAATGGATGAGCCAACTCCATGATTAGGGTGGAAAGAACCTAAATATTCAAAATTCTGATTGCCCTTGATTTAAATAAAGTTAGAAGAGCACAGATACTAATCCTAAGTAACCCTGGAGAAAAACAGGAAAGTCCAAAACTTTAACAAGGTGGGCCTGAGATAAAGATAGAAATCAGTACAAAAAGTCCAAAAGTAAATCGTAGAGAGGGGAAAACAAAGACCACAATAAAATGAAGTAAATCAGAGGCAGATTGAATATTTGCAGGGAAGTGGTGGGATCACCAGTCTCTTTGTTTTTTTCAATAGTATTTTATTTTTCCCAATACACATAAAGATAGTTTTCAATATTCTTTTTTTGTAAGATTTTATATTTGAAATATAAAATTTTATTCCCTCTTCCTCTCACCTCCCCACTCCCCAATCTGACACAGGCTAAATATGTACAATCTTTTAAAACATATTTCCTTATTTGTTATGTTGTAATCATGAAAAATTAGACTAAAAGGGTAAAAATCACGAGAAGGAAAAAACAAAGAAAAGTGAAAATATTACGTGTTGATCCACATTCAGTCTTCCTAATTCTTTCTGGATGTGGATGGCATTATTCATCCCAAGTTTAGTCTAATTGATTTAAATCACCCCATTGCTGAGAAAAGCCAAGTTCATCACAATTGATCACATAATTTTGCTGTCATCTCTTTGGGTTTTAAAAGTCTGTTTGCTCTTTTGTTGGCTCTGGATAAGTGCATGGGACTTGATAGGATATGAAGGAGAGAAAGAAGGCCAGACTGGAACTCATGAAGATGAATCTTCCTGATTCCAAGCCCAGTGTTCTCTCTACTGTGCCACCTAGTTGCCCATTGTAAAGATTATAATCATTGTAAAGTGTTTATCAGGGTTTCAGCCACATAGTAAGCACTATATAAATGCTAGCTATTATTTTCTCATTTGATCTTCAAATCAACTTTTAAAGGTAGATATTGTTATTATTCCCATTTAATAGATGAGAAAGCCTAAGTGATTTACATAGAGTAAATATCTGAGTTAGGATTTAAATTCAAGTCTTTCTGACTTTCTGACTGAGTACATATTATATCATCTACCTGTCCTTATCTATATTATCTACTGCCGTTTTAGAGTGATGGTTTCTAGGAGATAGTTAATTATAGTGATGATTTCTAGATATAGTTAAATAATCATGAGCTAATGCAAGATAAGATATTGAGTGATGTTGATTTATAGGTTACTTTCTTTATATTTTGTTTCACTTCTTTTGAATAATAGGTATCATAATTGCTTGCCTTCTGAATGGGTGGAAGAAGAATTTGGAACCAAAAATGAAATCAAGTAAAAAAAAAAAAAAAAATATATATATATATATATATATATATATATATATATATATATATATATATATATTTCCAGATTACAATTTTGCTTTTTTTTTTTTTTTTTTTTTAAACAGTGGTTGGAATTTCTTAATGCCCTATGCCAAAGTAGGTCTGATGTAAATATTTGTCCAGTCTCTATGGAGAGGGTATTTTGTTTGGCCAAGCTTTTCATTGCCTGTTAACTAACACCATAGAAGTGATTATCTCTCTACTTCCTATCCTCCTCTTTATACTTCCAAGGTTTTTGAGTGCCTCAGATTTTCCAAGTCTGATCTTCAGTTTATAGAGCTGCCTCATATTGTGACAATCAGAATAGGGCCCCTAATTTATAATAAATAAAGCAGGAAAATTTGAAGGGGCCAAACAAATAAGTGAGGAAAACATTCCATATTTATGACTCTTCTGATAGGAAGGACTAATGCTGTCCCACTGTTGATTTTTTTCATTCATTAACATTTCTGATGTGTGAGCCACATTGAAAAGCAGATAACACAAGGAAAATTAAATTTTGACTGAGATTGTTATACCAAGATCCACAGCCAAGGGTAACAACTAGGGAAGGGGGTAGAGGCTATTTGGAATGCTTTCATAGCTGATATTGTTTTCCCATCGTGAAATAGAATCAACTTTCAGAAGTTGTTGTGTGGATCAAATCTGATAATATTTGTAAAGTGCCTCATACATGTTGGATACTTAACAAATGCTTGTTTCCTTCCATTTCTCCTTCCTTGGTTGGGAAATAGAATGCCAGAGAGCCCTCAGAAGGAAAAGTCACCAGTAAGAAACAGGGAGCCAATGAACAATCATATAAATAAACAAAAAAAGGAATGAATAGGTAAATAAATAAATAGAGGGGATACCTTAGACCACATTCATCATTGTAAATTGACTTTGTAGGTCTTCAAATAAATTTATTCTAGTTGTCCCTCTCAGAGAATCTCTGCTTCTCTGACACATCTTAGTCACTGCTACTATGTAGTGTTCTTAAATAATTTACAAATAGCCTTCCCTTCTGGGCTATTCCAAGTAAGTTGTCAATGAAGCTCAATGAACTGAGGTGGCTGCTGTGGACTGTTTCACATTATCAAAACATTGCCTTATTCAGAAGCCTCCACTGTTTAAGACTAGGGTCCTGAACTTCTGTGGTTTGAGGCAGATGCATTAACAAGAGATGAAGTCATTCAGTAATCAGCAAAGTGGAAAGGAAAAAAAAAATTGGCCATAGCATCCTCCCAGCTGAAGAGAGATGAATGGGATTCCCTTCAGTAGTTAAAAACACACTCCCACAAGCCTCTCTCACCTCTTCACCCTTTTCCTTGAAGGATGATGAAATGGGCACTGCCTGATAGAATGCTAATTCTGGACTCAGGTCACATCACTATCCTGACCTCCCATGGGGCAATGCCAAGAGTGCAGCCCAGGAATATGTCTTAGGCATTTCTAACATTGTTAAGTTTGTGTTTCAATTTAATAAATAAAAACAATTCATAAATTATTTATATTCATAAATTATTCATATTTAAAATTATTCGTAAACTATAAACATTCATTAAGGAAACCATTCAAAATCAAAATAAAGTGTTTAAATATTAATAAGTCAGACAATAAGCATGTATTAAACACCTAGTGTGTGCCAGGTAGTTTGTTAAGTGCTGAATGTTTATTGTTGTTGTTTTTTAAATGATTGAACTTCTCTTTAAGTTACAAAAGGATAAGTGAATGGGGAATAAATGGACAAAGAATCTTGGCCAGGCTTAGAGAGAGTAGTTGAAAAGTTATATTTTTATGGGTAGGCTTCAGTTATTTATTATTTTTGAATTAATTAATTATATTGTTGTTCAATATTGTTTATAATTTTTTAAAAAAGAAAACCTTGGTATCTGGAGATTGCACATCCCAGATCCCTCATTCTGATTCTCATCTCCAGTCGGGATGTGTTTGTGCATGAAGCCCCCAGTGTGAGGGTGCTGACAAAGCCTAGCCTATGGAGACCCATTGCCTCCAATCAGCTTTGTCTCTGGGGCTTTCCGTGGCACTTTTAATGAACACCCAGGATTACTCTGTCACAACATCGACTATCCTGGCCTCAGGAGAGAAAGGTGCTTACTGAGGTCTGGGGTTATGATACAGCCATACATTCTATGACCTGTCTTCATGCTATCTTACTCATCATTTAAGAGGTCACACCTGAGACTCCACTATCATCCCAAATTGCTCTACTCCCAAGATTTTGAAATCTGAAATTTTTAATCACAATCCCTATGGTTTTTCAACTATCATATTCCTTTCAAAATCTGTTCTTTGCCCTTAGGCAAAAAAGGAAGGGGAAAGGTATGGCAATTTGTATAATACCTACTATGTGCCAGTTACTGTGTTAAGCATTTTTTACAAAAATTATCTCATTTGATACTTACAACAACCCTACGAAATGGGTGCTATGGTTACTCTTATTTTACAGCTGAGAAAACTGAGACAAACAGAAATTAAGTAAGTGGCTTGCCTAGGCTCAAACTGTTAGTAAGTGCTTGAGGCTGGAAATCGAATTCAGATCTTCCTAATTCCAGGCCTTAAGTGCTTAATTCATTTTATTACCAACTCTCTCCTAATCTACAATCTCTTGACCCCTCCAGTTTCCCTCTTCTATTTTCATTTTATTAGATGTACATACAATTTCAACCATTTTAAAGATTTACTTTCCTCTACTCTAGAATCCTTCAACTCAATAGGCCTCTTTGTGAGCTTGGGAAGGTTGTGGGAGGAGGCAATGCTGTTGAATCCTTATGAAGCATTCTGTCACAGTTACAATTTTGTATTATGTCTTCCTATCAGTACATAAAATCTATCCTAGACTCTAGCACAAGATCATTAAATTATTTGGTAAGACTTAAGAATAGGCAGAAGAATTTTTAAAATAAGATACTATCATTTACTTATATATTTTTTATTTCTCTAAAAAAGTAATCTATGTGAAGTTATGTATTTTATTTTCTTTCTAATGTTTTCAATTCAATGAAAACCAACTAAACATTCTTATTAGTATTAATTTGACAATATATTTAGATGCTTCTAATTGCCTACCAAATAAAGTTCAAATCTCTTTTCTTGGCATTCAAGGCTTTCCACAATTTAGCACCAACCTGTTTCTTCTTCATTTTATATTATTCCCTGGAATCTGTCCTACACTCTAGTCAAACTAAGCAACTCCTTGCCTCCTATGCAATAAATTCTTGCTCTCCTGCTTCCATATTTTTGTTCACACTATTAACTATGTATTCCTTCTCTTCTTCATCTGAGGAATTCTTACTCATTTTTAAAGTACCAACTTCATCAGTTCCTCCTCCGTGACATCATCCTTTATTCCTAATCTTTGGTGTCCATCTGTCACCCAACTCTCACCTATGGCTCCAAGAAGCTATAGATCATGTGCCGTGGCCACCCTCTAGTAGAAGCATCTCAGTGGTGGGCTAAATCAGTTTGAGGCTAAAACCAATAACCTGTCAGTGAGGTGGGGGTTGTCTACCCTTAGCAATTTGTTACAAGAGCCCAGAAGGCAGCTGAAGAGCTTGGTGAGACAAGGTCATCCACTGCACCCCAGGCCATCACCATTCATTCTGATTTCTGTCTTGCCATAGGACTTCAATAACTTTGGAAGAGGTAGTGAGACTGACAACTTTGTACAACTTAAATCACCCCATGATGTCGTTGTTCTCTTCCAAAACTTAGGATGAACAACAACATTATCCCCAGCCACTAGACAATAATTACCTTTCCCTTCTGACCTCACTAATATTTTTTTTTGCATCTGTCTCATATATTCATCATGCAATATTATTTATAATTATCTGTATTTGTGTCTTATCTTCTTATGACTATAAGTTCCATGAGACAGGAACTAAGTTTTAACTAAATTTTGTATCTCTCCCAGTAGCTAACATATAGTAGAGACTGAATGAGTATCTACTAATCTCCTAGAAGAGCAATGCATAATATTCTTGCTTTTTATAACCTTTCCTTTAAATTTCCATTGTGCAATTGATGCTAATATGCATGTATGTAATTTTCTATTAAGATAAGTTCCATGATTGATAGTTTTTGTACTTAAGGAAGAAAAATTTCAGACACTTTGCACAGCTTCTATTTCTACATCAAGTGGGAAATAGGATTATAGGATCACAAATCAAGAATCTGAAGGTACTTTAGAAGCCATCTTGTCCAACTTTGTTTTAGAAAGGAGGAACCTGAGACCATGCCATTGTTAAGTGACTCGTTCACAGTCATTTTCATGGTATCAGAAATGATTTGAACCCAAGTCCTTTGAATCCAGGATTCTCTCCACTGTACCATTCATTGGAGCTTCCTATGATGAAAATACTTCATAGGTCTAAGCCTGAGTGTCCTCCTTTTGTCCACCTGTCCTTCCACATAGCTAGCAGCCAGGCAGGCAGTCTTGCCAGGGTATCAGAGGGTATTTACTGCACTCAGAAAGGATACTCTTCTTTGAAAGGCCAGTTTTTATCAAAAAAACTAGTTGTTGTTGTTTTGTGTTTGTTTGTTTGTTTGTTTTGTTTTGTTTTGTTTTGTTTTGTTTTGTTTTGCTGAGTCAATTGGGGTTAAGTGACTTGCCCAGGGTCACACATCTAGAAAGTATTAAGTGTCTGAGACCAGATCTGAATTTGGGCCCTCCTGCCTTCCAAGCTGGTGGTCTAACTAATGGGCCACTTAGTTGCCCCAATTAATTTTTTTCAATAAAAAAAACTATTTTCATCTTCTAGAACTTAGTTTTCTTATATCACTTCTTAGTTTCCTCTTGACATACTGTTCCCTGCTTTTAAGATCGTAAGAGACTGACCACTGGCCTTTCTCTTCCATTTAGTACAGTACAGCACAGTACATTTTCCACAGTACAGTGGAAAGCATGTTTGATTTGAAGTTAAAAGCAAGTTTGAAACCTTGCTCTGCTATTTATCCCTGTAAAACCTTAATTTCTCTGGAACATCATTTCCATGACCTCAGTTTCCTCATCTATAAAGGAGGAAGTTATACTAGATGAATTCTGAGGTCTCTTCTAGTTTTAAATTAGAAGTTTCTTTTTTAACTCCAGGCACAGAAACAAATGCCATCATTTATTCATATGTTTATTCAAATATTGAAAGAGAACTTCCTATGAGTCCCTAACAGCTTAGCTGCAAAGATGTGCAATATCCTTCACTCTGTAACTGTGTGTGAAGTCAGGGATATGGAAGAAGTCACTCAGGAGCAGAGGGATGCCATATTGGAGGTTAGAAAGAGATATTTGGGTGTCACAGTGACATCACTGCTCCTTCCTGGGCTTGGCTGTCAAGCTTTCTTGACTTGCCTCACCATAAGCTTGCCAAGACCAGAAATGATTAGATGTTCTTGGGACAACCAGAGTCTGGGGAAAGGATGACTTTTTATTAACTACAATTGACAATGATCCTGAGTCCCATGCCTTAGAACTTAGCTGAGAGTTCTTCCAGCATTTCTTTATCTTCATCTAAAAAATGATCCCATTAGAAACATGAGCAGCATCCTTTTGTCTACTTACAGGAATAGCAACATAACTGAAACTAATAAAATTTAAACTATATTTCCTAAAATTTCAAAGTTCAAAACAGCTTCTGTACTATGTAGGAATCTTTGGAGATCTAGAAGACTGGAAGATCCATAGATATATGTTTTTTATACATCATCTTATAATTATTATCTGTAATCAATAGACCTTTGTTAAGTAAGCACTTTATGTGCTGGGAACAATATTTATTATTTATCAGTTTTATACTTACAACAAAAGAACTACATGTAGTATTCAAGCATGTTGGTCTGTGAAAAGACAAACAATTCCATTGGGTCAAGGTTATATAACAAAGGTTCAATGAAGTAGAGTGAGGTCCAGAGGAAGGCAAGGGTTGGTCAGTCCTTATGGGCTTAGAATTGGTTTTTGATTGGATGAATCTGTGATTAGTGGAGTTCACAAATTGTAGAGAGAGACCGACTTAGGGGACAGACTCTGAGAAGCTTAGCCAGTGAAAAAGTCACATGTAGGCACTACCTGAGAGGGTTATTAGGCTTTGAGTGCTCAAGATCCAGTCCTTTTTTTTGCTGAGGTGAGTAGCAGCTCTCAGTGCTTCCTGATGGTTAAATAGAGATCAACAAAAGTATACAATGTACTCCCTGGCCTTTTAGAAGCTTATTGAATAGAAAAGACACAGATATGAAAAATAATTAAATAGCAATAAAAGGCAATATGTGACTTGAATAATAAGTGTCATTATTTGTCCCTGTCTGGGAGTTTGAGGCACTGTACTACTACTTTCTCTTTTAAGGGGTGCCTCTGTTCTGAACACATACAAAGGCCTCTCCTAAGGGAAGGGATATTGGGGATGGATGAGTCAGAGTCCTTGCTAGAATTATCAGACTCACTTGACCAAAAATTCTAGCATAGCTTCTGGGTATTCTCCCAATCTAGTGTGAGGCTGACATGCAACCTAGTCCTATTTACCTCCAGCACTCCTTCACCTAAGGCAGAAAAGAATAAACATAACAGGGATAGGACATTGTGTTCATGGCTTCATAAAGACCTATATAGGGAGAAGAGGCTGTTGGCAGTAGGACTATCTCTCTTAGCTGCAGCAGATTATTTTCTTCCTATTTCTCTGTCTCTCTCTTCTTTATGTATCTCATTTCCCCCTCTCTCCCTTTCTCTCTCTATCTCTCCTGCTCTCCTTCCTTATGATTCTGTATCTCTCTTATTTCTCTTTCTGTCTCCTTTTTCTTTCTCTACCTCTATCTCTCTGACTCTCCTTTTGTCTCCGTCGATGTATCTCTGAGTCACTTTTCTCCCTCCTTTCTCCCTCCCTCTCTTTAATTCTTTTTTCTGTCTCTATCTGTCTCTGCCATTTCCCCTCTCTTTGTCTCTGGGTCTCTCTCTTTTCTTTCTCTATCCCTCTCTTTCTTCTCTCGGTATTTCTCCCTCACTCTCCCTTCCTCCCGCTCTCTTTCTTGTCTTTCCTTCTATCTCTCTGTATGTCTCTCTCTCTTTCCTCTCTTCTGCTCTTTCTATTTCTGTCTCTCCCTTTTCCATCCCCTCTAATCTATCCTTGCCTCTGTTTTCCTTTTCCCTTCCTCTTCCTTCTCCTCATTCTCCTCTTCCTCCTCTTCCTCCTCCTCCTCCTCCTCCTCCTCCTCCTCCTCCTCCTCCTCCTCCTCCTCCTCCTCCTCCTCCTCCTCCTCCTCCTCCTCCTCCTCCTCCTCCTCCTCCTCCTCCTCCTCCTCCTCCTCCTCCTCCTCCTCCTCCTCCTTCTTCTTCTTCCTCTCTCTCTCTCTCTCTCTCTCTCTCTCTCTCTCTCTCTCTCTCTCTCTCTCTCTCTCTCTCTCTCTCTCTCTCTCTCTCTCTCTCTCTCTCTCTCTCTCCTGTCTGCCTCTTTTTCTTCTTCCCTAATTGTCTCTGTCAATCTCTATCTCTGTCTTTTTCCTGGCCTCTCTCTCTCTATGTCTCTGTGTCTCTGTCTTTCTCCCTCTCTTTTTCTCTTTGTCTATCTCTCTTAGTCACTGTTTTGTGTGTGTGTGTGTGTGTGTGTGTGTGTGTGTGTGTGTGTGTGTGTGTGTGTTGTCTGTTTGCTTCCCTTTATCTCCCTCTCTCCCTCCCTCCTCCTTCTCTCTGTTTCTCTGTCTCTCTTTTATCCTTTCCAAGGCAATCTTTTGTATGCACTTCCATTTCTGATTCAGCAGCCAATCAAAATTGAAGAATCAAAGAGTGCCTGCGCCTGCTCTGAAGTGAGGAGCCAGGCAACTCATTAGGTGGCACTTGGAGAAACTAAATGTGCATGCTCCCAGGACTGAGTCCTCATTGGCTAGTCGCCTATAATACAGCCAATAAGACCTAGTATCTAAACACTGAATATGAGCAGCATTCTGGTTCACCCTTCTAGCATTTTAACTGCAGCAAATGTCAGTCTGAGATGGATTCAATAATAACTTGGCCACCCCTGCCCTCCTTCACAAGGAAGAGCATCCCAGACAGATACCAGTACCAGGGATTGTCTGCCACTGGCTCTTAATGACTTAATGACAGGAGAAGGGAATAGAAATCTCATTTAATAAAAATGGGGGGAGGGAATGGATTTTTAGAAATTATTGATATCTTTTATTTTTATACAACCTACACTTCCTAATATCCCTCTGCTCATTCCAACCCAGAGAGCCATTTCTTATAACAAAGAATATAAAAAGAGGAACAATTCAGCAAAACTAAACAATACTACAATCAAGTCTAGCATGATATGGAGAATCCCACATCTACAATCCTCCAACTGTGCAAAGATGAGAGAAAGGTACCTTCTCATTTATCTTATACAACCAAATATGTTTGCCCCAATAGCATAGAATTCAAATATAATTGTTTTATTGTTTCTATTCTTTCCATTTACATTATTGTAATCATTCTATATGTATTCTATGTTTCATGTATATATTACACATATTGCATATATGTATAGTTATAGTACATAAGTATTGCATATATGGTTATGTGAATATATATTTTTCCAGATTATGCTTACTTAGCTTTCCTTCAGCCATATAAGTATTCCCTTCCTTCTCTCTTTTAAATTTTAAAAAGTTTTATTAATGTGTTTTGTTTTTATGCTATATTTACAGATTATTTTCACTTTATAAAAAATCTCTTGTAACAAAATAAAAAATTTAAGGAAAACCAAAAACAGTGACCTCATCTGAAGTGCATACAGTATTTTACATCTGTAGCTCCCACTCACACACCCCCCACTGAAAGAATGAATAAGCAAACCCACCTGCCACTCCATTGAGAAAAAAGAAAAGAAAAGCAACTTTCTTGTAAAAACTGTGCACAGTCAGGAAAAACAAGTTCCTTTAATGGTGGTATATGTAAAAAAAGAAAAAAGAAAAAAAAAAAGAAAGAAAAGAAATATCTCAATCTGCACTTTGAAGCCATTACAGCTCTGATATGGATAATGGATATAGCATATGCCTTCATTAACCCTTTGAAATAACAAATGGTCATTGCAGAATCTTGATTCTTACATCTTTCAAAATTGTTTTTAAGTGTTGTTACTGCAAAAATTGTTCTCCTGGTTCTGCTCATTTTATTCCTTTATCATTTAGTTTATAAAAATCCTCAAAAGGGTTCATTTTTATAATATTGATGTTGATGAGGTCTAACAAGTCACAGAGTCATCTGGAATGAATTTATAGGCTTAAGCCATCTCCCATGTCAAGGGGCAAAGTTATCTTATAATGCTCAGCAAGGGGGCAAAGTTCTTAATGAACTCACAATTAATAAGAGGAGAGATTTTTTTGGAAAAGGACCCAGAGCAGGGTGTACTAACTATGTAAATTGTGCACATCAGTAAATCAATTGGTGGTTCTGTTTATACAAGATAGCCTTAGGAGTTGAAGTCTTATACCTTAGCCTCTAGATAGCTCTGCCTGTACAAGATAACTCCACTGGGGTTTTTTGCTTCTCCCTAGAGCTCACTCAGATATTGGGTGGGATGTGATCTTTTGCTGGAGACACCCTATAAATGTTATCTTGTAAATTGTTCTATTTCTTCTTTCTTCACTCTGGATCAGTTTACATAAATCTTTCCATGTCCTTTTTCTTACAACAAGATAATAGTCTATCACATTTACATACTACAATTTATCCAGCCATTCCTCAGATAATGGGTTTCCTCCCAAGTTTCCCATTTTTGTTTTGTTCTGTTCTGTTTTTGCAGCACAAAAAGAGCTGATATAAATATTTTTGCATAGAAAGAAACTTTTCCTCTTTCATCTGTAAGGGGGTGATGGTGGAAATGCTTTAATTTTCATTTAGTTATTTAGTCCAAACTTCTCTCTCTTTTTCAGCTAATGCAAGAACCACTCAAGGAAAAAAAAATGTATATGTATGTACACATATGCATATGTACACACACATATAACTAGATACATATATATGCATATATATGTATAATTATTTAACTAGACTTGTGATTTTTTTCTAATTGGGGTTAAATGACTTGCCCAGGGTCACACAGCTAGGAAATGTTAAGGATCTGAGACCAGATTTGAATTCATATAGTCCTGAATTCAGGGCTAGCGCTCTATCCATTGTGCCACCTAGCTGTCCTAGACTTGCGATTTGTTTAATGTGGGGAATTCCCAATGAAGAAATTTCCTTTACCTCTTGGCATTTATACCTACTCTCAAACTTACAGTATTGGAAAGTCTTAGGAAAAACATGGATAGTTACCTATCAGATCCATAGTTAGGAGAAAAGAAATGTAATTTCAATTACATAAGATTAAAAAGATTTTATACAAATAAATCCAATAAAACTAATATTAAAGTGGAAATTATTAACTGGGGAAAAATCTTTGTGCCAAGTTTCTCTGATAAAAATATCAATTCCAAGATATATAAAGAACTTGTTCAAATTTATAAGAATAAAAGCCATTCCTCAACTGTTATACAGTAGCTTTCAAGGGAAGAGAAATCCAGGTTTTTATAGTTATATGAAAAAAGTTAATAGCCTAACCTAGTTCCATGCTTCTTACCCCTACCCCAATCCTGGGTCTGAGCAACTGAACTTTTTTCCTTTTAGTATGTTTGGTATCCTCCCTCCATTGTTGGTGGTAGTTGTCCTTTGTCCTCGAAGAGAACCAAAATAGCATCACTATGTTAGAGTAGAATTACAGTGGGTCTGACTATGGCTGATCAGAACAATATGAGCTCAGAACAAGTCAGACATAAATAGTCCACATGAACATTTGGAGTGGATTCTCTAACTTTGTGCATGTTTCCTTTGGGCTAATTCACTTCTGCTTTGCTCATAGAGCACAGCACCTTCTCTGATGAGGGCACGCCATGCTGGGTGGTCCTGTGCCAGTGTCTCCTATGGCAGACAATCCGCTGTACATTTTTGTGGGAGTAAGGACTGGCATTCATCATCCTTTAAGTCACACTGACCCACACCTATGTGTATGCTTTGGGAGGGATCCTATGATTGTAGGACTGTAGACTTAAAGCTATAAACGATTTTAGAATCATCTAATCTATTCAACTATTTTCCCTCTCCCATTTTATTTATTTTTTGCCCGGCAATTGGAGTTAAGTGAAAAAATTGCCAGGGTTACACAGCTAGTAAAGTGTCTGAGATTGCATTTGAACTCAGGTCCTCCTAACTCCAGAACCAGTGTTCTATCCACAGAATTACCTGGCTGGGCTCCTTCCTCTCCTTCCCCTATTTCATGGATGAGGAAGCTGACTCCCAGAGAGATGGAATGACCTTTCCAGAACCACATAGTAAGTGGTAGAATTCAGGCCCAAGTCCTCCGACCTCAAATCCAGTGCTCTTTTCATTGCACATGGTTGCTACCAATTTAAACATATTTTTCCCAGTTCTTCAAAGGATCCTGATCCCATACTCAGCTCTTCATTGGTGCTCTTTGCATTAACACATGCCTTTTGTTAATGTAGTTTTGACCACGAGGGGGCACTAATGCTAAGCACTTGATCTTATTTGATGTAGAAGGATTTTGGACTCTCCCAAATACAGAACTAGGACCATTACTTGGCTCTTTTCAACAATGAGGTGATTCAGGCTAATTCCAATAGGCTTGTGATGGAGAGAGCCATCTGCATCCAGAGAGAGGACTATGGAGACTGAATGTGGATCACAATGTAGTATTTTCACCTTTTTTTGTTGTTGTTCCTTACTTATTTTTTCTCTCATTTCCCCCCCTTTGATCTGATTTTTCTTGTGCAGCATGATAAATGTGGAAATTTGTTTAGAAGATGCATATGTTTAACTTATGTTGGATTGCTTGCTTTCTAGGGGAGGGGGGAAGTTGGGGAGGGAGGGAGAAAATATGGAACACAAGGTTTTGCAAGGGTGAACATTGAAAATTATCTTTGCATGCATTTTGAAAAATAAAAAATTTATAAAAAAAGAAAGGAAAAAAAAAAAACTAGAACCATTAACACCAAATTCTCCATCATCCTCAGAGAACCCAGTTGTCTCTCCTAGTGTAACTCTTTCGTGGGTGGCAGGGCTCAGTCTCCTTAGTCTGGAGCTATGATGTGTGTGGATTTATCAAATTAAATCTGTTTTCCTCACTATTTTTTTTTTACTACTTCTCCCATTGGGAAACCCTCTTTTTTTTTGGCTGCTACTTCAACCACACAGAGATAAGCACACAGAGATATACTATGAATATATGATGGAGAAGGAGGGGGAGGGTAATACAAATACTTTGAAAAAATCTATTGTGTACGGCTTCTCCCATACCCATGCAGTCTCAAACTTTCTAGGCTACCGGCAAACACCTATAATTACCACTATTCCTCTCTCTCCCCTCCCCCACCACATTATGTGACTGGAAGAGAGGTAGAATAAACATCTCTTGCCTCTTTTACTGATCCCTCTTCCTCTTCCCCTCCCCTCTTCTCAAGGGAAAATTTAATTCCTACCAAGAGAGTAACCAAGACGTTGGGGCTGGACTATTTGGTCATTGTACTCCTCAGAGAGATATCACTAGATTTTTAGACAACAAATTTCACAAGTTAACTAGAATCCCATGGACTAAAAAAAAATTCTCTTGTCCTGCTTCAAATGTTTTTTTTTAAGCATTGGGCAACCTTTACTACATACCTAGAGCCTCTTGTCATGTTCTTTTAGAGTCATCCCAGGTTATTAAAGTTATAATTTCATATTGCCTCTTTCACTGGTCTTAGATGACATCAGAAAGGGATCACTTAACCAGTACCAAAAGATTCTTATTTTTCTTTTACTGTCCCTTTACTAGAGCCCATAGATATTAGTGAGATCTGAAATTAAAGCAAGGCTTTCTTTAGTAACCTCTTCCCCATTCTCTTGTTGCAGAGAGTGCAATTCCTAAAGGGCTCAAACCTCTCAATCTACATGGTTTGGGACAAATGCCACGCCTTGGTGGGCCTCTTTACACTCCCATCATGCCCTCTCTGATAATTAGTATCTAGACATATAAAACTTTCCTGAAGTTTCAGTAAATCTTTGAAAGATGCTAGTAAAACTGGGCGTGGAAGAGGGGAGTGGTCTGCCTGTTTTTGTCAGGATTCCATACTACAGAGCAACCTTCACACAGATTAAAATTAGCATTTGTTTTTTTTTTTTTTTTTTACTTAAGCAGTATTGAGTAAGCAATAATTTGAAGACAGGCAGAGGTATGGTGGATTAAAGAGAAAGGCCAGTCTGAAGTTAGATATTCAACTCAATTTTAAAAAGTATTAATCACCTACAACATTAAAATTTGGGGACATAATAGATGTAATCTTAGCTGCTGCCCCAGCCCAATAATCCTGTCACTTTCTCTCATGGACTATAGTAGAATAAATTTTATTCTAATGGGATTTTTACCTTTTTCCAAGCATGATCGAATCACAGGGACTTTTCTAAGATTGTCCAAACATATGCAAAATCTCCTCTGAAATGAAACTGTTGCTTCATTCTGCTAGCTTGCCCCTCTCTCTCTTAAAGAGGAGGCTCAATGCGTACATTGTCCCTTGCCCCAAGTAAATGCCCAAATAAATGCCCTTGCTTGATTTGGAGATAGTTTGCACCTGAATTCTTTGAGACACAACACTACAACTCCTGCCCTGGTACTCAAGTATCTTTGATGTTCCTCAACACAATGACCCCCCCCAAAAACAAACAAACAAACAAAAAAAACAAACCCTGTCCCTACCCTCAAGGAGCTTATATTATATCAGAAAGTAGACCATGAACACATATGAATATAATAGAGGAGAGGGAATGAATTGGGAAAAGAAGTGTCAGATAAAAAGAGTTTTGGAAGTATTTGAGGAGAGAAGGCACTAATAATTGTGGGAATCAAATCTTTCTTTCCAGAGCTGGCACTTGACCTGAGTCTTAAAGCACTAAGGCTTCTGAAAGGATTCAGAACTGAGATAGGGAAATGCCTATCAGAACTAGGAAACAGCTTGTGCAAACAAGGAGATAGAACTTCATGTGAAGTTCGGGTTATAGTTGGTAGTAGAGTATGATTTCTAAGTAGAGTACATGAATAGGTAAGGACAGGAATTAACTCTGGAGAGGTGGGTTAGCCTTTAAAACTAGATTAAGGCATCTATGTTTTATCCTAGAGGGAGACACTTAAGATTTTTGAGCTAAGAAATGATAGTCATATCTCTTAGAGAAATATTATGTTTGTTCTGCTGAGCATATGACAAATTTTTTCTTTTTTTCTTATTTTGCATTTAAGTTTTAAATAAATAAATACTTAAAAAAAAAGAAATATTGTGTAGATGGCTACATTAAAGAAATTGGAAAGGGAAGTGAATAGAATCAGGGGAATCACCTATATGATTACAACAGCTCTTGTAAGAGGTTATAAAAGCTTGAATGAGAATGGTGACCAGTTAAGTGAAGAGAATATGATGGATGTGAATGAGATCTGTTATGGAGGTAGAATCAGTCAATAAACTAATTGTAATCCAGCAAGACTCTGCTTGCCCTAAATCCAGACAGAATGTTTACTTTGGATACAGTTTTTACAAGTTAAATGTAGCAGGCTGGGAATGCAACACAGTAATAATGTTGCATTTTAGAAATATTATACAATTCTAGTCAATGAATCATTTTAACTGGAAGTGATTGAATTAATTGGTTATTTTTGGCATCCTAGAAATATTCCCTGAGAGTTTTACTAAGTGGTTGGATTTAGTCTGCATTTAATCATTAGATGTGCCTATTTCTAAATATAATTTATTTTGCATGACTTGTAGAATGTGAAACTCCCTTTCCTAAGTTTAAGCCATTCAGAGGTAATTATTCAGCTCCTATAGGCTAGGCAATTATAATAACCAGCATGTTGCTCTAAGGTTTGCAAAATGCTTTATTCATATTATCTAGTTTAATTTTCACGACAATCTTGAGAGGTAGGGACTATTATTATCCCCATTTTATAGATAAAGAAACTAAGGCAGATAAGATTCTAAGACTTGCCCAAGTATCTGAGCTGGTTTTGAACTTAAAGGCTTCTAACTGCAAATCTAATGCCTATTCACTGTGTCACCCAGAAGCCTCTAGTATTCATTATTCATAAGTAAAGCTCTGGATAGACATGGACAAAGAATCAATCATAAAGTTTTATTAAATAATTAATGCACTTTTTAGTTTTTGCCTCCATTGAGAATCTTTCCAGGAAAATAAAAAGAAGATTTACATAGTACTTACTATGTGTCAGGGACTATACTTAGTGATTTACAATTATGTCATTTGATCTTCCCAACTACCTTGGGAGGAATCTGGATTTGAATCCAGGTCTTCCTAACTCCAGGTGCCCCATCCACTGCACCTAGCTGTCCCATCAGAGTTTGACTAGATTTCTAGATTTCCTTGGGGGTTAATTTCCTTCCTGCAAGCAAACTAAAGCTTTCAGTCATCATAAATATAGACTGTTGAGTAAAGTGGCAAATAGACATGGAGCCAGTATCTCAGCCCCATTAGCAAGAGGACAAGCAATGTATCTCACTCTTAGCTGAGGACCATTTCTTATCCTTCCATATCCAAGAATAGTTTGTTGTCTATTAGTAGAGGAGAAACCCAGAATCCAAGTACACTGCAGATGCTTATTCTGAGACAAATAGAGACTGATCCTCACCTTTGGCTAGGTACCACTTCTGTCTCTTAATGTTAGTATCTGCTGCCACCATTGCTATCTTTGCTGCTCCTGCTCCTCTCTTCAGTACATTCTGCAGTAGCTAGCATCATCCTTAGCTTGGCTCCTTTGCCCATAAGTCTGTGATTAGTATGGCATGGAAGCTCTTTTCCATGTTTTCCCCTCTTCTTATTTTTCATCCTGTGGCTCTGGTTCTGGCTCTGCTTCTTAAACTTGGAAACCTTCAGAGTGTACCCCATTAACCAGAGTCATTGCCTGGTGATAAGACTGTATGTCCTAAAACTAGGTGTATGGCACTGGGAAATATAATCCAGTGAATTTCTTCCAATGAATGAAGGTCTTTCAACCCAAGCATCATAGAAAATTAATTTTAAGGGGTAGAGCTTTTTCTTCTCATTTAAATTCACATTACTCAGCTCCTCTTTTTTCCTCCTTCTTTTTTATAATTAACATTTAAAGAGAACTTCAAGATTTGCAAAGTACTTTACAAATACTATTTTATTTGATCCTCACATCATGTCCTCAGGATAGGTGTTATTATTAACAAACCCTTGCTTGGTGGCTTCTGTCTTTTTCATATATTCCCCCCCCCTTTCTTCTTTTTCACCTTGAAACTCTGGTTCTGGCTCTGCTTCTTAAACGTGGAAGCCTTCAGGAAGCCCCATTAACCAGTGTCATTGCCTGGTAATTATCCTGTATGCCTTAAAGCTAGGTGTACAGCACTGGGAAAATTCTGGTTTTCATTGAATGGCCCAGCTCAAGGTTCTTTGACTCATGATTTAGAATGAATGGAAATAGCAGTTGTTTTCTGTTTGGGCCAGGAACTCTGAGAGCTTTCCACTCCCAGATTGATATTTTTTGGGATGGTAAATTAAGCCATTTTTTGTCTCAAACCTCATCTAATCCTTAGTCATTGAATGGGCTTAGCTTCAAATAAAGTGAAATATAGGAAAGACCTTAATTTAGAAAGGCTAAGGTCACCCACCACCTCATGGATTATCATCACTTATCTCGATTTTTGTCTCTGGTGACTAGAAGAGAGACTGAAGCTGACAGACTTTGCACAGCTCTGTCTCATTCAAATCTGGTTCACTTTCTCATCAAGACATCACTATCATAATGTCATTGGTACTCTTATAGAACAAAGGACAAACAACGACAACTTAATTGTAGGAAGAGAAATGTAATCACAGCACTTTCATTTGTCCTCTTGCCTTCCTCCTAACCCTGACAAAGGCCAGGAAGGAAAAAAAAAAAGATTCAGTCATTTTCTGGCTCTTGGGTATGCTTGGTACATCTGGACTATGGTGAAAAACAATGAAATTATGTATCATTTCATCAAAAGCAACCCCAGAGACTGATTTCTTAGAGCAGCAACTTGTTCCATTTAGCTCATAGGCTATCCCATAATATCTATTCCGTTTAGAATACCCTTCCCCAGGCTATAGATCTACGATAGAAGCTCAAAAATTAAACTCTCTCTCTCTTTCTCTTTCCTTTTCTTTCTCTCTCTCTTTCACATACACATATATGAAAGTTCTATATTTCTGTGATAAAGCAAGGAGTATAAAATATTTCTTGAGAGAAAGGACATCCCCAGGAACAGTAAACAATCTTCAAGGCCACAGGTTGTCATTTGGTAAATTATCTCCTTGGGGTAAACATATGGTCCCTAGAGACTGGTAAAAAGTTAATTTGTTTCTTTGGATGCTTTTTCTTGTGTATCATTTACAGCAGTATTTGCCAAATGAATTTGGCTAGGGAACACATTGGACCATAGAACACTTGAAATACATTGGCAAAAACCATAAATGCTGCATCAGGGCTTTGGGGATATGGAAATTCCCAATGCAATTTGGGAATAAAAGAAAAAAGAATTAAACTTATTTTCATTTCCCAAAATTTCTGCATGTAATAAGTATTTTTGATACATAAATATTTCATAGTTAAGATTTTAGAAGAAGTGCCACTAGCATGGATATTTTCTCACAAAACTCTATTCTTATTATACCACACTATATTATATCACACTGCTGCACATTACCTTATATTAAGTAAGTGCAGTATTGTGGTCAGAGAACTGTACTGAATAGCAGACTTTATGGAACTTAGCTTAAGAAACACAATGGCTCCAAGAAAGTCAAATGTTTGAGGGTATGAGGGAATTATTTGAATAATTCAAGGAAAATATTAAAAACCATAAGGAACTAGATAGGCTATATAATTGAGGAGGAAAATTCCTAGTACATAATTTCTCATCATTTTTGGGACTAAAAGGCCTTCATTCATTGGTAGAAATTCGTTGAACTACATTCTCCAGAAGGTTGCAACTTGGTGATTAAGTGGCCAGTTTCCCCTCCTAATTCTATTAAGGAGAATCCCTTAACAATTTTTTTAAAGGAATGTAGAATATATAGTCTTTGTTGTTGTTATTGTTCAGTTATGTCCAGTTCTTCATAACCTCATTTGGGTTTTCTTCATAAAAATATTGGAGTGATTTGTCATTTTTTTCTACAATTCATTTTACAAATGAAGAAACTGAAACAATTAGGGTTAAGTGACTTGCCTAGGGCCACACAGCTAGTGAGTATCTGAGGCTGGATTTGAATTCAGGTTTTTCTGTCTCCAGGCTCAGCACTCTCCACTGAGCCACCTAGCTGCTTCCAAATGGTCTTTATACTTAGTTTAATACTTCTTTATCTGCCTCTTACTTTCTAATCTATGTAATTCATCAGGAACCCACCCATATCTCCCCCTTCATCAAACACATACACAAATATCTCTCATACCTGATCAAACACATATACAAATATTTTTAATAGAATTTTAAACTAATTGATGATAAGTGCCTTGAGGCATTTGCAGTGAGTGGAAAGCTTACTGGACCAGTCAGAAGTCAAGAGACCCAAATTCAAACCTTGGCTCTGTAACTTCGGAGAGATATAACAGAGTGTTTTTCTCCATAAATTCAAAGTAGCAGAAGAATCAGATAAAATGGAGTATAACTGGTTCTGTCCTGTTCAAGGGGAGGAGTTCTCTCTCCTAGTGCTTGTGCATACTATAATAGGATACAAGGGCTTCTGCAGATGGGTAATAAAACAGACTTTTAACTTCAGCCCTTTCTGAATCCTAGAGGTTTATTTCTCACACTTCTGTGTAATTTTCAGATAGTCATTTCCTATCTCTGCATCTCAGTTTACCTTCTACCCATAGGAGAGGATTGGATTAGATTATTTCTATTTCTTTTCTAACATTCTGGATCAAAGACTAAAACTATGTATTCTAGATGGCCATACCAAGTGGTTAAGTATTATGTTACAGTCTGGCTCTATTAGATACTATAAGTATCAAGTACACTTATACATTTGTACATACATTATATATACAATATAGATATATCCAGAGGGAAGGAGGTAGAACAATTGTGGTCAAATTCTTCATTTGACACATAATAATCATTTTATCAAGCTGCTTAACCTCTCAGTATGGCAAGTAGTTCCCTATGAAAGATAGCATGGTAGAAGACCTGGGTTCATATTCTGCTTCTTATCACTATCTCTATGACCTTTGACAAATCAGTTAGCCTGGGATTCAATATCCTTATTGTTAAAAAATAAGGGGATTGGACTAGATGATGGCTGAATTATCTGAAAGCTAGAATCTTATGAATTTACATTGTTCTTCTGCATCAGTGGATGGTGTTTCCACACCAGGATCTTTCCATGCCAAGGAAATCCGATGTCTAGACCCTAAAAGAAAAGTAGTGAATGCACATACTTCATTGGAGAAGTACCAGATATTGATTATAACTTCTCTTTTAATTTTTATTTTTCTTATTATTATGGGAATCTCAAACAAACAGGTTCATAGTTATAATTGTTTGTCCAATCTTTATTTAATATTTTGCCTTCATTATTTTTTCCCATAGTAATGATGAATAGTTGAATCCAGATAATTGATGAATTATCTTTAAGTTACAATCCATGTCTCTTGTAATATCTGGCTCGAGCCAGGACATCATTGCAAAAGTCACATCCGAGGTCTTGATTACTTCTGACATATCCTATCCCTTCATTGTAGGCACAAAGTCCACCTGAAATAGGACAAAGTAATATTTAGAAGGTTATTCTTTCAGCCCTAAACTGTTTCCAAAGGCATCTGGTCACCATGAAGATATTGGGACAAATGGCTCAATGACACTAAATTTGTCATTAAGAATTCCATCGCTCTTATTTCACTCTTTTCTTTTTATCTTTGTGTGTTCTTTACTTAAAATGCTATTTGATTGATCAAATCAATTCACCAATGATCTTTGATTTTATTAATGCCAGTACTTCCTCTACCTACACAATTCATAATATCCTATCCCTTAGTAGATCTTGGATGACAGACCATTTCTGAAATGGCATTCCAGCTTGGTAGCCCTGTTTAGAACTCCATATAGCAAAGCCTTCATGAATGCAGGGTACCTTTCACATAATGATAGGATGTTCTATCATGAGGAGAGCAATGACATTACACTTACCTCGCAGATACTGGTCAGTGGTCCATGTTGGGAATCTTCTCTGAATTTCTTTGATTCTCATATTCAGCTTTTCAACATTCTGAGCAACCTGGTTTTCACTGGTCCAATATACAGGAATGTGCTGGATACCACCAGTCTAGGAAAAAGGTAACAGAGAGATACCTTATAATGAGATTTGATGTTATTACCTTTGCTTTTTCTATTCTATTTCTATTTTTATCCTTGTCCTCAGTACTCTACTACTACTTCTATTCTTAAGCAAAGATGGAAGCTTAAAAGATTGCTATGGAAGGGGACAGTACCAACCATTAGACCTCTTGCTTCTAAAATGAAGCATAATAGTAGAAAAAAAGAAAGGTAGAGCTGAAAATCAGGGAAGAAAAGAAAAAAAGGAAGAAAAGGAGGGAAGCAAGTATTTATTAAGTATTTACTATGTGCTAGGTACTTTACTAAGTATTTTGCAGTTATCATATTTGATCCTAACAATTCTTTGAAGTAGGTGTTGTTATTATCCTTATTTTACAGTTGAGGATACTGAGGCATATAGTTATATAACTTGCCCAGAGTCACAAAGCTAGTATTTGAAGATGAATTTGAATCACATCTTTCTGTCCAAGCATTTTTGGCTGATTCTAAAGAGTCCAAAATTAATATAATCATACAAATCATACAAATATAACATTTGTGGGTTGTTGGTAGAACCATATCCAGTGAACATGACTCAAAATTGTTTTTCATTCAAAATTATAATTTTATTCAAAGGATCTGAGGATTGAACTTACTGTAATCTATTGGCTTTGCCAGTGCGGGGAGAGAAAAAGGAGGAGCAGGAGGAAGAGAAAGAAGAAAAAGAGAGGAAGGAAAAGTTGGAAGAGTAAAGGAACATGTTAATGTTTCTTTTTTCTTTTTTTCTTTTCTTTGCAGATCATATTTTGGGGGTTTTTCCCCAATTACATGTAAAGATAGTTTTCAACATTGATTTTTTTATTTTATTATTATAGCTTTTTATTTACAAAACATATGCATGGGTAATTTTTCAGCACTGACCTTGCAAAACCTTCTGTTCCAAATTTTCCCCTCTTTCTCCCTCCCTCCTCCCCTAGATAGCAGGTAGTCCAATACATGTTAAAGTCCAATATATGTTAAATCCAATATATGTATACATATTTATAGTTATCTTGCTGCACAAGAAAAATCAGATCTAGAAAGAAAGAAAAAAATCTTAACATTGATTTTTATAAGATTTTGGGTTCCAAGTTTTCTTCCCCCTCCCCAGGATGGCAGGCAATCTGATATAGGTTGTACATATGCAATTATGGAAACATTTCTACATTAGTTAGACTGTGAAAGAAGAAATAGAACAACAGGGAAAAGTCACCAGAAAAAGTGAAAAATAAGATGCGTTAATCTATATTCAGACTCTATACTTCTTTCTCTGAATGTGGATAGCATTTTCTGTCATGAGTCTTTTGGAATTGTCTTAGATCATTGTATTGTTGAGAAGAGTTAAAGCAATCACATCATTGCACAGCATTACTGTTATTGTGTACAGAGTTCTCTTGTTTTTGCTCATTTCACTCAGCATTGGTTCCTATAAGTCTTTTCAGGTTTTTTTGAAATCTGCCTGTTCATAATTTCATTTAACACAATAATATTCTAACACAATACATTCATATACCACAATTTATTCAGCCATTTCCCAAGTGATGAACATCCCCCTTAATTTCTACTTCTTTGCCACCAAAAAAAAAAAAAAAAGAAAGAAAAAGAAAATCAATGCTTCTTCCAAAAACATTTTTGCAAGTCTGGGGAAAAGTCTAAATCTTATCTAACTTTACCTAGACAAACTCGCTCATTATAGGAAAATCTGACACTCATCAATAGAATCAAATTCTACAGTATACCTGAAAGCAATTGTAAGGAAGTAATTTTAAAAGTTCAATGAAAGCCTAAATCTCCCTGGCATCTCATTTATTTATTTATTTATTTTTGCTGAGGCAATTGGGGTTAAGTGACTTGCTCAGTATCACATATGTCTGAGGCCAGATTTGAATTTAGGTCCTTCTGATCTCAGGGCTGGTACTCTATTCACTGTACCACCTAGCTGCCTCCTGGAATTTCATTAAAAAAAAAAAAAAAAAAAGATGTTACTTATTTTCTCTATGTAAGAAGTCCAGATATTTAATTTCATAGTTTAAGAAGACCCAGGATGGAATGTCCCTCCACTCATGCAGATTAGCAACTCTATAATTTATAAACTTAAGAGAGTTTCTGGAGTGCACTGAGAAACTGAATAACTTGTCCTTGGTCACACAGTATGCATTAAAAGTAGAATCTGAACCCAAATTCTTCTTTATTTCAAAGTCAGCCCCACTCTTCTTTTCTGATGTCGAATACAAGCAATTATAGTAAAAGTACCAAACTTTCTCCGTTTGCTCATTTTTCTTATACAATGATAACCCAAGGAGGTATTTTCTTTTTTCTTTTCTTTTCTTTCTTTCTTTCTTTCTTTCTTTCTTTCTTTCTTTCTTTCTTTCTTTCTTTCTTTCTTTCTTTCTTTCTTTCTTTCTTTCTTTCTTTCTTTCTTTCTTTCTTTTCTTTCTTTCCTTTCTTTCTTTCTTTCTTTCTTTCTTTTCTTTCTTTCTTTCTTTCTTTCTTTTCTTTCTTTTCTTTCTTTTCTTTCTTTCTTTCTTTTCTTTCTTTCTTTCTTTCTTTTCTTTCTTTCTTTCTTTCTTTTCTTTCTTTCTTTCTTTCTTTCTTTTCTTTCTTTCTTCCTTCCTTCCTTTCTTTCTTTCTTTCTTTCTTTCTTTCTTTCTTTCTTTCTTTCTTTCTTTCTTTCTTTCTTTCTTTCTTTCTTTCTTTCTTTCTTTCTTTTTTTCTTTCTTTCTTTCTTTCTTTCTTTCTTTCTTTCTTTCTTTCTTTCTTTCTTTCTTTTTGCTATCTCTTAGTTTAGTCAACACATCCTGTATATTTGTGTTTAACCCTCTCCATCTTCCTTAGCTCTCTATGACTGTCAAGGGGGCCACCATTCTCATCACTCAGGTTTGGAAAATCATCCTTGACCCCTCACTCATCCATCTTCATGTTTTAAATCTTTTGCTGAGTCTTGTTATTTCTGTCTTCATGATATCTATCAAGTTGACAAAGTGAACTTCCTAAAGCTCAAATCTGACTATGTCACCCTTCCAATACAGACCAGGAGCTGACTATTATATTCAGGATCAAATGTAAACGTCTTCTGACTTTTAAAGCTCTTCAGAATCTAGTCATTTCCTACCTCTCTAGTCTTTTTATACGTTACTCTTCCCCCTCTTCTGTTACCATGTATTCTATGATCCTGTGAAACTGGTTTTTTTGTTTTTCTTGAACACAATTCTCCACCTCCCAACCTTTTCTCTATTTCCTATGCCTGCAATGCTCTCCCTCATCTCTCCCTCCTACCTTTCTTGGTTTTCTTTCAGACACAATTCAAACCTCACCTTCTTCAGGAGGCCTTTCCTAGTCCTTCCTTATTCCTTCCCCTTACTTGGGCCTTCCTTCTGAGGTGCCTTTTCCTTTTCACTGAATCTAGATTATATATATACAGTTATTTGTACCAGAAGGAGAGACTGAGAACAGCATGAGCTAGGTAAGTTAAACTCCTGATGGGGACAGTCTAGGAGTTTACACAAGAGCCTTAGGAGTAGTAAGGCCCTCAGACTATCAGATCTTTTTCCAGCCCAGTCCCCCCACTGCCTTCATTGAAGAGAGAAATCTTCATTGAAGAGAGAAATCATTGATGAGAAAGGGTCTGCCTTTCCCAGCAGCAGCAGTAACCACTAACAACCACCAGCAAGCAGATAAGCACAAGAGTCCTGGGAGTAGCAATGGCAGCATCTACTCCCAGACTCCTGATCCCTTTTCCAATCCTTCAGCCCATTATCAGAGAAGTAATTTATGGAGAAAGGACCAGACATTCCCACCATATGTAAACTGACACCCACAGGACAGGCAAGTCAACTTAGCTGAGCAATAGAGCACCTAGGAAGGGAAATGGGAGTCAGCATAGCATAGCTCTATCTACTTGGAAAAAAAAACCTAAGGCACAAATGGATGTACAGTGGATAGAGCACCAATCTTGGAATCAGAAGGACTGAGTTCAAATCTTATTTCACACTTATTAGCTGGGTAACTGGGCAATTCAATTAACCCCAATTACCTCATAAAAGAAAAAAGAAATCCATGATCCTTCTAAATGAAGTAGTAATATAGCTGAGTATTTTCTGTTCTCTATTGACAGGTAATTGATAATCAAAAGAGTTCGAGGTTCTCTTTGATTCCTACCCTTACTAATAAACATAATATTAGTCAAATCATTCTTTAAGCCTCAGTGACTTCATTTATAAAACAGAGATCAATACTTGAATCACTATCTTCATAGAGTTATGAGGAAAGTTATGCCAGTTATTATTATTATTAATTATTATTGTAATAGTAGTAGTAGTAATAATGACAGCAGCAGCAGCAACATACCTGCACCAAAACATTTCCACTGGGTATATTCCCCTCACTGACCAGGACATTGCCTCCATGAGACTGCCGGGACATGATACCAGCAATCACAGCAGGATCCACACAGTATTTTTGGCCAATCATCCTCAATGTGGGCTGATACCTCTGTATATATGGCAAGTCTATTTCAGCCAATCTTTCAGAAGCACGAACACCTAAAGCAAATGGAAAGAAAGCAAACAATGAATACTTTTTGTGAAATATAGTTCTACAAAGTGTATATCAGAAACTAGAACACTGTGACCAGTTTACTTGATATCTCAATTGGGATGGGGTATTCAAGGGATCTTGATAGAGCTTCTAAAATAGAGTTCCAAATTTTTCTTGTAAATTCCCATCCAACATAGTGATGTTAACAAAGTATCCCCGGGCTTTTTTATTCACTTTCTTATAGATTTTTTTTTTTACTTAGCTCCTTGAAAACAGGGACTGACTTTCTTTTTCTATTTGTATCCCAGTGCTTAACAAAGTGGTTGGCAAGTAGTAATCACTTAATAAATGTGGTTGATGTTTTGTGGGGGTTTTTTGTTGTTGTTTGTTTATTTGTTTTGTTTTTGTTTTTGTTTTTAATCTGGGACTTCCCTACAGAGATAAAATCACACATCTGATCCTTAACCTTATTCAGTTTCAAAAGAACTTTCATGCAGATATTCTTCCAATCATCCTGAGAGATCATCCAAGTAATTGTTATTACCCTATGTCACTTTGAAGCTCAGAAAAGATGCATAATTTGTCCAAAGAACAGGGTTAAGATAGGCAAGAATTCAGGCTCATTTCAGAAAAGCCTGGAAAGATCTATATGAACTGATGCTAAGTGAAGTGAGCAGAACCAGGAGAACACTGTACACAGCAACAAAAAGATTATGTGATGATCAACTATGATGGACTTGACTCTTTTCAACAATGAGGTGATTCAAGGCGATTCCAATAGACTTGTGATGGAAAGAGCCATCCATATCCAAAGAGAGAACTTAGAGATTGAATGTGGATCAAAACACAATATTTTCATCTTTTGTTGTTATATTTGTTTACTTGGTTTTTTTCTTTCTCATGTTTTTTTTTTTCCTCTTTTGATCTGATTTTTCTTGCATAGCATGACAAATATGGGAATGTTTTAAAGGAATTGTATATGTTTAACATGTATTGGATTGCTTGCTATCTTGGAAGTGAGAAGAAAGGGAGGAAAGGAGAAAATTTTGGAACTCAAGTTTTTGCAAAGGTGAATGTTGAAAACTATCTTTGCATATATTTGGAAAAATAAAATACTAATAAAATGCACTAAAAAAAAAGAGAGGCTTGAATTCAGGTTCCTTCATTCCTAATCTAATGATTATTGATAGCACTATACCATTCCCACCTTTCTTAGGAAGAATTGAGGGGAATAATAGTTTGAAAATTGAAAACAAATATTTAATCACCTGACTAGTCAGTCACTTAGTAGATGTATGAATTAGAGCCAGGAGAAAATGGAGATCCTCGTGGAGGGTATGGCATGGAGGAAGGAATGATTTACATATTTTTCCAGTTAGAGGAAGTAAGAGGATCCTAGAGGATCCAGGAAGTAAGAGGAAATAAGAAAGTCGTAAGTGAGAGCACTGGACATGGGATGCTGAGTAAAGAGATTGAAGTCCTTCTGAAATTCTCTAGAATGGTATTGGTTGGGAGCAAATCTGAGTTCTCATGAAAGGTTCCCATGAAGAGGAAAATTGTGGATGCCATACGGAAGAAGGGGACCAATCAGCTATTTAGGGATTTTTTTAAAGGGACAGAAAAAGAATCTAGAAAAGAGAAAATATTTCCTATTATAGTGAATATCATACCACAGTAATTCAGTCCTCTTTGTCTTCCGATTATACACGAAGCTCCAGGGGTATTGATGTTTCTGATATTTCCATAGCATCCCCAATTTCTACTTTCAGTAGGGTCTGTAGGAAAAAAGAAATTTAATAGTAAACTATCTATTTGATATAGTTCAGAACAGTTTTGACGTGGGTGTGGCCACATAATAGAAAATACTCTAGCAGTGAATTCTTGCTTCTTGCACTGTCAACTTTACAAGGGGGCAGGGAGGTTCATTTTGCTTATCAAGTGACACTGGTCATCTGGGCTGTGAAATTATGTATGCACTGTTGGAGACAAATTTCTTCCTCCATTATCTATCTGATGCATGTGGACTAGGCTGATGTCCCCCCTAAAACTTGTGAAGAGTTTTCTTCTTGAGAAATTTCACATAGCTGAAGAGACCAAGGACTAAGAAAAGGAGGCCATCAGCTCTTGAGAAACTGATCTTCAATGTAAATATAAAATGTAACATGATTTCCAACTTATCTTGAATTCTAAAGCCTCTCTTTTTCAAATCCTACTAGTTCAGTCTAACCTATGGATATTCGAATATAGTTTTGGAAGAGTGGAGATATAACTTTTTATCTCAACTTAATTTTTTTTCCCCTTTGTTCTTCTCTAGGACCTCAGTTTAGTCTCTGAGTTTCTCCCTAGGGACTTAGATGTTGCTTTAATCAGATATGTGTTTTTAAAATAGAGACCTAACTCTGAGAAGCAAGACTGTGGAGGGTGTGTGTGTGTGTGTGTGTGTGTGTGTGTGTGTGTGTGTGTGTGTGTGAAAATTTTTAATTCATCTCTTTAATTCATTAAAATACTAGTTGTTCCTCTTGGGGAAATCTCATTTTGTTCCATCTGGGACGTTTGCTTGAAGATAACTGCTGGCATGTAGACAATTACTGAAAGGAAGGAGAGGCTTCTTCCTTAGGGAAACTATCAGAAGTGTACATAAATTACATTCATAATCTCTAATAATAAACTAACATTTACATAGCACTTTAAGTTTTACAAAACACTTCACAAATGTCTCATTTTATTCTCAGGTTTATCAATCCTCATAATTAGCTGCTATCATTATCCCCATTTTACAGATGAGGAAATGAGAGAGGCAGAGGTTATAACTTGATCAGGGTTTCATAGCTGTTAAATTTAGTAGTCCAAAAAAAGGAAGGTACATCTCCAAAGAGGATTGCAAGGGCATTTCTAAGGTGGGGTTTAAAAGAAAGGCTTTCCCAAGTTATAGGATAACTAAATAAAATATCGGAGATTGCATTTTTTATTAAACTTTTTTTTTAACAGACCTGTAATTTCATCAATGTCTCTGGGAGATCTGGAAAAGGAGCTCCTTTTATTAATGTTCATCTGCATCTTCTTTGAAGCTACTTATAGTCTTGGAGAATTAACCGTTAAAATATCTTGCTACTCTTTTCTTCTGTTTGGCCTTTTTAGTTATTTTGGGCATTGATTGCAATAATTTGTAATCAAATAAGTTGTCATGATCCAACAATGAATCCTTAGGAGACAGTAATTTACAACAAAAAGATCACTGGTTTTGGAGTAGTGGACCTGGCTCCAAATCCAAATTCAGCTACTTATTGCTTTCCTGGCCTTGGCTGGGGTATATAAGCTTCCTGGGTATCCATTTCTTTTATGAAATAAAGGAGATGGGACTAGTTGACCTCTGAAGTTCCTTCTAGCTAATATACTTTGAAAGATTGGGACTAGACTTTTTAAAGTTCCTTACAGTTCTGAACTTTTGAAAATAAGTCATATATTTCATATATTTGCATACATTTTAAAATAGAATTCTAGGAAATTTCTTCCAATCTTCCATTAAGCTTATAGTTTGAAAATGTTACTATTAGTCTGAAAGAGAAATATGAATTCTTCTTAGAGCTATAATCTTTTGGATTAGGAGATTACAGATAAATACAGAGATCCATTAATGGAAAATATTCTTTTCCTTTATACTTGTGGTCAATATAGACTTGGCTCAAGTTTTTCAATATTTATATTCATTTTCCCTTTATGATTGGTATAACATGCTTTTTTAAAAGTGTGCATCTTTCCAAGACAATCTCAAAAGACTAATGATGAAGCATACTATCCACCTCCAGAGAAAGAACTGTTATTGCCTCAATAGAGATTGAAGAACGCTAATTTTTACTTTTTTTTTCATTCTGCCTCAATTTCCTTAACTATTAAATGGGGATAATAATAGCTCCTCTCAAGATTGTTGTGAGGTCCAAATGAGATATTTGTAAATCATTTAGCACAGAGCCTAGAACATGGTAGGAGCTTATTATCTTGGTCTTTTCCCATACCTTAGTCCTAACAAAAAAAAAAAAAAATACAAAAAAACCTAGAGGTTTTGTGTCTTTTTTTTTCACCTGAAATTTCATATTTTAGAAGCTCCATTCACTTACCACCTATACTTTCCCTTTTGTCCAACCCCAAGGACAAATAAATGTTAACAATTCCAAATGGAAAAGGAAAAGCAATGACTTACAAATAAGGGCAACAAGTCCCAGAAGCAAGAAGGAAACAAGCATCTTGATCATTCTTATTCTGCAGTACCTGAAATGGTTTTGGAAAAAAATATTAGTTTGAAGGAATGAAACCATCAATAAATGCCATAAAAGTCTATAATGTTTCCAAAGAAAAAACAAATATAGGAAGGACCAAATTTCCCCAGACCCCAACCAAGAGAAAAAAAAAGAAATTATCTGAATTGTAATGGGAAAAAAAGTGAACATTAGTTCTACAGGCTTTGGCATCCTTCAAAAAAGCTTTAAATAACCTGACTCTCCCTTGGTTTGTAGTGGTTCGAGCCATGAATTTTCCTGATACTTTTCAAAGCATGTATTTAAAGAGCAATTATTGTTCAATCACTTTTCAGTCATGTGTCTTCATAATTCCATTTGGGATTTTCTTGGCAAAGATACTGGAATAGTTTGCTATTTCTTTCTCCAGCTCACTCGACAAAAGAGGAAGCTGAGGCAATCAAAGTTAAGTGAAGTTAAGTCATATAGTTAGTAAGTATCCCACTCTGGATTCAAATTCAGGTCTTCTTGATTCTAACCCAGCACTTGCTCCTTTGTGCCATCTTGTGAGTATTTCCTTCGGACACATACAAATTTAGGACAAATGTTTTGTTCCAATGCTCTTCCTGCCCTTTGCTCAAACTTCATCCTCAGAGTTGTGACTAGAGAAAGCAAACTAATTGATTATTCCTTCCCCCCACAGCTTCTACATTAAGAAAAGATATGTATGCAAAGGTAATATTTCTTTTTTTGTTTGATGGAAAGGTGATTTTTTTCTTTACTTTTTTGGCATTAATTTTTTTTTTTTTTTTAGTTCTGAATTCTCTCCCATTTCCATTCACTGAAAAAGCAAACAATTTGGCATCAGTAAAGTTATGAAATCATACAATATAGCTTTAGAATTGAAACTGATATCAGAAGCCATTTAGACCAATCTCCTAATTCTGCAGATAAAGACATTGAGAGACAACCCAAAAAAAGTTAAGAAATGTGCTGAGGTCACAAAGATAGTAACTTACAAAGCTGAGATTTGATCAGCTCATTTCACCAAGAATTTTATCATTCCAATCTTCACTTAAAAGAGATCCTGCCTGATTCTCCTGCCCCACTCATATCCAGGAAGGCAGACTCCTCAGTCCCACATTCTCAAAATCAGTTGAGAAGAAGAAACTAGATTGAATGTCAACTGAGGAGCCAAGGAGACTTGGGTTTATAGTCTATTTTAGATACTATCATATGACTTTGGAAGTCACTTAAATTACTTATCTATAAAATCAGAATAATAAAAGCAATTACCTTACACAATTAGTGTGAGGACTAAATGACTTAATGTATTTAAAAGGCTTTGTATATTTTAAAGTAAATAAAGGTCAGTTATTTTCATTTTGATTGCTATAACCAATCTGATATGTAGAAAATTTACACAGGAAGACTTGAGTTAAGGCATAGAGAGTCCAGGGAAGGCATCTCAGACATAATAGGATTACATATATCTAGAAAGTTAAAAAAAAAAAAAAATCCCATGAAGCCATGTCCTGACATGCAACTGTTTCTAGGGATTGGTGTTTGAATGGTCTTCTAGGGAATATCTTTGAGGCAGCTAGGTGGCACAGTTGAGTGCTGGGCCCTGAGTCAGGAAGACATGAGTTCAAAACTACCTCAGATAATCACTGGCTAATTGTCACTAGTGTGATCCTAGACAAGACACTTGTCCTCAGTTTCCTTATGTGTAAAATGGGGATGATAATTTCTGTCCTACCCCAGGGTTGTTGTGAGGATTTAATGAGATAATATTTGTAAAATGCTTTACAAATCTTAAAGTGCTATACAAATGTTAAAATTATCATTTTATGCACTCTGAAAAGTGACACTTGCCAATTGTTCCAGACCCCCCCCCCATCCACAACACAAATAATCACCATCAAAAAATACAAAAGTTCCAGTTTCTTCAACATCTAGTAGAAAAATATTTAAATACTCTTTTCACTTTGACCCCCGGATATAGTGGATGATTGCTTTCACTGACCCCTATCTCACCCATCAACTCTACATACTCAAACTCATTTAACAATAAAACCCTTCCCTGTTATAGGTTGAACTTACATCATTATTAAACACCATTAATATCACTGAACATTCCCATTAACACTTGTCACCTTCAAAATGCTTTAAAAGTATTTTCCTTAGTCATCCCTCATGGAAGGAGAGGCTACTAAGAGGAATTTAAGACTATATTGGAAAGAAAACTCATTTGAAACTTAAAACTTTATTGGAAAGAGAAATATTTAGGAAGACACTAGAAATAAATTCACTTTCTGTTTTCCAAGTCAAAGGTGTAAGTCATTCCAGCAAATATGGCTTTTCTTTTACTCCATTGGTCTAATTTTTCAGAATGCTTAAAAGAGAAGGGAGAAGAGGTCCACAATTAGTCTGAACACTGTCCTATTGTTCTATATATAAAGGAAGCTACAGCTATGGCTGTAATAGACTTATTCGGGCAGCAAACAGAAAACATATTTTTAGTGTATGGCACATACATACCTGGAAACCTACTAAAAGAAAAAAAAAAAGAATTGTACACAGAGTTTTGGTACAAGAAGAGGGTGACTACCTTATTGAAATTGCATCTTTGGGGGGGGGGTCTTCCAAAATTTTTCTAAAAGGCTCCTGCTTAAAATGCTTTACTTCCATTCAAAGAGGAACAATAATTTTTTTTGTCTCACCTTTAACCTTGACAAAAATAAAAAACAAACAAAAACCTACTTTATGGAGTCACTAATGGAAAGTCTCTGGTACTGTAACTATGGAGTTACCTATTCTTAAACTGATGATCTTGACCCCATATGGGGCTTCATATAGGGGATGTGAAATTATGATTTATTATCATTAAATGCTTGATTAGTATGCTAATTTTATATACCCATATACCTGGAGTCACATAAAACTTTCTTTGGTAAAAAGGGGTCATGAATGGAAAAAATTTAAGAAGTCCTATTCTACAAAGTAGAGAACTATATAACTTGTTCAGCATGGTATATTGTGAGATACTGAGTGACTGGGGCTATCTTTCTGCTAGCAAATGACATATACTTCCATAAAGTTATGTGGAGAATGACTTACTGACTCCTACTGGACCTAGGATTCCCTAATATTTTTTAGTGAATTCATTTAGTAATGAATGAGTACCTTCTATGAATAGAAAGGAAAAAAGAAAAGGGAAGGAAAGAAGGAAGAAAGAAAGGAAAGAAACAAGGAAGGAAGGAAGAAAAAAAGGAATGAAGAAAGGAAAAAATGAAAGGAGAAAAGAAGGAAGGAAAAAAAGGAAAGAAGGCTGGAAGACTAGACACAAAAATGCTTAGCAGTGCAATACCCGCTGCTTGATTTTCTAGGCTGGCAAAAAAGTATTTGTCTTAAAAGATCTCAAATTGAACATCATAATTATATATATATATATATATATATATATATATATATATATATATATATATATATATATATATATATATATATATATATATATATATATATATATATATATATATATAAAATAACCACTAGGCAGGACATTTCTTCAAATGTTTGATAACAAAACAGTTAATACATACCTACTTTCCTGATCCTGGAAACCATTCTTTAAATGCTAAGTATCAAGAAAATAATGACCAACATATCACTGATCCCATCTCCCCATTCACTTGGAGAGGGAAGTGAATAGCTGCAAACATTACAGAACTGATAATAAAAGTAGAATAAACATTCCTCATAAGGAAAAGGAAGAAACCACATGAATTTTGGAAGACTTTAGAATTTTCTATTCTATCTTCTTAATTTTAAAAATGAGGTAATTGAGACATAAAAAAATTAAATGACTTGCCTATGACCAAGTTGAATATTAGGGAGCAGAGTTGGTATACAAACCTAAATACTATGGTTCTTTTTATCATGCCAAACTCAGCATATCTATACAAAATATTAACCAAATAATCCATACATTAGTATTAGACCCCTTCATCTGACTAAGGAAACCTTTACTGGCTTTCCAAAAGTTGCTGTTATTCTCAAGGGTTGAAAATAGTCAGAATGCCTTTTTTGAAATAAATCTTGTAGAGGGAAAGATTTTATGCTCTTCCCTAAGCAGAGTCTAAACTAATGCTGTATTGTTCTAGGAAAAAAAAAAAAAGAAATCAAATTAACTCTGATTAAATTTGTTCTGAAGTTTGTTATTTAGAGGGGGTGCTTTCTTTTCCTGCTTCCATTATTATACTGGCATTGAGCATGGCTAAGTTTCTAGAGGTCCCAGCTCACGTGGTCTCACATTCCTCTCTCCATCTGTTCTGGGGAAAATGAGACCCTGTCAAGACACATTCCACTTGGGTGTGCTAATTTTAGGGAAGTAGCAGCAACACAATTTACCCATCTTTGTATTCTTCCTTTATCCCTTATTATTTTTATTTCATTTTTTAAACTAACTTTAAAAATTTTTTTCAATGAACATAGATATTCATACACTTTCTTTCCCTCCTACCTCCCCACATTGGGTAAAACAAAACTCTTTCTGTATTGTCCAAATTACAAAATAACATTTTTTTTTCAAAAGAACAAATTCCCTGTTCTGTCTTCCTGACGCTGCCATCATCACACATTTTTGTCCTCATTCTTCCGTGTTGCACATATTCTCTTTCTCCCTCTTTCTTCCTTTCCCTTTCCCTCATCCTTCATCCTCTTCCTTTCCTCCTTTTCTCTCTTTTCATTCTGTCCTCCCTTTATCCCCCTCCCGATCTCGAGCGTCTCTTCTCATCTCTCTCTTTCTCTCAATCTCTCTCCCTCCCTTCCCTCTCTCTTTTCTCTCAATTTCTGTCTCTCTGTTTTTATCTCTTTTTTATTTTCTCGTTTCTTCTTTCTTTATCCTCCTTTTTCTTTCCTGCTTTCTCTCTCTTCCCCCACTATGTGTCTCTCCTTCCTTCCCTCCCTCCCTCTCTTTGTTGCTCTATCTCTTGCTCTTCTCTCTGTCTGTCTCTTCCTCTTCCTTCATTCTCTCTCTTTCCAGCCTTTTTTCCTCTATCCTCTGTCTTCCCTTTCTCCCTCTCTCCAATCTCTTTTTCTGTCTCTAATTTCCACCTACTTTCCCACACCCCAACATACAGATTAACTTTTGCTTAAATGTCATTTCCACACATGGGGAAAAGTATACTGTCAACAATTTTTTAGAATCCAGAATTTCCCATACAGCAGTCCATAATTTCAATAGATTTTTCATCTTTTCCATTTTCCTGTAATGGAAACTATTCACGAATGAGAGATCAATATGCCCATACACAAGATTTTTAGTCCTCAATAAGTTCAAATATCTCTTCCCCATCCTGTTTTGCCTTTAGACTCACCTGTGTTCAGCTAGTCTTTGTCTTGTAAGATTGGTGATAGGCAAAGCTGCATTTATATATATATATATGTATGTATGTACAACCTGTGCTTCTCTTCTGCTCTTAAAAAGTACTGACCTCATCCTACTCTGAGGAAATTTATGGCAAAGTTTAATAAATCATAGTAATAATCATAATAATTAAAAATACTTTAAACTTATACAATGCCTTGTATTCAGTAATGCCATGTAATATTTTGCAAACATTAACCAGTTAGGATCTTTGTGTCACTGTCAAAGAATAAGAGGCCTTTATGAGTTTATTTTTGGATTCTGACATCTTTTTACATTTGTACAGCCTCTAGGATATGGAGGGAGGATAACTAGCTGGCACAGTGGCTAGAATGCCCAGCCTGGTGTCAGGAAGACTCATTTTCTGAGTGTAAATCTCAAACTACCTATGTGACCCTGGGCAAATCATTTAACCCTTTTTGTCTCAGTTTCCTCCTCTGTAAAGTGAGCTAGAAAAGAAATATCAAACCATTCTTTGTCAAGAAAGCCCCAAATGGGATCAGAGTGTCGGGTATGACTGATAAAGCTAACCAGCAGCAGCAGTGGCTAATGGTGCTAACATTTCCACCCAGCTTTTAAGGAAAAGGGGATGGCATGTAAGGTATTGAAGTAAGTAATGAAAGAACATATGGAGAAAGTCAGTGAAGTTAGTGCAAGGAAGAGATAGGTTGAGCTAAGAAGGATGTGTAGGTGTTTGGTTTCCATGAAAGCTGTGGTCAGACCTAGTCAAGAGGTCTTTATTTTACCCATCTGAGTTTATCCAACTGAATTAAACTAGCTACGTTATCTGCTTTCCCTCAAGAGTACTTAATATGCATTTAAGATACCATGAGCAGGAGGAGATGAAGGTTCTAAGTAGCATAATTGTAGGTGACAGCCATGACGTTCCTTTGCCAGGATACTTCCAAAATATGTGGAAATGAAAAAGCATATTTGTGTTTTCAATGGAAAAATAGATGTTCCATAAGGTCAGCCAGTCAACAAGGATTTATTTAGTGCCTTCTATGTGCCAAGCTCTGTTCTAAGCACTGAGGATACAAAGAAAACAAAAGGCAGCTCTTACTCTCAAGAAGTTCACAGCCTAATGGGAGAGAGAATATGTAAACAGCTATGTACAAACAAGTTATCTATGGGATAAAGTGGAAATAATTAACAGAAGTAAGGAAGTTAATAAGCTTTTATTTATATTTTCCTCTACAACATTTTATTCTTCCAAATACATGTAAAGATAATTTTCACATTTTTTTTTTTAACACTTTGTGTTCCATGTTTTTTCTCCTTCCCTCTCGTATCTCCCCCCTTCCCCAAATAGCAAGCAATCTCATATAGGTTAAACATGTACAATTCTTTTAAATATAATTTCCATATTTGTCATATTGTGCAAAAAAAAAAATCAGACCAAAAGGGATAAAAACAAGAGAGAGAAAAATCAAACAAACAAAAAAGGTGAAAAATACTATGCTTGATCCTCTTTCAGTCTCCATAGTTCTCTCTCTGGATGTGGAATGGGATTTTCCATCCCAATTTTTCAATAAGCATTTATGGAGAGTGTCTGCCCAGAGCTAAATGCTGAAGACACAAAGAAAGATAAAATCAATATTTAACTTGAGGTGCTCATAATGTAATAAGGCATTAGAAGTAAGAGGGATCAGGAAAGGCTTGCTGTAAAAGGTGAAATGTTAGCTAAAAAGAAGCCGAAAGGAGGGGAGTCTTCCAGGTATGGAGAACAATCAATGACAACATCTGGAGTCAAGAGGTAGAGTGTCTTGGGCAAGGATCAGCAAGGTCAATGTCTCTAGATTAGAAAATACATAGTGACTAATAAGGTGTAAGAAGACTGGAAAGATAGGAGAGACAGATTACAAGAGATTTTGTATAAGATTAAGAAACTAGGAGTTCTAAAACAAATAAACAAAGAAACAAACAAACAAAAAAACTGTTAAGAGGATTTAGAATGTCTGTTTCCATAAGCGGACATCTCCAGTTTTCAGGTCCCTAATCAAAGTTTCTATGTGCAATGGGAAAGTGTTGGAATTTTAAGGTCACAGGAAAATTGGAGAATGTATTGGTGAGTTTTAGAGTCCTTGAGATTTGTATTTGCCAACACCATAAAGGTGATGAAACAGGGCATCCTAATAACTGACATTTATATAGTCCTTTAAGGTTTACAAAGCACTTTGCATTCAGTAAGTCATCTGATTCAAAACATTAAACTGTTATTATCCCCATTTTACAGATGAGGAAACTGATATTCCAAGAGTAGTGATGCGCCCAAAGCAAAGTCATAAGACTATACCTGCCAGAAGCAGGCTTTGACCTCAGTTCCATCCTGGCTCCAGATTCAGCTTTAACTTTTCTTTGTACCATACCACAGCAGAGATATATTGTGTGTGTGTGTGTGTGTGTGTGTGTGTGTGTGTGTGTGTGACAGAATCCTTTGGCAATGTGAGGAAGCCTATGGACTTCTATTCAAAGTAATATTTTTAAATACATAAAATAAAACACGAGCTTACAAAGGAAACCAGTTATATTGACAGTTCTCAAAGTATTAAAAAACAATTCTCAGGACCTCTTCCTCCTCAGCTTCCCCCCCCCAAAAAAACCACAACTTTTTGTGAATGGTTAGTTAAGAACCCTTCTTCTAAAGGCATGGGGATGAGGATATAAGCCCCTACTATGTGCTAGGCACTTTACAGATATTATCTCATTTGGTCCTCATAATGTTCCTGTGAAATCAATGTTATTATTATCCTCATTTTACAGTTGATGAAATTGAGAGAGGTTAAATGACTTGCCAGGGTCATATAACTAATAAGTGAGGTAAGATCTGAACTCAGATTTTCCTGACTAAAGGCCCACTCAACTAGATTGGTCCCCTTTCTCTTCATAAACATATCTTGGGTTTCCTTTTGACTCTCAAAATCCAGGGGTAAAAGACTAGAAAGTGGAAGGGGAACATTATTCATTCTATCAAACTTGAGTTCTGATCTTCCATCTACTCCCCCCTCCCTGAACTATCCCTAATACTCCTTTTTCTAAGTCTAGAAATCCTTATTTCTCAATTAACATTTATTAAACACTTACTATGTTGTATACTGGACGCTGTGCTAAGTGCCAGGGATGAAAAGAAGACAAAATGACATTCTCTGCCCTCAAGAAGCTCATATTCTAATGGGAGAGACAATATGCCAGCATTATATAAATACAATATTACAAACCAATAGGATAAATTTAGTTTAAATTGAAAATACTAGACAAAGGGAAGGTACAGAATTATAGGAGGTCTGTAAACGTTTCTTACAGAAGTGAGATTTTTAGATGAAACTTGAAAGAATATATGGAAGACAGGAAGTAGAGATGATCTAGGAGAGCATTTCAGTTGTAGAAAACAGTGAAAATGCTCAGAGGAGCCACATTGGAGCTTTCCATCTATAATCTCTTGCTCTTACTGCATGACTGAGCCATCCCCTTTTTCTGATAATATATCTCTTTGATAATGTCTGTTATATGTCAATTTACCAACAATTTGTCCTTGATAATAAGTTACAACTTATTTAAATGTGCATGTATTTCTTCATTGCCCTTAGGATGACATGAAATTTTGATTCCTCAGAAATTTTGGTTTTCTATGATCTACAGCCATCTATCTATCTATATATTAACCTTGGAAAATAGGGTGTTTTAAAAGTGCCTATTCATTCAGAATAACTTCATTAGGAGTCAATGTGCCAAAGCACACATAATACTTATATAGATTTAGTTACAAAATGTTCCTTAAAAAAAAAAAAAAAAAAAAAAAAAAACTTAAATAGTTGGAGGAATAAAGAACTCAGTGTTCCTATTTGGGCTGGGCCACTATAATAAAAATGGCAAAACTACCAAAATTAATTTATGGTTTTAATGTTATGCCAATCAAACTACTATAGGAATACTTGACAGAACTTGTTGAACTAATAAAAATTCATTTGTAAGAACAAAAGATCTACAATTTAAAAAAACTATTAAAAAGTAGCAATGAAGGTAGAATAGCACTTCTAGACATCAAACTGTATTGTAAAGTATGAATCATCAAAACCATTTAACATTGCTTTACAAAAACAGATTGTAAGGACAAACTAGATAAGGAAAAATCAGAAATAATAAAAATCACTAACCCAAAGTTTGATAAACCTGAAAGCATGAATTATATATGAAAGAATGCCCTATTTGAATTAAAAAAAACTATTGGGAAAATTTGAAATTGGTTTGGAAGAATTTAGGCTTAGACAAATATTTTTATATCATGTTCTGCAGTAAATTAAAGAGAAATCTTTGTTTTAAAGGATGGCTCTCAGAAGGTGAGTGATATTAAAAGAAAATAATAATGAAATTTATTCTTAATAAATTTAAAATTGATTCAGATGAAGACATTAAAACAATCTATAATCATATAAAAATGATTTAAATCATTATTGATAAGAGAAAGGCAAATTAAAACAACTCTCATGTACCATCTCATACTGTCAGATTAGCCATTATAACAAAAAATAAAAATGATAAATGTTGGAGAAGATGTAGGAAAATTGAAACACTAGTACATTGTTGGTGGAGTTGTGAAGTGATTCTGGATGTCAATCTGGAACTATGTCAAAAGACAATAATATACCCTTTGATCCAGCAAGAGCATGAACCTAGTGGTCTATATCCCAAAGAGATCCTAAAAAAAGGGAAAAGGACCCACATGTGCAAAAATGTTTGTAGCAATTCTCTTTATGGTGGAAAATAATTGGAAATCGAGGGGATGCCCATCAATTGGGAAATGACTGAACCAATTATGTTATGTGAATGTAATTGAATATTCTTGTTCTATAATAAATGATGAACAGACATATTTCAGAAAAACCCGGAAAGACTTACATGAAGTAATGCTGAATGAAATGAGCGGAACCAAGAGGACATTGTACACAGTAAGAAGATTATGTGATGATCAACTATGATAGAATAAAACTATGGTTTTCTTCAATAATGAAGATAATTCCAAGACTTGTGATGGAAAATGCCATCCACATCTAGAGAGAGAACTATGGAGACTGAATGTGGATCAAAGCAAAGCATTTTCACCTTTTTTGTTGTCATTATTTGTTTTCTTGGTTTTTTTTTTTTTTCTTTTTTGGGTTTTTTCCCCTTTTGGTCTGATTTTTTTATTTTGGCCCACCATAGCAAATATGGAAACATGTTTAGAAGAAATACACATATTAAACCTATATCAGATTGCTTGCTGTTTTGGGGCAGGGAAGAGAGAAAAATAATTAGGGACACAAGATTTTGTAAATGTGAATGTTGAAAACTATCTTTGTATATATTTGGAAAAATAAAATACCATTTAAAAAAAGAAAGAAAGAAGGAAGCAAGCAAAATTCAATTTCTCTGTAAGACAGCAAGCAATATTGAAACAGAGTCAAAAGTCTGCAAAATAGAATAAAATATGTTATCTACTATAAAAATTGACCTGAGAAATAGATAATGAGAGAAAATATGTAAACTAAAGGTTGAATAAAGGTTTTAAAATAAAAATAAAAATAGACTTAGTTCTCAACAATGCAATGATTTAAGATAATTCCAAGGGACTCATAAAGGAAAATGTTATCCATATCCAGAGAAAGAACTATGGAGTTTGAAAACAGATTGAAACATTATTATTTTCACTTCTCCCCAACCCCAGTTTTTCCCTTTAATTCTCATTCTTCTTTTACAACATGACTAAAGTGGAAATATGTTTAATATGATTCAACATTTATACCCTTTATCAGATTGTTTGCCATCTTAGACAGGAGAAAGAGAAGAGGGAAGGAAAAAGAGGGAGAAAGAAAAAGAATTAGAAAAAAAATCTTATAAAAGTAAAACATAAAAATTAATTTAAAAACCTCACAGATTTAAAAGAAGCTATTTGTTTCAGAGAGAAATTTATTTATTAAAGGTTTTAAAACATTTTTTCTACTTAGCATTACTTTATTATTTCTTATTACATATAAAGATAGAGGGAAATTTAAAGGCATTGAAAGCATTAAACAGTTTTCCAAAATGCAGCTAAACCTACTTACTCTCTTTCTCCTCTGTTCAGTTCAGCTCACTGTCCATCTAGAGTATCCAAGACCTTTGTGCTGGTATGGACTCTATGTGCAACTGTATATAATAGTCTGAACAATAGACATTCTTTATCACTTGGTTTTTCCTGTATGGACTGATAGCCAAATTCTTTTGAACAATTATGAAGTTCATTTAAGAAATCCTGCAAGGTTCTAGAACTTGCTACAATCGACAAAATATCATCCCAAAATAAGCATCTGGAAGACTTGATTTTCTATGGGGAATCTGTCTTCTACCTGGATTCTATACTGGATATTCTCCATAGTACTGGTGAGCATCTTTAATAAGCCTGCCTCTCCCTGGTACATATTTCAGTAATCAATATTAATTATTAAAAGGTAAGATAAACCACATTATCTATGTTGATGAATCCTTAAAAGAATATTGGATGATTTTGACATGAATAAGAAATATTCTGTTGAAGTAGTGAAACTAAGTTACATTTTGCTTTACTGATTCAAAATTTTTAAAGTCAACAATGAGCAAGCAAATATACAAATACACACACACACACACACACACACCACAAATGAATAAGCACAACAGGATCCAGTATTCTTTATGTGTTATTGTTCAGGTCTTCTTGACCCCAGGCCTGGAGCTCTTTGCACTAAGCCATGTAGGTGCCCTGTATTCTTTGTACCTTTCAATCAATTGCATGCTTAATAAGATTAAGTTTGATTTTTAATATAATTTTCTTTTTTTAATTTTTAATTTTGTAATAGTATTTTATTTTCCAAATACATGCAAAGATAAATTTCAATATTGAATATAATTTTCAAAAGCCTAATGTCATGGATAGCTGCCCAGTCATCCTAAATTCAGGTTGTATATGCTTTGGAACCGACATTGTCTCTTTGGAACCAACTATTAGTGGTATTGAATGCTGCCTCAAATTCAATTTGCTAATTAGCTTTTGCTATTGGTTTTGGTTGCTCGATGTGTACTATGGATTTGCTTGTACCTTTGAAATAATCATATGTTATGTCCTGAATATAACAAGTCATGTTGTTATTGTACTAACCTTCTAAATGATGCTCAGTATAGCCATATCTACTTCATGTATTGTTAATGTTCATTGTTTTATTCAACAATACCACATTTTGTTTTGTTGTTTTTTTTTAAAATTTGTGATGCCAGGAAAATCACCCTTGTCATTTTAAATTGCCAATATTTGTGTTTATACTGTCTAGTTTCAGATTTTGGATTTCCCCTTGCTAATCTTTGAAAGGCATTCTAAAGACTTTAATCCCAGAGGAAGAATCTTCCAAAGCTCATTGGAATAATATTCTCTTTTTGGTGGAAATCATTGCCCGACATCTGTGTAAGTTGGTGAGAAGGGAAAGAGAGCTCTGTTTTCACATCTGTTCTTTGGGCTTTTAAATCACTTGGGATTCATCAAGTCTCTGGGTTCAGCAGTTATTTGGTGCACTTCTGATTACAAGCTTTAAGAGAAAAGATGGACAGGGAGAATAAGACTGAGAAAAAACCAACGTAAAAGGCTCTAGAAGTCTCATTGCATCCCTATCACTATCTTGCTTCACTACAGAATTTGGGAAATTTCTCCTTAGATGATTCTCTTTTGATTGAGTTGAGTTACTTCAATCCCAATAGGAGAATTCCTTCATTCTCTGTAGTCTGGTGTATATATTGTCTTAAATATGTATGTACATGTGTAGTATGTGTATATGTACATACATATATGAATGTATGCATACCCATATAAATGTGTATATACGTATGTGTGTATTCACAAACACACATGTACATTGATTTGTTATTGACTTGGATAAACTTGAGTTTCTTTGCTTTAAAAAAAATGGGACATTTCAACAGCTGCAGGGTAGGCTGGAGGGATGGGAGTAGAGATCTGCCTTTTTTATATGCTACTGAAAATGCCTGGAAATATGTCACCAGTGCAAAGCTTTCCATTATACATGAAACAAAGAAGACTTTATGCTCTAACTGCCTATGTGGCAGGGGCTACTGTCCAGAAGCTTCCCTAAATCCCACAAGGCTTACAATTCTATCTGTTCCACAACCATGGAATTTCCATTCTTGAAATTTTGTCTGTATCATTACCAGTGACTGCTCAAACTCAGGTAATGTATGCAAGTGTGAGCATGGCCTATGACACTTGCCTTATTCCTTCTTCATATCTTCACTAAGGATAGATTCAATATATTATTCTTATAAAGAGATTATAAAAGATGAGAAAGCAAGCATATCAATCAGTAATTATTGATATCTTCCCTGTCATCATGATTTTATTATTTAAAATATTTTATTTTAGCTATAAAGAAATAATTAATTTAATAAGTAATTCAAGATCAAAGGAAGTGCCCTATTTTTAGGAGCAGATAAGGGCTTGGAGTCAGGAAGACCTGAATTTGAATCCTGCCTCAGACTTTTACTAGCTTAGTGATCCTGGGTAAGTCATAATTAATCTCTATTTCCCTTAGTTTCCTCATCTCTAAAAAATAGGGGAAAGCACCTAATTCACAGGATTCTGAGGATCAAATGAGGTTAGGTAACAATGTGAAAACCTTAAAATGCTATTTATAAATGGTAGTTATTAGTATTATGGTTATTATTTAGCAATGAAAATGTTTACTTTTTCTGCATATGGTATCTTCTCCCTTTGGGATTTCTTAAAAATGAATTCCTCAGTGTCTTTAAATTTTTGTTCCTTCTAAGAAGGTCCTCCTCTCTGTATATTTGGTCCAATTCAGTTGACTTATTTGATGTGATTTCTACTCTTTCAACAATTGATCATATTAGGGACGTATGTCAGAATCCAAATATTGGGGGATTTCTATCATAGATAGAAAAATAGTTTGTCCTAGAAATCTTGACAAATCTTTTTTCTTTTGTGGAACATTTCATTATCAGTGATGCCTTCACTGCTTTCATTTATTCAGAAAGTATATGCTCTGAGGCACAGAGCATCATTTCTCCTTTCTCAAAGGAGTTCAGTACCAGGTTCATAAACTTCCTCTCTATTCCAGCCTCTGGAGTGATGTGAATTTACATGTTGGTGCCCACTCAAATACCCTGGAATTCATCAATCTCCTCAATTTTTATGACCTACATTCCACCTAGTCTCACTAAATGATATCCTCATTCTCACCTATAACTTCTTCACTTCTGTCATCCATAACTCTGAAATTGTTCTATATGACCATAATTTCCTATTCTTCCAATTCCTATTTTTTCTTTTCTCCCATCCACTTCTAAATCTATTCCTTATCTTTATTACAGAGGTCTCTAGGTAGTGTACTGCACCTGAAGAGAGGAAAATCTTAACCTGGTGTCAGGAAAACTTGAATTCAAATCTGATCTCAAATACTTACTATCTGAATCATAAGCAAGTCAGTTTCCTCATCTGCAAATTGGAGATAATAAAAGCACCTGTCTCAAAATTGTTGTGAAGATTAAATAAGATAATATATGTATGTGCAAAAATGTTTATAGCAGTTCTATTTATGGTGGGTAAGAATTGGAAAATGAGTGAATGCCTATTAATTGGGGAATGATTGCATAAGTTATGATAAGATATGAAAATAATAGAACATTATTGTTCTATAAGAATTGATGAACAGGTTGATTTCAGAAAAACCTGGAGAGACTTACATGAATTGATGCTCAATGAAATGAGTAGAAAATTATAGGAAAACATTATACACAGCAATACCAAGATTGTGTGATGATCAATTATGATAGACTTAGCGCTTCCCAGCAATTCAGTGATCTAAAGCAATTCTAATAAATTGTGGATGGAAAATGATCTGTATCCAGATAGAGAACTATAGAGACAGAATGCTGATTGCAGCATATTCTTTTCACTTTTTTTCCTGTTTTTTTCTATCCTGTGATTTTCCCATTTTGTATGATTGTTCTCTCCCTATACCATCATAGAAATATGTAAAAAATGAATATACATGTAAAACCTGAAAAACAGATAATATGTGTAAAATGCTTAGCATAGTACCTATTATCTGCATAGTGCTTTGCAGGCTGTAAAACACTATATGAGTGCTAGCCATTATTATTATTCACTGTGACCTCCAGTCACTCCACTTCTCCCTTTTTTCCCTCTCCATTATTCTTGCTCTGACTTCACTTTCCTCCCCTCCCACTTTGTACTCTTTAATTAATTAGTTCAAACATAACACTGAAACCTACTTTTGAATCTCTTGCTTCTCATTCTATTGCCACTCATAATTTGCAAAATCCCAATCCTGGGTTATCTTTCACCATCTACCTTCTCTGTTCCTGCTGAATGAATAAATAATGTTGCAGAATGACATTAGAGGAAGTCACACAACATGTTGTCTTGGTTCATTATAATTTGTCATCTAGTTTTTAATTTTTAGGTGCAAATATGCAAAGACATGGGTGACAGATGGATTGTTATTTCCAAGGAAAAGAAGTAAGTCAGTTTGACTGGAATATGGAGTATATAAGGATTATAAGTAAATAAAATTAGAAAGACAGATTGGAGCTAGATTGAAAAGGACTTTGAACACAATCTGGTTTCTGACCTCACCACTCAATTGAAAATTTTCTCTCCAAGTTTACCAATTATCTCTTAATTGCCCAATCTGATGACCTTTTCTGTAGCATCTGACCACACCTTACTCTTGGATATTCTTTCCTCCCTTGGTTCTCATGACATTACTCCCTCCTGGTTTTTCTCCTATCTATCCAATTAGTCATCTCAGTCTCTTTTGCTGAATCATTGCTTGTTCCATGCACTAATTATAGGTTTTCTTCCAAAGCTCTGTCCTGATTCCTCTTCTTTTCCTACACCCTTTCATATCAAGTCTCATGGAGTCAATTATCATTGCTATGCCAATGCCTACCTCCCTAGCTCCCAGTTTCACCAACTGCCTTCTGAATAATCTCTAAATAAGTGTACCATAGACATCTCAACTGCAAAATGTTCCAAAGTGAAGTAATTTTATTCTCCCTTAAATCCACCCTTCCAAAATTCTCCATGTTTGTTCATGAGTACTGCCATCTTTCTAGGCACTCTTTTGCAAACTAGGAGCCATCCTTGACTCCCTTCCCCAACTACATCCAATCAGTTGCCAAATGTTATTGATTCTACCTTTGCCACCTTTCTTATCTTACCTCTTTCTCCTCCTTTCTAATCATTCACCTGTGACTCTATTATAGCTCAGGACCTCATTACCTGAAGTTGTATTAGAAAGTAATCATTAATTGTACATGTGTAACCTATATCAGATTCCTTACTGTCTTGGGGAGAGGGGAGGTCAAGGAGGAAGGGAGAAAAAAAATTGGAAGTAAAAATTTTACAAAAATTAATGTTGAAAACTATCTTTACATGTAATTGGAAAAATTAAATACTATTGAGACTATTAAAAAAATAAAGTAATCATTAGTTGTAATACTAATAGCTGTCATTTATATAGCACTCTAAGGTTTTCAAAGAAAGTATCATACACATGTTATCTCATTTGATCTCCACAGCAACCCCATGAGTTAGGTGCTATTATTGTTCCTATTTTACATTCTCAATTTTGATTAAACTGGAAGATACAAAGAAGGTTCAGCTTAAAGGGAGGATGGTTGCCAGGTACTACTTGGAGATGTCAAAAAAGGAATTTGGTGAAGTTGTTTTTATACTAAAATGAAAGGCAAAAAAGAAACAGCATTTTGTAGTCATTTCCCAGTTAATTATCTCACCTTCCAGTGAGATAGACATAAACTATAAACAAAAAGAACACCAGGAAAATAATTGCAAAGGGCAAGTAGGCTAAAATGACTTGATAATGAATCGTGCCTCTTATTTATTAGCAGAGATACTTCTGTTAGTATTCTGATAGTATTTGATGATTGGAAGAAAAAGTGAAGCTGACAACTTTACTCTACTCTGCCTCACATAAATCCAATTAATTTGAAAGACCTATGATGTCTTTGGCTCTCTTTGAAAATGAAAAACAAACAATAGCAACAAGTGAATATAGAATAAGGTACATATTTTTTAATTTGTTTGATTTTAAATATGCTTTTATATATTTTTTGACTGTCTAAATTTTTAAATTTTCCTTATAAATTATGAAATAAGATAAGCATTTCCATAAAATATTAGAATAAAAAATATGATTGCACATGAAACTGCAAACGTATTATGTACAACTTACTGTTCCTTTTAAGTATATAATAAAGTTTCATGTAATTTTTTTCTTTTGCTAGAGATGGCTACTCTCCCTCCTTTCTACCCCCTTCTGTACCCATTAAGAAAGCAATGTGACATCAATTATACATGTGAAATATAAAATCATATTTCCATATTAGCCATTTTTTAAAACAAGGAAATTAAAATTTAAAAATTATACTTTAATGTGTACTCAGAGTTCATCAGTTCTCTCTCTTGAGATAGCATCATTTTTGCATCATGAGTCCTTTGAAATTGTCTTCAATCACTGTATTGATCAGCATGGCAAGTCTTTCACAAATGATCATCACTATAACATTTCTGTTACAGTGCACAATGATCTAGATCTCCTTCAGTTTACCTCAGTTCATATAGGTCTCAGATGTTTTTCTGAAATCACTTCCCCTTGTCATTTCTTACAGCAAAGAGGTACTCAATAATCATATATTACAACTTTTTCAGTAGTTTTCTAAGTTGATGAGCATTCCCTTGATTTTCAATTCTTTTAAGCATGTAGAGAAAAGCATTTTGTATGCCTCATTAGGAAGGTGTCAAGATATTAGGGGACACCCTATTTTCCAGAGCTAAGGTCTAGCAAGCAAACTGTGTCCTAAGCTTGGCATAAGAGCAATCCTTTGTATTCATCTCCTGGATAATCTCAGCTACAGCAAAATCCCAGAATTGTTTAAACTCTGCTATAAATCAAACTTCTCACATTATTGCTGTTACTCTTTATTGTCAGGGCATAGCCATAAATATAAGTATAGAGATCTGCTAACACTAAAGCAAGTTCTCTCCACAAGGAATCCAACATGTGTCCTCACTTGAAGCTGTTTCCATTACTTTGAAATTAAATTCCTATTTGAATCCTAACTCTTCTATCTCTAGTCTGCTCTTTGTTAGAATTATATGTCTTGTCATTTTGTTTGTATTTGTGTCTTTTAAAAATATAAAATGTTTGTGTTCTATGTATGATGTTTGTAGTTTCCATTATCTTGAAAGATTTAAAACTTCTAGGAGTTGTAGCCAAAGAGCTTAGAACACTGGGAAATATTATGAACTTTCATACTTGAATCAATTGTCCCAGTAAGCAGAACTAACTAACCCCACTTTAGGTTTTCCATGAGACATTACATAATAAGAAAAAAGTGAAATAATCAAAGTTTGTAGAAATGCTAAAAACATCTTAGTATATTTTGGAACCTTGAAGATTACTCATTTTAAGATTGCAGAGGAGAACTTCTGGGATTTGGGGCAATTCTAGGAACTCACTCCCTTCTGAAATAACTTAGTAAATTTTGGGGTACCACTCTGTAGAATTTGTTTTAAAGGAACATAAAAGTTAAAATTCTAAAAGTCAGGGGCAGCTAAGTGGTACAATGGATAGAGCACCAGTCCTGAAGTCAGGAGAACCTGAGCTCAAATCTGATCTCAGACACTTAACATTTTCTAGCTGTGTGACCCTGGGCAATTTACTTAACTCCAATTGCCTCAGCAAAAAAAAAAAAAAAAAAAGTTAAAAGTAAATGACAAAATTAATAGCTTCATTGTTTTAGGTCAATGAAGTAAAGCAGCTAGTTGTATAATCAAAGAGTGAAGAAAGTAAAAAAAAAAAAAAAGTAAACATTTGCACCTTTTAGCAACCTCTCTTTACTCTTTGTTGATATTTCTGACCTGAAAAAATAAAGGAGTACTTAACCAGAGATCTCTTTTAATTCCCCCAGATCAGAGATCTTATCCTTTTCCCTCTTCACTCCTCTCATTTCAGATCCGATTCCTAAATGCAGGTGTTTAAAAAATGTTTGAAAAACACAGGGAAACTTGAATTATATTCGGGTTGAAGAAATTTATTAGCTATGTAATCTTAGGCAAGTTATCTTATCTGTTTGCTTAAGTTTTCTAATCTGTAAAGAGAAAAAATAATAATGGTACCTATTACCCAGAGTTGTTGTGAAGATCAAAATTATACAGTGATTAAAGTGTTTACTACAGAAAATTGCTTATGTGAAAAAGAAGCACTATGTTATTGTTACTTATTTAATTTAATGTAATTCTTCCATGTCTGATAACTCTGTAGTTTTAAAATGTCAAAAGTAGTAAGATTGAGGATTTTACATAGGATCCTTCTGACTCTTTCCCCATTGTTCTATTTTCTTTCTGAAAAGGAAAATTCCCATGTGGTTAATCCTGAGCTTTGCTTTTAAAATCCAATGACTACATGATTGGCTGTCAGATATGACATGCCCAATCCAACAGAATCCAATTCCCTTGGGAATTTTCCCCTCTGTTAATGATGCATGACATTGTTATATTGTTATAACTTTGTCCCTCTTTTTCTTTTTATAACAAATTTCTATGATCAAGAAGTTTCTTAAGTACAACACCAAATCTATTTAATAACACTGGAATATTTCTGAGTTACTATAATAGGATGCAAGTATGAAAAATTTACAATTTTAACCTATATTTGTGGTCAAATTATAAAATAAAGATGATATCCTCCTAAGGGGGAAATTATTACAAAGATTTAATGTGAAGGTTTTCTAATTAAATGGAATATTAAAATTTGAGAAAGCAACAGAATGAAAATTTTCTCTAAGAACTCTATGTGGATGTATATTATTGGTTTCCAAATTTATCTACTATGGAAATTCAGGCTTTGAGCATGTTTTGATAAGTTCTTCAAATTGGATTCTACACACAAGAAACAAAACAGAAACAATCACTATATACATTCACTCTGAATTAATCATGACCCAAACGATAACCAACTGGGAGTTGGCCTGGGACCTATTATTGGTCAATTAATGAAATACAGAGTGATTTGGGTTTAAGGCATGGTCCTTAAGAAACAAATCTAGTTAAAAAAAAAAAAGAAAGAAACAAATCTAGTTGATAAACCCCAAGAAATCTTGAAAGGTTTGCAACTAAAGAAAAAATTTCCATTCCTTTGGTTAAAGCATCTACAGGTAAGGACCTTATAAAGAAAGAAAGAAATTGTAATACAGGGATGATATCCTCCCCAGGGGGGGGTGGGGGGGCGGGGGCGGGGGCCGGAATAATTAAACAATGTAATGAGACAAAGATGTAATATGAAAATTTTAAAATTAATTGAAATAGTAAATTTTGAGAAAGAGATAAAATTAGACTGCTTTCTCTAAGAACTAAATACAGATATATATGATGGCTTCCAAAATTTATCTTTCATTAAAGTTTAGGCTTTGATTATGTTTTAGTAAGAAGTTTTCAAAACTGGATTAAGAAATTTACATATAAATTTCATGGTTAATGATAAAGAAAGTGAAATTATTTTCCCAATTCTAAGGTATCTGTGACAATTTTAAAGGTCAAAAGAGTTCATTTTGCAATTGGACCCTGCTACATTTTTTTTTGGTAATTAGTCCTCTTTGTTATTATTATATTTAATATTTTTATTTTCCTTAATTACATATAAAGCAATTTTTACATATCTTTTTAAAATATTGATTTCCAGATTCTTTCCTTTCCTCCTCACTCTACTCCCCTTTAAGAAGTCACATGGAAGTTAAGACATTTCCATAAAAGTCATGTTGTGAAAGAAAACATAGCTCTCTCCTCCAAGAAAAAATCCTCAAGAAAAACAAAGTTAAAAAAAAAAAGTATGCTTCAGTCTGTATTCAGACATAATCAGTTCTTTCTCTGCATATGGATAGCATTTTTCATCATAAGTTCTTCAGAGTATTTGTGGATCATTGTACTGCTGAGAATAGCAAAGTCATTTTTGCAGTTTGCAGACCACCAGTACTGCTACTGATTCAGAGATCAGAGATCCAAGGCATGTTCCTGCTTTGCTGCCACTGTTATTACACATGTACACAATTTATTTCTACTTTTTTTTTTTTTTGAGAGGAGGGTGTTTATCATTTTCCATAGAACAATAATAATGACATACCACAATTTATTTAGCCATCCCCCAATTGATGGGTATCCCCTCAATTTCCAATTGTTTGTCTTGTCAAAAGAGAACTGCTATAAATATTTTTGTACATATAGGTCTTTTTCCTTTTATTATTTCTTGATTCCTCCCAAAGTCACTTGCTTCCATTTTCTCAATTCTAATTTTTAAGGAATTATTTTCCTCAGTGGGTTTGGTACCTCCTTTTGCTTTTACCAGTTTTGCTTTTTAAGGCATTCTTCTCCTCATTAGCTTTTTAAATTTTCTGTTCTATCACACTCAATTCTCTTCCCATATTTTTTTTCTTTATCCTCTTGCTTGATTTTCAAAATCACTTTTGAGCTCTTCCATAGCCTGAGACCAATTCTTATTTTTCTTGGAGGCTTTGGTTGTAGGAGCTTTGAAGTTGTTATCTTCTTCTGAATGTGTTTTGATTTTCCTGGTCACTATAGTAACTTTGTATGGTCAGAATCTTTTTCTGTTGTGCTCATTTTCCCAGACTATTACTTAGCTTTAACTCTCTCTCTCTCTCTCTCTCTCTCTCTCTCTCTCTCTCTCTCTCTCTCTCTCTCTCTCTCTCTCTCTCTCTCTCTCTCTCTCTCTCTCAACAGGGCTCCATTTCTAGGATGGTCTCAGGAAGCTGCCTGGCTACCACCACCCACACCTACTACTGGTTTCCCAAGGCCTTCTCACTCTACTGACAAACCTTTCCCACTGACCTTTCAACTCATCTTTGGTGATTCTGGGCTGAGAAGTTTGCAGACCACCAGTACTGCTACTGATTCAGAGATCAGAGATCCAAGGCATGTTCCTGCTTTGCTGCCACTGGGGCCAGGGCTACATGGGGCTGCATGCTAGACTCCCACCAGGGTGTCACAGACCTTTTCTGCTGTTTTTTAAAGTTCTCTTCACCCACAAAATTTCCACTCTGTTTTTTTGTGTGTTCTGATGCTTTAGAATGTGTTTAGAGTCATTATTTAAAGGAATTTTGGACACTTTGGGGAAAAGCTGGGCAAGTCCTGAGCTTTACTCTTCCATTTTGACTCTACTTTTCCCTCATACATTTTTAAAAGATTGTTATATTAGGTGCAGGATTTAGATAAGAATAGAAATAACAAATGGTATATAAATTGAAATTCTCTGAAGTTTCAAAATTATCTAAGAACTTCTAGATTTGGAAGGAGGGAAGCCCCTTTAGAGCTGTTCTGAGAATAAAGCCTATTATCCAAGTAAGAATATCTAGGGACCAGATAATTACATGAAATATCTGGGACTCAAAAATACTGGTTAAATGAATATTGAATGATGGACAGAAATAACTACACCCAGAGAAGGAACACTGGGAAGTGAATGTAAATTGTTAGCACTACTGTCTATCTACCCAGGTTACTTATACCTTCGGAAGCTAATAATTAATGTGCAACAAGAAAATGGTATTTACACACATATATTGTAACTATATTATATTGTAACACATGTAAAATGTATGGGATTGCCTGTCATGGGGGGGGAAGGAGTGGAGGGAGGGGGGGATAATTTGGAAAAATGAATACAAGGGATAATATTATAAAAAAAAATTACTCATGCATATATACTGTGGAAAAAAAATTCTAAATTAAAAAAATGAATATTGAGAATGAGTTACTAAAATACAAGAAGCCTTGATAATTTTAATTAATATTAAAATATTAATTTAAATTTTTTAAATTTTAATTAATATTAAAAATATTAATTAAAACATTTTTAATTTTAATTTAAATTTATTTTAAAATATTTTAAAAGACTAATAATTTGGTCTTTTGTTTCAAGATGTCCATGTTTAAGTTTTCTTGATTACCTTGGTAACATATAAATCTCCCTAATCAAAACTACGTCCATTGTGATCACTCTAAGTATTTTGAATTGTACCTGACTTAATATGATTATGCAATTATGAGAATTGTGGGAAAAACTTTATTGCTTTGTTTGAACTTAGCTCTGGGAAGCTGAATCATCTCTGTGTATTTAGAAACTCTTAACTAAGGACCTATGTATGCTGATCAGAAACTCAGATTCAAAGATTGATGCAAGGAGTTTTCTCTAAGGGTTCCTACCAGGTTCTTCTGAATACTCCCCCCGCTGCCAAACTTGTGAGTGTAGGCTCCTGGATCATCTGAAAAAAGCCCCTCTGCTGAGTGGATGGTAAAACCCTCCAAGACCCTCCGAGTTAGTCTAGAACAGACTTAGAAACCACTGATATCCAGAGGAGACAATTGCCCAAGATTCTGGATGAGGACTGAATGTACTGTCCTAGTGTATTTTTTTTCTCTTTTCTTTCGTTATGTACCCAAATACCAAGCATGTATTGACATTTTCTCCTTCTACAATCTCAAGGAACTGACTTCCTGGAATAAACATGCTCCTCCTGCCCAACTGGAGGTGGTATCTTGACTTATACCTGCCTCTCCTTAATTGTCTAGAAGGATAGGGATTCTCTCAGACCCCCTCCCTTTGGCAAAAGGAGGGAATGTCAAGATATTGGGGACACCCTGTTTTCCAAAGTAAGCTGTACCCCAAGCTTGGTATCAGAGCAATCCTTTGCATTTAACCCCTGGATGATCTCAACTGCTTCAAAATCCCAAAATTATTTTAAGCCCCACCACGAATCAAACTTGTCACACTGTTGCTGTTACCTTTCCTTGTCAAGGCTACAATTTACTTCATAGCCATGGGTACAAGTATTGAGATCTTACTGTTCTAAGGTGGGTACCCCCCCACACTACTTGATACATGTATTTTTGTTTGTAAGCTATTTCCCAAACTCTGAAATTAAACTTCTCTTTGATTCCTGACTCTCCTGTCTCCAGTCTGCTTTGTTTGGCTCCAGCCACTAACAGGTTAGAAACTGGACCTGTTTGGGTGACAAAGGGAATAAGCATTTATAAGGCAGTTCCTCTCTGCTATCTCATTTGATCCTTATAACAACACGTTTAGGGAGGTGCTATTATTATCCCTATTTTACATTAGAGAAATTGAAATTTTGGGGTGGAATCATTTGGATGTTTAAAAAGCAAAATAAAAAGATGCCAAAAAGACATCACTTCTATGTCCCAGTTTCTACATTTGCAAAGTGAGGAAATAAAACTCAATGAATTTTAGGACTCTTCTGATTCTAAGGTGTACTCCCATGATTCTTTTCATGATTTTTTATTCCCATGAATTTTTTTTTAATCTTAAAAAGTTACTTTATCTTCCTTAGTCTCAACTTCTTTATCTGTTAAAAAAAAAAAAGTAAGGGGGGGATTATAGCAGGTAATCCCTAAATTCCTTTGTAAATCTAAATTCGAGATCCTATGATCCTATAATCCCAAAACATTTATTAAATTATTTTTGAAAAATTAAAAATTATATTAATTTTTTGGGGAGAAAATCACAACTTTCTGGAGTCTTACTGACTTTTAGGACCTCTTCTGATTCTAAACTGTACTCCCATGATTCTTTTCATGATTTTTCATTCCCATTAATTTTTTTTAACTTAAAAAAATCACTTAATCTTCTTTAGCCTTAATTTATCTGTTTAAAAAAAAGTGAGGGGGGGATTATAATAGTATTATTGTAGTAGAATATAGTAGGATTATTTTTTAAATTAAAATTAAATGAATTTTTTGGGGAAAATCACAACTTTTCAGAGTCTCAATTTTTTCATTTATACAATGAAGGAGCTGTGATAGATGATGTCCAACATCCCTTCCAGTGCTAACATTTTATGATTCCATGAGATGGTGTTGTTTCACAGTGAGACAAATTACAGGGTTGGACTACCACCATAAAGAATTCCAATAAACTGCAGATAATTTGTACCAGCAACAGTTAATTGCTGAGCTCCTTCAGCCTCTCAGAGGGAAAAAGGAAAATACTGATTACTGCACCAGACAGGTTGGGATTCCCATCCTTGCTCAACTTATTGGCATCATGGCTGATAGCTGAAAATGAGGCTTTGAAACAGTATATGTCAGCATTGAGGGAAACCTCTTACTATTATGTTTGGCCTCATTTATCCTCCTCTCATCCCTAGGCCAGCCTTACCTCCCCACCATAGGTTTACTAATGGATGGAACATTTCATCATCATCCAACAAATAAAGAAAACAAAGTATTATGTCTGGCGGAGCAATTCATCTGAGAGGATGTAGGAATATTTTCCCTTTCCTATCTATGTTTTCCTAATGTTTGTTTTGCACAGTGCCTGGAATTTCTACTTAAGGTAAGATGTTTATAACATAATTAAGTAATTTAGTATACACTGAATCAAAGTCAGATGACTAAGAATTATTTCATTCTAAGGAACACCTGTGACTTGGACCATGTTAATTTGCTTCTTGCTGGGAAAAAAAAAAAAAACAAACAACAACAAAAAAAACCCCAAAGTCATAACTTTCTTAACTCCAAAGTTCTATATCCATTTGTATATAATTTGCTTCTTTTTTCAACAATTTAATTCAACTCAGTAACTTTGTTTCTTAGGTACCTATTATAGGTGGACATTGGGGACAAAAAGATAAAAACACAATGTACTTTAACAACAACAATGCAAGCCCTCCGGAAGCTTACAATTAAATATAGCATCTATTCTATGCTACTGGGCAGTTAGGTGATGCAGTGGATAGAATGCTGGGCCTGAAATCAGGAAGACTCATCTTCCTGGATTCAAATCTGATCTCAGATCCTTCATAGTTGTGTGACCCTGGGCAAGTCACCTAACCCTGTTTACCTTATTTCCTCTTTTATAAAATGAGCTAGAGAAGGAAATAACAAACTACTCCAGTATCTTTGTGAAGAAAATCCTAAAATGAGATCACTAAGAGTTGGACACCATTGAACAACAACAAGAAGGCTATGAATAGCTTTAATAGGGCATCCAGGTTGTGCAATGGATAGAGTGCTGAACCTAGAATCAGGAAGGTTCATACACTGCCTAGTTGTGTGATCCTAGACAAGAACTTTAATACTGTTTGTCTCAGTTTCCTCATTTGTAAAATCAGTTGGAGAAGGAAATGGCAAATCACTCCAGCATCTTTGCCAAGAAAACCTCAAATGAGGTCACATAGAGTCTGGCATGATTGAAAAATAACTCAATGAATACTATGCTAAAGAAGGCATCAAGGTAGAGTTGAAAGGACTTACAAAGAACTGATGCTGAATTAAATGACTAGAACAAGAGAACATTGTACATAGTAACAAGACTATGTGATGAGTCAATTCTGATGGACATCGCTCTTTTCAACAGTGAGTTGATTCAAGGCAATTCCAATAGACTTGTATTGGAAGGAATCATCTGTATTCAGAGAGAGAACTATGGAGATTGAATGTGGACCAAAGCATAGTATTTTCACCTTTGTTGTGATTTCTTATTTGCTTGTTTATTTTTTCCTTTTTAATCTGATTTTTTTTGTGTGTGTGCAGCATGATGAATATGGAAATATATTTAGAAGAAATGCATGTTTAACCTGTATTGGAGTGTTTGCTATCTTGGAAAGGGGGGAAGAGGAAGAAGAGATAGAAAAGTCTGAAACACAAGGTTTTGGTGAAGGTGTGTTAAAAGTTGTCTTTACATGTATTTAGAAAAAATAAAATACCATTTAAAAACGTAATTTAACTCATTCACTAACTCCATTCATCTCAAAAATCTTTTTGTGCCTTGACATTTTTTTTTTAACATAACGCTATGATTTTGTTCTTGTTTGTTCACTTTCTACGAAGTATTTTTCATGTATCCACACTTTCTTGTTAGATGGTAAGCCCCTGGATATTTTTTTTATCCTTCCACCACACCCAGTGTGATGCTTAGTATGTGGCGTGAATTTGACAAATACCTCGTTATACCCTAGGATCATAGAGTTGAAGCTGGAAAGAATTCAAAGGTCGTCTAGTCCTGCTCTCTTTTTATGGGAGATTGAACAACTTGACCAAAGTTACAAGGTAAATAAGTGGCAGAACTAGAATTCCAACTAAAGTTCTGTGATTTCAGATCCAGTATCCTTTCTTTCCACAGTACAGATAGACTTCAGTGAAACAGATCTCTTTTGATTGTAGGACTGATTCTTGAGGTAGCAACCAAATACTAAAAGCAAGAAAACAGGTACTCACAGAGTATTAAACTCTCTCATTTTACAGATGAGAAAAATGAGGCAAATGGAGGTAAAATGGCATGCCCAGGGTTACATGGTTAAAAGTTTTTGAAGCTGTATTTAAACTCAAGGATTCCTATTTCCAGGCCCATTGCTCTGGACCACATAGCTGCTCATAGCACAATATTCCTTGTGAACAAATATATCTTTGAGAGGCAGCTAGATGGTGCCCTGGATAAAATACTGGTCCTGGATTCAAGAGGACCTGAGTTCAAATCTGTTCTCAGACCACTTCCTAGCTGTGTGACCCTGGGCAAGTCCTTTAACCCCAATTGCCTCAATGAAAAAGAAAAAAACAAGTATATCTTTGTCTCCTTAGCTGGCCTGGTTCATCTGGCCAGCAACAAGGGAAAAAAGCTTTTTGCTTGGAGTTGTAAGTCCTAAGTTAAGAGTTCTGTCTTGATTACTTACTAGCTTTGTGATTCTCTTTGTTTATTTTTTAAATAATATTTTATTTTTTCCCAATTGTATGTAAAAAACAATTTTTAACATTTAAAAAAAATTGAATTCCAAACTCTCTCCTTTTCTCTCTTCCTCCTACTTCCTAAGATAGTAAGCAATTTGACATACATTATACAAACACAATCATGCAACACATTTCCATATTAGTCATATTGTAAAAGAAGATAAATATCAAAAGAAAATAAAACGGAAAAATAAGTATGCTTCAATCTGTATTCAGATTCTATCAGTTCTTTCTCTGGAGTTACACTTCCTTCCTTCCTTCCTTCCTTCCTTCCTTCCTTCCTTCCTTCCTTCCTTCCTTCCTTCCTTTGTTCCTTCCTTCCTTCCTTCCTTTCTTCCTTCGTTCCTTCCTTCGTTCCTTCCTTCTTTCCTCCATCCTTCCTTCTTCTTTCCTTCCTTTGTTCATTCCTTCCTTTTTTCTTTCTTTCTGTGCCCAAGTATTTTATTTTTTCCAAATACAGGTAAAAATAGCTTTAAACATTAATTTTTGTAAGACTTTGTGTTCTACATTTTTCCTCCCTCCTTCTCTTACCTCCCTTCTCCCCAAAACAGCAAGCAATCTGACACGTTATACATGTACAATCCTTTTAAACATATTTCCATTTTTGCCATATCATGGAAGAAAAAGGGGAAAAAACATGAGAAAGAAAAGGCAAACAAAACAAACAAGGTGAAAATACTATGCTTGAGTCACATTATTCTCCATAATTATCTCTCTGGATGCAGATGGCATTTTCCAGTAGACAGCATTTTTCATTATGAGTACTTTGTAATTGTCTTGGATCACTGTATTGCTGAGAATTAGCTATGTGACTGGACAAGTTTCCTTTAACATTTGGGAAGGCCATAGATTTGAAAATGGAAGGAGTTATGTAGGTTAATAATAGGATCCTAGAAGTTATCTCAGAGGGCATCTCATTCAACTCTCTCATTTTCTATGTGACAAAGCTGAGACCCAGAGAATTTAATTGGTTTGTCCGAGGATTTTTGTCCAAGTCCGTATGCTTTGCATACTTCTTCATTAGATAAATATTCGATTGCCTTCTGGTGGATGGGCTTCTGATACCACAAGTGAGATGAAGGCTTTTGATACCCAAGTAAAAGCTCAGTGGAGAGAGTTATGAATATTTGTATTTATATAGTCTTTTTCATCTTTGACATCAAGATGTCTTTACAGAAATGCTTTGAGTTTATGGGAGTTGGCAATTAAACAATCAAAAAAGTTGGCTACCAAGAAAGGAACGCTGTTGTCAGCATCATTTTCTTATATCTAGGAACTTGATGTCTCTGTTCCTCAACCATGCCCTTACTAGGCAAATATGGATGATAAATGGCCTAAGGGAGCTCCAGAGAAAATATAAACAGAGAGGGGAAGCAGCAGAAGTTGTGGAATATTAAACTGGACTTTGGACACTGGGTGTTGGCTGATTTCCTGCATGGATTAGGGCAAATAATTTAATTTCTCTCTGATTCCATTTCTCTGTAAAATAGTCAAGTCAGCAACCATTTAATAAGTGTATGTGCCTAATACTGTGTTAACTACACATTAAGGATACCAAAAAAAAAAAAAAAAAAAAAAAAAAAAAAGGCTGAAATAGTCTGTATCCCAAAGGCTCTCACAATAAAATGGGGAAACAGCATGTAAACAACTGTGCTGAGCTGGATAAATAGATCTAAAAATTATCCACATAGAAATAATAATTGAATACATGGGAGCCGATGAGATCATTAAATGAAGTAGTATCACTATACTTAAGGGAGAGTCTTGAGGACCCAGCAAAGGACACTAAAAAGAAGCAATCAGACAGTTAGGAGGAGAACCAGAAGAAAATAAGATAATGAAAACCTAGATAAAGGGGTGTATTAAGGGGAAGAGAGCCGCTGACAATGTCAAAGGCCGAAGAGGTCAAAAAGGATGAAAAAGACCATTATATTTGTCAATTGAGAGATTATTAGTAAGTTTCAAGAGGATAATTTTAGTTGAATGATGAGGTTAGAAATCAGAGTTAAGATCAGAGAGAAAGGGAAGAAGAGGAATCAGTTGTTGACAATCTTCTCAAAAATTTATTCATAAAAGGGAGAAGAGGTATAGGAGGGTCAAGGAAGGAAGGATGGGTGAATCAAGGGAGAGTTTTTTGAGGATAGGGGAAACAATAACATATTTGTAGGTGGCAGAGAAAAACCAGTAGAGAGGGAGAGATAGGAATGATAGAAACAGTAATCTACTGAGGATGTTGAAATGATATGGCATCATTTAAGCATGTAGAGAGGTTTACTTTGGCAAGGAGAATGAATCCCTCTTTAAATGAGATAAGAGTAAAGGAGGAGCAGTTGCAGAAGATATTTTAGTGATATGAAGTGAGGAGGAAGGAAGAACAGGGAGCTCTGTAAATGGCCTCAGCTAATTAAGGATGGTTAATTAAATGATTCTCAACTGATAAACGTGAGGGCATGCACATTAATAGGTGCTCAAATCAATGACATCACAAATACTTTAGTTTTTCGAATATTTTCTCACAACAATCCCCATGAAATAGATGCTATTATTATCCCTATTTTATAGATGAAGAAAATAGGAAAGAAGAAAATCCCTTATCCAGGATCACAAAGTGTCTGAGATAAGATTCGAATTCAGGTCCTCCTGGTCCCAGGTCTGGCCCTCTATCCACTGTAATATTTAGCTATCTTTTATCACTAGTTGAGATCCAAAAAGGTGGTAGGTAAGTAGGTCAAAGAAGAACTTTTTGGGTACCTTGCTAGTAAATTCCTGTATTCAACAAGAGAAATGAACTGATGTGAGCATGTAATTTAAAAAAAAAATCATTTGATTATTCTGTTAAAGTATGACTTAGATGTGAACTGATTTTTTAAAATATGGAGACTTTATGCATCTAATAATTACAGGTCTTCCTGACCATTGTACATATAAACACTTGACATATTTTTCTTTCCATTTGGAATCCAAAGTAGAAATGGTAACAAATACCTTTTGGAACTACTATTCTTGAATCCCCCAAAATTCTGCAGTTGCTCAATGGCATTATATGACATGAATGAGATTATGAAAAATGATTATGTATAAGTTTTTTCATGCAAAATCACACCAGAGTTCAATGCATTTAATGCTGATCAAGTATCATTAATTAATCAATTCAATAAGAATTACACAGTTTTGAGCACTGGGCAGATGGCCTCTTAGAAATTCATCCATATCATCTGTTCAATTTAACCTGTTTCAGTTCCTGTTATCAAGCTAGGAAAACCGTTTCTGAGGTCTTATATTGGTTAATAACTGGGAGGGAATATTTCCTTCTATCCCTACATTTATTTCCCAGGTAGTAAGTGAAAGAGATGGAAATGGAACCAAATTTGCCTTATCCCCTCTATGCCTGAGAGAGGCAAATATCCTTGTTCCAACCTCTTTTGCATATAAAAGGAAGAAGGGAGATGATGTAAACAGACACTTTAAAAAAAAATCTGTTGGTCCTGTCCTCCTAATCATGTAATTTCTAAAATTGGTTGATTAATAATTCTTACATCAGCACCCCAGGAGAATTCTGCTCCATACTCAATGTGTTCTATACACTGATGAGAGCATCTGTTGGATGATCATTCTTCACCACTTCCCTGATGACATATAACGTCTTCTAGAGCAATATTTGCCCATTTGGATATTGCTTCTAAAAGGCCCGATTTTTCATGTCTTTTTAGAGGAAAAAAAGGCATGCTTTAAAGTTTTTTCTGTCATTAGAAATACTTTTAATTGCCAGATGAATAAGGCCTCCATGTAGAATAATAGCTACAATTATATTGTACTTAAAATTTTGTGAAGTGTTTCCCATTTGGTCATAGACTTCGAACTAGTAATGAATGTTATATAGTCTAAACCTCATTTAATAGTTGAAAAAACTGATGCCCAGAGGAATTAAATGACTTGTTTAAAGTCAACAGATTATGATGTGATAGCAAAACTAGGTCCTTGATTACCTGCCATCTAGGGGAAAGAGTAAGGGGAAGGAAGGGAAAATTTGGAACACAAAGTTTTGCAAGGGTCATTGTTGAAAAATTACCCATGCATATGTTTTGTAAATAAAAAGCTTTAATAAAATAAAATGCAACTATTAAAAACAACAACAACAACAACTATGTCCTTGAACATCAAATCTAAGACTTTTTCCCATTGTCTCATGCTTTTGATTCTTTCAATAATCCTGCCTTTACTTCATCATCTTGACTCTGCCTCTTCTTACAATCATCCTAGAACATGGATGCAATTATTATCTAAATTTTTATAGATGTGGAAACTGAGGTTCAGGAGGTTTACCCAGCGCTACACAATTAGCAAGTGCTATTTGGAGATATAGGTTTTTCTTATTTCAGGTCCAGTACTTTACATGCTGGAACTGTTTCCATATATGTTTTATATGTGTTGACTTACAAATGTGTTGGACAGCTAGATGGCTCAGAATTTAGTTCCTGGAATCATTCAGGAAAACCTGAATTCAAATCTGAGTTCAGATATTTAGAAACGGTGTGTCACTTAATCCTGTTTGCCTCAGTTTCCTCACCCATAAAATGAATTGGGAAAGGAAATGGCAAGCCGATCTATTATCTTTGCCAAGAAAACCCCAAACAGGATCAAGAAGAATCGGACAGAACCCAACATTGTTATCATACAGGAGATTAAAAAAAAACGAAAGTGGTTATTGCAAGAATTAATTTTTACGGTTTTTCTTTCCATTCTCCCCTAACTACTTTCTTGTGAGTGACTAGTGAGAAGTGATTTTTCTTATGAAAAGCTCCATGGAGACTGAGTGAATAAGACAGAGTAGAGAATGTAGCTTTTTCCTGTTCTTCTCCAAGGAAAAAGTTTTCCTGGTGTCAGATTAATATTATTTATATTCTTTGATTTGGCACAGACCTAAACATTACTGAGCTGTGGAATTTCCCTGAGTAGCAAGAGAAATTATTAGTATAAACTCATATGCATGTATGTATATATCCATGTCAGCACCCAAGCGCTTCTTTTTCTATTGCTATTCATCTGAATGCTAATAAAATATATGTCGTGGGGAATTCCAACAGGCATCTCTTTTGCCTGAAAATATTGGCAGTGACTTGAGGTGCAAATGGCTCATGATAGAAATGCCTCATTTAATTCATGTTAGATTTCTTCCAGTTTCCATTTCAGAAAATGAATGCATCGATGCTTCAATTCTGGACATGAAACAGGTGCCATGTGCATTTCAAATTGGCATTTACACTATTCTTTTTTTCCAAGAAGCTCAAAATAAAATGTATTTTTTTGGTTACAAAAAAAAAAAAAAAAAAAAAGATGAGGGAGAATGTGAATGAATACAGTTGGAGTTTGACAAGCTTTAATAAAAAAAGAAGAAAAAGAACCTCTGATCTAGAAGGTGATATACTTTATCCCATTTCTCTTGTCTAATCCCTCCTTGATAACAGAAGGCTGGTTATCCAAATTGATTGTGTACTTCTTCAGTGCCATAGTTTTAATTCTTCAGAGTGTAGCCCATGACTTGCAGAATTGACAGAAGAATGTTTGTTGATGCTAAAGTGACAGGGCTTTGGGAATCATTAAAAGTCCTACACAATTTCCCAAATAGAATATAATCCACTCTACTCCATTTATTTAGTTATGGACTTATTGAGGTTATAAAGTGCAGTGTAGGCTCTTCCCATACCAAGCTGCCACAATGATGGGGTTTACCACCAAATGCTAAGGTATGTATGGGTTGACACCCCAAATATATTGTTATGAGCCAGTGTCACAAGTTGTCTCAAATTATTTGGAAGCTTCCAAATCTGGCCTACCACTTATTTATTTATTTTTTTGCAAGGCAATTGGGGTTATATGACTTGCTTAGGGTCACACAGCTAGTGTTAAATGTTTGAGGCCAGATTTCTGACTCCAACCATATACCTGACCTAACTTTTTTTTTTTTTTTTTTTTTTTTTTTTTTTTTTTTTACAGCTTGTGAGCTAATGATATGAATAAAAAGTCTGTGGGACAGAGTTTCTGGATAGTTAATAATCAATTTATTAATTAGGCTAACTAATAAATTGAGATCAGTGGTCTCTTTGGTAGTCAAAAATACCCAATAGAGATACTGAATACCTTAGATGTTTTTAGAAAAGCAAATGTCCCAAAAGGGAGAAATCAACCCTGCTTGATGAACAGTTAATATTAAAAAGGAGGTAACATAAAAGTCTTCAATTCCTCCTACTGAGAATTTGACTTGATCTGGAGATTCTCCAGCTATTTGGGCAAAAGAATCCATTTCCACCCAGACTACTTTTTTGGGCAATCTAAACAAAGGGATCCAACTCCAAGCAGACTGCATAAATTAAACAAAAAGTGGAATTCACCTAGATTAGATTCTTTACTTTACTCTGAAATAAACTCTCCCAGTTGGATGGGGTCCTATTCAAGAGAGAGGAGAATGTTCCTGGAGTTTTAGTCCAGTCTCAACAGTCATGTTCTTCAGAGACTAGTCTTTAAATGAGAAAGTAAAAAGAAAAAAAGAACAACAACAACAACAATATGGACCCTGATGTTTATAATTGATTATTAATAGAAAAATAATTTTTTCTCACTAAGATTGGTCTTTTTATTATTAAATAATTTCTTTTTTATTTTAAAATGACAGCAACAAACATCTTTGTCAAGTGTACAGCTCTTAAGTATATTTTTTATACTTAAATTAATATTAATTATCAAAGAGAACTTAAACCAAAGATGTAAATATCTCTTTCAAGGAATCTTGTAATAATATTGCCATATAAAAGGGAAAGCCTTTTTGGAGGGAGCCTTTGAGGTAAGATTTTGCTTTAATGAATCAAGTACAACAATAAGCAGAGTAGTGGTCTATATTTTTATTACCTTTCAGGATTTATGTGAGTGGTCTACTGCAGAATTCTGTTCACAAAAATTTGTTCCCTTTTTATTCTTTCATCAAGTATTGCTCCATAAGGGTGCAACGTCAGGACTTTTCAAACTATGGCCTGAGGGCCAGATGCAGTCTGCTGAGGATGTTTATGCGCCTGCGGGGTTATGGCAAATGGGCTAAGGGGCTGAGACAGAGTATGAGTTTTTGTTTTTACTATAGTCCGGCCCTCCCACAGTCTGAGGGACAGTGAAATGGCCCCGTCCGGCCCTCCCACAGTCTGAGGGAGAGTGAACTGGCCCCCTTTTTAAAAAGTTTGAGGACCACTGGACTGTAGCTTATTGAAAACTAGGCACATGGTTCTGTCCATCCTCTGTGACATTCTCTAAAAATTATTACATTTTTTTCCTGAAATACAACTACTACCCATGATCGCCCCCACTCCCCCCTTCAAAAAAGTTTGCCATAAAACTTTTTAGATTTAGAGTCCTGGAGCAGGTAGGTGGTGGAATAGATAGAATGTTGTTTTGGGGGACCTGAGTTTAAATCCTTCCTCAAACACTTACTAGCTGTGTAACTCTGGTCAAATAAATTAACCAGCCTCAGATTCCTCATCTGTCAAAAAAAAATTAGAGATAATAATAGCACGAAGATCAAATGAGCTAACATTAGATAAGTCACTTTCTAACATATATATTGGTACTAAAGAAATTCTGGGTATTTAAGTGGGCTTTGGCAGAGAAAGTCTGAAGCACTGATAGAATCCTAATATTCCTAGTGGCAAGTTAGGAAGGGCAGTGATAGGATTCCTCCCAGCTTTCAGTCACCCCTTTTGTTCTTAAGTAGCCTTTTGTTCAAGGGGATTTTTGATACCAATCTCACCACAGATCAGAGGTTTCTTGAAACTCAACCTTGTATCCAATCAGAAAGCAAGTTATGATGTCAAACCCACAGAGGCTATATTTTCCCCATAAAAGATCTGCTCATACTCTAGATCCTTGCTAACTTCTCTATAAATTTAGCCCACTATTGGCGTACTTCCACCTTATGGCGTCTACCCTTTAATGGCTCTTCCTCCTAGTTAATTGTTGAGTTACACTTGGGAACTTGTCTTTCTCCTTGTTGATTGCTAAAACCCCTTTCCTTGATAGCTTCTCTGGAATTTAGCTTGTTTTAGCAGCGAAATGAAATCTTTGCCTCTTGGTTTGGAGGTCTAGGACTACAAATTCTTTTGGAATGACTTGAGACACTGGCCCATAAACTCAAAACACTTTCCGGGTTTCAGCCATACCTAATCATTTCAGTAGCTAACCCCATCATTTTGGTGACCTGTACAGGAAGAGTCTCACTGCACATCATAACCTCAACAGTAGCGCTTGTTCAAAAACTTTTTTTGCTGAAATGGGAGCATGACCCAAAGAGTTTGGACATCACTGAGCAAGAAAAAATTTAGAAAAGTGATTTTTCTGTCAGAACTGATTGAGCAAGTCATATTTTAATTCCTCTTTTATTCTGCATGCCTGCACCTATAAGGCATCCCTGGGAAATATAGGAAGAGTAACTAGATATCAAACAGATAATTTTAAAAATCAGAATTATCACATTTAAGATACATATATATGATTTTTATTTAGACATTAACAAATTAGTTCACTTTAATTTTTGTTTTTAAACTACAAAATATCTCATTCATAGCACAAGAGTGCTAAGTGCTAATTTGGGGTGCTTTATATACTACCAACTGTTATCAATTAAGATACTGTGTTAGGTAAAAAGGATTAAGAGAGAAAACAAACTCAAGTCATTTTTTGCTGAGCTGTTTGGGGCTGTCATGTCACCTTCAGTGTTTATCCCAGTGGTTAATCAGAATATAAATGTTACGTACCTCAGGATCTTTTTTTATATTTAATTTGGGTACTAACAGCCCTTTAATTTTCCCAGTAGAAGCCTTCATTCTAATTTTCTTTCTGTCTCTCTCTGTTTCTTTCTGTTTCTCTCTCTCTCTCTCTCTCTCTCTCTCTCTCTCTCTCTCTCTCTCTCTCTCTCTCTCTCTCTCTCTCTCTCTCTCTCTCTCTCTTACCCTCACCCTCTCCCTTTTTCTCTGTTGTATATTTATCTGTCTGGTTTTCTCTCTATTTTTAGAGGTCCATTATAGTTGTAGAGAAAGACTATTATACTTTCTATCTATCTGATCACAGGAAAATAAATCTTTCAAAGCCTTGGTTTTTCTCATCTGTAAAATGGAATAATATTTATCCCCTGGAGTTGGTGTACATTAAATGAGAAAAATATACAGTGATTTATAAATCTTAAAGGACATAAGTGTCAGCTATTTTTCCCCTCTTTAAAATTTTTTTCATTCTTTTTAAATTATACAAAATGAGAAAAGAAAAAATATTTCTATGTACGTAGCAAAACATAAAAGGTTCAATATTAAACAATAAATTATCATTTCAAACTACTTTTTATTGAAAACATATAATAAATACTATACATTATTTTTCTATGCTTCCTTCTAAGTTTTCTGTTCTCTATTGTGCACTTTTTAAAAAAATTTTTCCCTCCCTCCTTTTTCCTTGAGAAGGCTACAATTAAACTTATGTGTATATACACACATATACATATGCACACATGTACATATATGTAAGACCATTGATATATATTTCTATCAGTTATTTCACTGAAAAACTATTCATAGCCTTTAACTATTAGTTGGGGAATGATTTATATTAGCGAAAAATGGATGGGCATTTATTTAGATTTCACAGCAATTGAAGAAATGAAACAAATTAGAAAACTAAAACCCACAAAGACATCAAACTATAATCTATGATGGAGGTTAGTTATCTTCCTCCAAAAGAATGTAAGCTCCTAAGGGGCAAAGACTGACTAGGGTGAAGGCCTGAGATTTAAAAAGAATCTTTTATTCTTTTCCCTTAGCTCTCTTCTGTTATCTTCCCTCTTCTAGAATATAAGCTCCTTTGGGGCAGGGACTGGCTATGTAATGAGGGTGAAGATTCATGACATGTAACTTCTGTAGCAATAAAGAATCAGGGGAGGGACTTGAGCTTCAGGATAGGATATAAAATGCTGCCTTTGGAGTTTCCAAGGTGTGTCTACTAACCTAGGCACCCATTCTTGCAAGAATGTAAAATAAATTTTTCCTGTATTCATCAGTGAGTCAGTGGAGTTCTTGATAAGATATTTGGTTTCTTACATATTCTTATAAATTTGACGTTCTTTATATATTTGAGAAATGAAATTTTTGTCTATGAAAATAGAATCCCCCCCCCAATTTTGTTTTCCTTCTGATTTTAGCTACATTGATCTTATTTATACAAGAAATTTTTGATTTAATATAATTGAAATTATCCATTTTCCCCATCATAATGCTCTCTATCTCTTGTTTATACATATATTGTTCTACTATTTATGTTCCATGTTCTTCTAATTTTCTTGTAATATCTTCCTTTATATCTGGGTCATGTATCCATTTTTACCTCATTTTGATACATGGTTTAAGATATTGGTCTATGGACAATTTTTTCTAGCCTATTTTCCATCTTTCCCAACAATTTTTAACCAAACAACAAATTCTGATGCACCAAATTTAAATCTTTACGTTTGTCTAATACAAGGTTACTATAGGCCTTTACTACTATATATTGTATGTCTATGCAGTTCTACTGCTCTTATCTTTCTATTTCTTAGCCAGTGCCAGATAATTTTGATATTTACTACATTATAATATAGTTTAAGATCTGGTATGGCTGAATCTCCTTCCTTTACATTTTTTCCCCTCTCTGCCCCCCCCCACCTTAGTTTCTTTGAAACCTTCATCTTCTATTCTTCTAAATGCATTTTGTTATTATTTTTCTGACTCAGTAAAAAAAAAATAGTAGTTTAATTGGCATGACATTGGATAAATAGATCAGTTAGGCAAAACTATCATTTTTATTATGTTGGCTTTGGCTAAACAACAAACATTTCTCCAATTATTTAAATTTGACTTTATTTGTATAAAGAGTTTTATAATTAGGTTCATGTAATTCCTGGGCTTATTTTGGGAGCTATACTATTAGGTATGTTATGCTATCTATAATTATTTTAAATGTCTAATAACAATGTTGAATAATATTGGTGACACATAGTGTAATTTTTTTGATCTAATCTTTTAATTAAATATACTTTAGCTTTAACTTTATCCAAGATTATGATTGCTATCCCAGGGTTGTTTTTTGTTTTACGTCACCTAAAATAATAAATTCTACTCCAATCATTTACTTTGACTCTGTGTGTCTCTCTCATTTTTATTGTGCATCTTAAAACTTTTAAATACCTCTCTGTATCCAGTTTTATTTTTTTAGAATCACTCCATCATATTCAGTTCCAAGTCTTTTTTTCCCCCAAACTACTTAAGCAATAATAACAGACAAAAGAGTATTGATATTATTTTCACAATAAAAAGTAAACAATTGGGACTTTCAGGGGCAGAGTCAAAATTGTGAAGTAAAGCCAGAATTCCTTGAGCTCTCCTAGTTTCCCCCAAACACATGTAACCAAGCCTCTGAAAAGAATATGTAATGATAGAGCCTGTGAAGAGAATTTTCTAGTTCAAGATTTTGCCTTCAGGAAAAATCAATCTCACTGGGCTGGTGTGCACAGCCCAGCTCAGACAGTGTCTGGGAAAACCAGTGGGAGGCTCTTAATCATGGCAGATCAACCACCAACACACTTGGGCCAAATTCACTAGAACAGTAGTAGACCAGACCAGTGGGGCAACCTCTAGTACCAATGCAGAAGACAAAATGGCAGCCTAGGAAACCAGGCAAAAACAGGTAGGAGTAGGGCAGACTATTCCCAGCACTATTAGCAAGACATCAAACACATGGACTCCCTCTGTTCAAAGCTGCCTAAGAAGCTTATGACTGTGTCCTTTCTGACCTAGGAGCAAAGTTTGACTTTAAAAATCATAAAAGAGGAAAAAAGAAAGGAAGAAAGAAAATGAGCAAGAAACAGAAAAATAGCCTTAACTAAAGAGAGCTACTATGGTGACAGGGAAAATCAAAATTCTAACACAAAAGAGGATAAAATGCCCATAGCAATGAGGGAAAAGAAAGGGAGAACCCCGTTTGTCAGCGCATAGATAGTAAAATAATCCCATAAGGCGCAGTGTCTCCTGTAAATGAATTTACAGGCCCGAAAACCTAGATTGATAAATAAAAGGTTTATTGTAGAAATTTGGAAGTAAAGTTCAGTTAGAAAGATGCCAGGGCCAAAGGTGGCTGCTGGGCGGGCAGGAGCCCTTACATGGTTGGTAGGATACCATGTGTTGGGTTGGTGGGCTTTTCAGTTAGCTCAGATCAGGTGAGGGCTAGGCGAAGCTGAGCTGATAGTGGGCCTGGGCCTGGATATTCAAAGGGTGCCTTTGACCAGGATTTGTGAATCAAGGTCAGCCATGGGTTGGGCAAATAGAAAGGAATCTTAAAGGGACCTCAACCCCCATCAATATGTAATACCTTAAAGCAGGATATAAATTGGTCTAAAGGCCAAAAAGCCTTGGGGGAAGAACTTATAAAGTATTTTATTTTTTCTGAGGCAATTGGGGTTAAGTGACTTGCCCAAGGTCACACAGCTAGGAAGTGTTAAGTGTCTGAGACCAGATCTGAACTTAGGTCCTCCTGACTTCAGAGCTGGTGCTCTAACCACTGTACCACCTAGCTGCCCCACTCATAAAGTGTTTTAGCAGTAAAATAAGAGAGACAAAAGAAAAATTTAGAAAAGAAACGAAAAGTATTTAAAAGAGAGTCAATTGAATGAAGAAAAAAGTTCCTTAAAAATATAGTTGGTCAAATGTCAATAATAATAATAATAATAATAATTCACTAAATAAATCAATTTCTTAAAAAAGTACAATTGGCTAAGTGCAAAAAAAAATCCACTAAAGAAAACAGCACCTTTAAAAATAGAATTAACCAAATGGCAAAAGTGATATAAAAGCTAACTGAAGAAAATCACATATTAAAAATTAGAACTGGGCAAATGGAAGCTAATGACTTTGAGACATTAAGAATCAAATTTAAAAAGAATGAAAAAAAAAATAAGAAAATGTGAAATACATTGGAAAAACAACTGACCTACTAGCTATGTGATCCTGGGCAGTCACTAAACCTTAGTAGCCTCAGCCAAAAAAAAAAAAAAAAAAGAAAAAGAAAAGATAAGAAAAAAGAAAAGAAAAGAAAAACAACCTACCTGGAAAATAGATGCAAGAGACAATTTAAAAATTATAAAATTATTGGACTATGTTATAGCCACAATTAACAAAAGAAAAGAGCCTGGACAGTATTCTTCAAGAATTCATCAGAAAAAAAAAAAAAAAAAAAAAAGAACCTTGATATACTAGGACCAGAGGGCAAAATAGTCATTGAAAGAATTCATCAATCACTTCCTGAAAGAGATCCAACAAGGAAAACTCCTAGAAATATTGTTGCAAAGTTTCAGAACTATAAGACCAAGACAAAAATATTGCAAATTGCTAGAAAAAAAAAAAAAACAGTCTTAGTATCAAGGAGCTACAGTCAGGATTACCCAGGATTTTACAGTTTCTGCAATAAAAAAAATCTGAGGATCTGGAATACCATTTTCCAGGAGGACCTTGGATTAGAACCAAGAATCAACAATCCAGTGAGAGCAAGCATCTTCTATTAAGAAAGAAGATGGCTTTTCAATGAAGCAGAGGACTATCAATTATATCTGCTGAAAAGAGCAGGACTAAACAGAAAATGTATCTACAAACACAAGGTAAACAGGAAAGAAAAAACAATATTATTTAATGGTTAAACTGTTTACCTCCCTACATGGGAAAACGCTACTTACAACTCTTGAGAAGGCTATCTTTTACTAGGGCAGTTAGAAGGACCAAACATAAACAGAGGATGTGTGTTAAATGAAAAGATATTAAGGGGTGGAAAAAAGATTGTACTGGGAGAAGAGAAAAAGAGAAGTAAAATGGGGTAAATTAAATCACATGAAGAGGCACAAAAGACTTATTATAGGAGAGGGAAAGAAGGGAGGGGGGAAAGAGGAGGAAGATGAGCATTGCTGAAGCCAAAGTCATCAGTTTTGGCTCAAAGAGGGAATAACATTCACTCATTTGGGTATATAAATTTATTTTCCCCATAGGGAATTAGGAGGAAAAAGGGGAAAGAAAAGAGAGAGTCTGGAAAGAAGGAAAGGTAGAAACAGTAGGAGAAATGGTAAGAGAATGAAGGAGAGGTGGTAGAAGGGAGGGCAGGTTTAGGTCAGAAACAAAATACTGGTGAGGAAGATAGGGTAGAAAGAGGGGGGGGGAAGTATATAGAGGAGAAAATAAGATGGAGGAAAATACACAGTGGTAAGCATTACTGAATGTGAAAGGGATGAACTCTCCCATAAAAAGGAAGCAGATAGAAAATTGGATTAAAAACCAGAATCTTACAATATTTTGCTTACAAAAAACATTTTTGAAACAGAGATACACACAGAGTAAGTGTAAAAGACTGGAGCAGAATATATTATGTTTTAGCTAATGCAAAAAGAGCAATTCTGATCTCAGACAAGCAAAAAGCAAAAAAAGATCTAATTAAAAAAGATAAGAAAAACTATTTCTTGTTAAAAGATACCATAGACAATGAAACAATATCAATACTAAATATATATGCACTAAATGGTACAGCATCCAAATTCTTAGAAAAGATGTCAGTTACAGCAAGAAATAGAGAGCAAAACTATACTAGTGGGGGACCTCAACCTCTCCCTCTCAGAATTAGATAAATCTAACCACAAAATAAATAAGAAAAGTGAGGGAGCTTAATAGAATTTTAGAAAACTTAGATATGATAGACCTTTGGAGAAAATTAAATGGGGATAGAAAAGCATATACTTTTTCTCAGTGGTACATGGCACCTACACAAAAACTGTATTAGGGCATAAAAATCTCACAATCAAATGCAGAAAGGCAGAAATAGTAACTGCACCTTTTCAGATCATGATGCCCCTCTGCTATTACACTCACCAGGCATGTGCTACCTCCTTCTCCCCAGAAGCCACAACCTAAGATCTAGTCTGATCAGTATAGCTGAGCCTAGTGTCTTTCAAAATGGGAGAGCCTTTCCCTAAGCAGCAGTCCCAGACCCATACTGATGAGAGTTAGGGAAGGGGAACCCCCTTTTTGGGTCGGTGCAAAGATAGTCACATGACAGTGCAGAGTTCCCTATAAATGAATTTATAGGCCCGAAAACCTAGATTGATAAAAAGGATTTATTGTAGGGATTTGGAAGTAAAGTTTAGTCAATAAAGTTGAGGGTAGAGATAAAAGGGCACCGGATTAGGTCCGGTGGGCAGAAACTCTTGGCATGACCAACATAAGGATGCCATGCTTAGGACTTCTGCAAAGCATGGATTCCAAAGTAGCCCCTTTTATAATGGGGGTTCTTGGTGATCTTGAAGGTGGGTGGAGTCCCAGGCTCCTGGTGGGTTTTTCAGCCAGGGTCAGCATTGAATAGAATTCAATGGGTTTAAACTGTGGGGGATGGGAAAGCCCAGTGACCAGGATTTGTAAATCAAAGATCAGCCATGGGGGTTGGGGAATCAGAAAGGGATCTTAAAGGGACCTCAACCCCCATCAATACTATTAATAAGGTGAAAGTTCCAGAAGCTGAGGCTACTTTTTAATGCAGCTGCCGCCAAGGCTTGTTCTTTGTTAATTCCCCAAAGTCAGCCTAGAGATATATTTTTTTTAATTTTTAAAAATTAATTTTATAATTATAACTTTTTTTTGACAGTACATATGCATGGGTAATTTTTTACAACATTATCCCTTGCACTCCCTTCTGTTCCAAAATTTCCCCTCTTTCCCTCCCCTAGATGGCAAGCATTCCCATACATGTTAAAAATGTTATAGTATATCCTAGATACAACATATGTGTGCAGAACCGAATTTCTTGTTGCACAGGAAGAATTGGATTCAGAAGGTAAAAATAACCTGGGAAGAAAAACAAAAATGCAAACAGTTTACACTCATTTCCTTCTCTGGGTGTAGCTGATTCTGTCCATCATTGATCAATTGGAATTGGATTAGCTCTTCTCTATGTTGAAGATATCGATTTCCATCAGAATACATCCACATACAGTATTGTTGTTGATCTCCTGGTTCTGCTCATTTCACTCAGCATCAGTTGATGCAAGTCTCTCCAAGCCTCTCTGTATTCATCCTGTTGGTCATTTCTTACAGAACAATAACATTATTTACTCAGTCATTCTCCAATTGATGGGCATCCATTCATTTTCCAGTTTTTAGCCACTACAAAAAGGGCTGCCACAAACATTTTGGTACATACAGGTCCCTTTCCCTTCTTTAGTATCTCTCTTTTTTTTTGTTGTTTGTTTGTTTGTTTGTTTGTTTGTTTGTTTGTTTTTTCTGAGGCTGGGGTTAAGTGACTTGCCCAGAGTCCCACAGCTAGGAAGTGTTAAGTGTCTGAGACCAGATTTGAACTCGGGTCCTCCTGAATTCAAGGCTGGTATTCTATCCACTGCGCCACCTAGGTGCCCCCCTTTAATATCTCTTTGGGATATAAGCCCAGTAGTAGCACTCCGGGGTCAAAGGGTATGAACAGTTTAATGACTTTTTGGGCATAATTCCAGATTGCTCTCCAGAATAGTTGGATTCTTTCGCAACTCCACCAACAATGCATCAGTGTCCCAGTTTCCTCACATCCCCTCCAACATTCATCATTATTTTTTCCTGTCGTCTTAGCCAATCTGACAGGTATGTAGTGGAATCTCAGAATTGTCTTAATTTGCATTTCTCTGATCAACAGTGATTTGGAACACTTTTTCATATAAATGGAAATAGTTTCAATTTCATCATCTGAAAATTGTTCATATCCTTTGACCATTTGTCAATTGGAGAATGGCTTGATTTCTTATAAATTAAAGTCAATTCTCTGTATATTTTGGAAATGAGGCCTTTATCAGAACCTTTAACTGTAAAAATGTTTTCCCAGTTTGTTACTTTTACTTCCTTTCTAATCTTGTTTGCATTAGTTGTGTTTGTACAAAAGCTTTTTAATTTGATGTAATCAAAATGTTCTATTTTGTGATCAATAATGATCTCTAGATCTTCTTTGGTCACTAATTCCTTCCTCCTCCACAAGTCTGAGAGGTAGACTATCCTCTGTCCCTCTAATTTATTTATGATCTCGTTCTTTATCATGGACCCATTTTAATCTTATCTTGGTATGTGGTGTTAAGTGTGGGTCCATGCCTAATTTCTGCCATACTAATTTTGGCTGGAGGTATTTGTACTTCGCTCAGAAAACCTCTCTCCAGGAGGTCATTGTCTTAGGAGGACAATTTTTGTCTATTTCTGATGCTCTCTATTCACTTTGATGTGATATTTGTCTTTTTTTGTGTGTGGAAGAAATGTGGAGTTTTCTGATCTATTCATTATTTTCCTGTTGTCCTTTTTTTTTAATTTAAAAATATATTAAAATTTTAATTAAATGATTAAATCTTTTTAATTAAAAAAATAAACATTTTTTGAGTTCTGGTTTATTTGCCAAATATCACATACAAAAATATAATTTATGGGACAAGCAAGAAGGAATACCTTTTGAAGCTCATGACAACCAAACAGGCAGCATCCTGCTTGAGAAGGATTTATTAGAACATGCCGTGGGCATCTCCAAGGATTTTGATGTGGGCTTTTTGAGAAAATATGAGGGGCTACATTCAAATGTTTCCTCTATCTGTATGACCACCTGTGTGATTTAGAGCATATTAGAATCTCTTTATGCTTCACTGTCTCCAAATATAAAATGAAGGATTTGGACTAGATGGTCTCTGAGGTCCTTTGTCGTTCTGAATCTCTGATCTTATGATTCTGGGAAGCATATCTATCCTATGATCGTTAGACAAACACATAAGAACATTCAGTCTCCATAGTTCTGTCTCTGGATGTGGATGGCACTTTCCATCACAAGTCTATTGGAATTGCCTTGAATCCCTACATTTTTGAAAAGAGCCAAAGGCATCACAATTGATAATCACATCTTGTTGCTGTGTACGATATTCTCCTGGTTTTGCTCACTTCCCTCAGCATCAGTTCCTATCAGTTTGCTCATCATTTCTTTTTTTTTTTTTTTTTTTAATTTTTTATTATATATATATTTTTTATAATATTATCCCTTGTATTCATTTTTCCAAATTACCCCCCCTCCCTCTATTCCCTCCCCCCGATGACAGGCAATCCCATACATTTTACATGTGTTACAATATAGTCTAGGTACAATACATGTGTGTGAATATCATTTTCTTGTTGCACAATAAACATTAGAATCCGAAGGTACATGCAACCTGGGCAGACAGATATTAGTGCTAACAATTTACATTCACTTCCCAGTGTTTCTTCTCTGGGTGTAGCTACCTCTGTCCATCATTGATCAACTGGAAGTGAGTTGGATCTTCTTTATGTTGAAGATTTCCACTTCCATCAGAATACATCCTCATACAGTATTGTTGTTGAAGTGTACAGTGATCTTCTGGTTCTGCTCATTTCACTCAGCATCAGTTGATTTAAGTCTCTCCAGGCCTCTCTGTATTCCTCCTGCTGGTCATTTCTTACAGAGCAATAATATTCCATAACCTTCATATACCACAATTTACCCAACCATTCTCCAACAGGACATCCATTCATCTTCCAGTTTCTAGCTACAACAAAAAGAGCTGCCACAAACATTTTGGCACATATATGCTCATCATTTCTTATAGAACAATATATAATTTATTCAGCCATTCCCAAATGATGAACATCCTACTCAATTTCCAGCTAATTGGGATAAATTACTAAACGGAGTTAATGGAATCAATTGAACAAATGCAGTTAGTAAATGGAGTTCTTTATGATTGGAGTGAGTTTGGGAAAGAAGAGTTTCAGAATCAAAACTTTTGAATTGTGGTTGTCAAGATATTAGGAGATATCCTGTTTTCCAAAGCTAAGGTCCAGTAAGCAGGCTGTGTCCTGAGGTTGGCAATCCTTTGCACTCACTTCCTGGATGATCTCAGACACAACAAAATACCAGCATCATGTGGTCATTTCTCTATGCATTCTACCCCATGAATGGAATTCTCTTTCACAATAAAAACCAAAACCCAAAACAGTTAAGCAAAAGTAACTGTTCTAGTGACTGTGGCAGACAACATTCTACTGTCAAAGAACCTTTTTGTTAGAATAAGAAAAATGATTTAGTATCTGTGCTCTGGGACCATCACTGGTTTTTGCAGTTATTCAAAGTATAGTTTCTTTTTGTTAAGTAACCTTTACACTGACAATGTTTTAGTAATTTTTATATTGTTTTCTGATTCTCCTTATTTCATTCTATAACAATTCATAGAAATCTCATTTCTCTGGTTCCTCATATTTGTCATTTTAAATTGATGGATACCTACTTTGTTCTTAATTCTTTGCTACTATAAAAATTATGCTTGAATATTTTAGTATATACTGGATCTTTCTTTTTGTCATTTATCTCTTGTAGTATTTGTGTAGCAGTGAAATGTCTAAATAAACATTTTTGTAATATTTTGCATAATTCCAAATCATTTTCCAAGATGGTTTCACTAATTCATAATTCTACTAGCAGTGTGCTTATCTTCCCCACAACCCTTCCAACATTAACTTTCTAATTTTTTTCAGTAATTTTTGCTAATCATCAGACTTCTAAGTGAAACTTCAAAGTTGTTTTGTTTTTCATTTTTCTTTTTATTAATGATCTGGAGCATGCTTTTGATAAGTAGTAAATGATGAGTAAATTGTGGTCTAAACAAAGATAGGTCACTTCCTTTCTCTCTCTCCTTCCTTCCCCAAAGTAACCAATGGCGGGTTCGGCAGCAAAGGAATTTGCTACTTAATGCTGTATGGAAACATAGTCTTTATTGATTAGAATGGAAACACCGGAGAGCCGGTGGGCAAAATGGCTGCATGGTACAAGGCCATTTGCAAAGAGAAGATTCCCGTACTCTCTTTTATGCAGTGATGTAGGGAGGTTCCTGAGAGTGATGTAAATTAAGATAAGGATTCTCTTGTTATCTTTTGGCACAGAAGTCTCTTCTCAAAAAGGAATTTCCTGATGCCATTTGGTCTATCTGAGCAGATTAGAATGGGGGCTGTAAAACCCTGGCCACCTCAGATAGCCCAAACTAGTTTGACCAGATCTTGTATCAAAGGTCCAAGTCCCAAAGGAAGTTGGAGATCAAACAAAGAATACCAAAGGGGCTTCCGCCCTCAATACTTTCATATGGTTTGTGATTCTTTATTTGAAAACTATATATATTGGAGCATAACTCTTGATCTTTTAGATTTATAATGGTCACGTATATATTTTGGATAACAGACATTTACAAATGACATTTTATACAAATGTTTTGTGGTTGCTCTCCTTATCCTATTTATATTGGGTTTGTTTGTGTAAATATTTTTTAAATATATAAACAAAATAATTGTTTTGTCTTAATCGCCTCTATTTCTGGTTTGATTAAGAATTCTCTCTCTAACTAAAGCTGTGAAAGGTACTTTCTTCTCTTCCCCTATGATTGTTTTATGACTTGACTTTTTATATTTTTATATATATTATATATTTTATTTATTATTATTTATTATAATATTATATATTATATATATATGACTCTATATATTTTTATATAGGTTACATATTCATTCAGTGTCATTAGGGTGTAATAGTCTAAACCTAGTTTCTGCCAAAGGGCTTTTCAGTTTCCCTAGAAATTGTTTTTTTCAAATAGAAAGTCTTTCTCCACTAATAAAAACTATCACCATTTTAAACATATTTTAATTCATGTTTATCTAGGCTGTTCTACTGATCTAGTTTCGTATTTTTAGCCTGTGCCACATAGCTTTGAATTCTACTCTATATTATAGTTTGATATGTGCCAAAGCTATGCTCCTTTCAATTCTACTTTTTTCCATTATCTTCCTTCTCGTTCTAGATTTTCCTCTTGGTTTGCTCTTTAAAGAGAAGACAAACACCTCCAATCTCTTCATTTTCCAATATATCTTTTGCACAACTGTCATAGAAATAAATCTTCTTGATCTGGCCATGACATGCCCTTGCTCAAAAACATGCATACAATTTCATTAGTGTTTCATGAGAGCCCTTTCACAATTTGATTTTAATCCACTTTTCCAATTTTATTTCCTTATTATTCTCTTTCATGCATTCTATGCTCCAGTCGACCTGCATTTTCACTCTCCATATCTGTGCTATATCTCTTTTGTCAGATTTGAACACTGCCTCTTCCATGATCTTCCAAGATGAATGTGATGTCTCTCAAACTATCTTATAACATCGAATTATTATATTTATCTTTGCATCCTATCTACATATTATAAACTTCTATTATATTGTAAGGTCCTTGAGGCCTGAAGCTATATGTGTGGTTTTTTTTTTTTCATGACCCAAATCTAGCACAGTGCTTTGATGTTAACAGGTATTTAATTAATGTTTGTTGAACAGAATCAAATATAACCTCACTATGAGTCCTAGCTGCCCATAAATCTTTCACTTGAAGTAGAAACAACTGGTCTTCTCCTCTGAACAGAAATGTAATTTGGTTTTGAAAAAGGGTTATTGTTCTGCACAAGTTGAATTGGAATAAAAATATGGGTAAAAACAGTTAAATAGGCTTCTTCAGAAGAATATAAATGTCATGGCATGGATGGAGATGTTGAACAGTCATCAAGATTTGATTATCCAAAAATACATAAATAAAACAAATTAAGGATGTACGTTGAAATGGTGCATTGAGAAATCAATAACGAAGGAACAATAAATGAGTCTGATTTCTAAGGATGAAGAGGATGGGCAGAGAGCTCGAAGGATCATAGATTTGGAGCCAGAAGATACCCTAGAGATCATCTATTCTAACATCCTTATTTTTCCATTGAGGAAATTGAGATCCTGAGAATTAATGAAGTATTCATTTAGTGTGTGTTATGTGTAAAGGATTGTGCTAAACAGTAGTTATACAATAGAAGAGAAAAATATTCCTTGCTTTTAAGGAGCTCACCTTTTTTTTTTTTTTTAAAATGCAAACAATTATAAGGTTTACTGCATGTTAAGACATTTAATTATTCTATTTGATCACAGCCAATTTTCTTTTAAAATTGTTTTAAACTCAATTTTATTTGCATTTATCAATTCTCTAACTTTCCCTTTCCCTTCTCCACTCATTGAAAAGGCAAGAAAAACAAAACCCATTGTAAATGTAAATATCTAGTTATTCAAAACACATTTTCATATTAACCATTTTCAAATAAAAACAAAAAGGAGACAAAGAAAGAAAAGAAAAGAAACTTCCATATACATTCTGAGTTAATCACTCAAAGATGAATAGCATGTCCCATCATGGTTCCTTTGGAATTATGGTTGGTCATTGTGTTGATCAAAGTTGATTCTAAATCTTTCAGAGTTGATTGTCCTTACAATATAGTTATTACTGCCCAAATTTTTTCTTTTGATTCTTCCCATTTAATTCCATATCAATTCATATAAGTCTTCCTTGGTTTCTCCAAAGCCAACCCCTTCATCTCCTGGCCCAAAGTATAACCTGAAGTATGATATAAAATCTTCAAAAGATCCTAAGGAATTGTATTCAAAGATAACCAGAGCTGACGATTTCTTTTTTCCAGCCTTACCATTCAATTCTTTCTTTGTTTGCTTTCCCCTCCTTTCCTCCTAGGCAAATTTACACTCTCCACTCTGTGATTTATTTTTTTCTTTCTCAATAGAAACATTGTACTGGGAACATCCTATTCTCAGAACTGGAAATGCTTCCAAGTTTCAGGCCAGCATTTGAGTTCTCCCTCTATACTGATATTTTTAGTAATGAGGGTATTCATTACAGTAGTAGGAAAGCTAAGACTGAGGATATTTGGTATTGTGTAAAGTGTACCTTTTATTTTATGAAACAGGGAGTGATGGCATGAGGGGCGGGGGAGGATTAAGACTTTGGCTGGCCAGATGAAAACTCTGTTGCTTATGTAGATTCCATCCTCTACAGTTCCTATGTAGGGTGTCAGCTTCCATTTGCTTTCTTTGAAGAGAAAAAAAGAGTCTGTGAAAGATGATTGCCCTTACCCACCCAAATTGTAATTATTTTAGAATTTAAACCACACAATAAATTTTCCAGATAATCAAGATTCCTCCCCTCCCCCCCCTCCCTCCCCCCCCCCCCCCCCCCGCTGGGGTTAAGTGACTTGCCCAGGGTCACAGAGCTAGGAAGTGTTAAGTGTCTGAGATCATTTTTGAACTCCTGAATTCAAGGCTGGTGCTCTATCCATTGCATCGCCTAGCTGCGCCGATTATCAAGATTTTTTAGGCTTAAAAAAAAAAAAAAAAAAAAAAAAAAGGCCAAGGAACAAAGAGAATATCTTGGAACTTTGATTCTATCCCACACATGCCTGAGAAATATATTCATCTGATTCCTTGCTGTTGATCATATAAGATAGGAATTTGATTATTATGAATCATAGAAAACTCTTTTTCATCACAATTTATTATTTTGTCTGGAGTTAGAAACTGTTTTTTCCTAGCAGACCTAATTCAAGAACTCATCAGAGACTATCTTAATAACTATTGATAAAATGAACATTTTTTAAAGTGAAATTGATTGGCAATATTGCCCTCAAATCAAAGGATTATATTCCCTAAATTTTAGTGATTCAAAACTGAAATTTTTATTGTATTTCTTTCTTATTCCACTCATTGTTTTCTACTTTGTGATTAGCTTTATTTGATATATCTGTTTTCTTCAATTACTATATTCTTTATTTCTTCTCTCTTTCAATCTTCCCTCCACCCCACAACATCAAGAAAGAATGCACTATGAAAGCTGGAAATGATTACCCAATCAACCAAATATTCTCGGCTCCACCTCCTACTGCCATTAAATGCCTATACTTTTCTTTATCCGTGCCTGGGCAATCCTGAAGTATGGATGAATAAAAGAAAACTTACGCCATCATCTTTAGTTACTTCGACATAAGACATTGGGCTCAGATGCAGAAATGGGACTAGATAAAGGAGAGTCTCTTTCTACAGACTCTCCATTCCCTTATGATTTTTTCTCCACTTTAGGACCATGCAGCTCATCCTAAACTCAACCCCAGGAAAGTAGGGACATGAGCCTCTTTATGGGGGTGAGTGAATGAATGAAAAAGCATTTATGTACAAAACACTCTCGATACAAATAGAAAGACAAGATGGTGATGAGTCTTCTTTAATATTACTTCCATTGATTAAAAATCATATTCATTTCTAATGTTGAGTCATTTGATAGTGATGTCAAACTTTGATAAAAAACTTTCTTTTCCAGATTTTCAGGACTGTATTTGACTTTGGTTTCATTACTTTTACTTCTAATTTGTTTTCTCTTTCTTTACTATATTATTTACCTCTTTCCTATTCTACTACTACATTCTAGTCCTTAGTAATACTGTGGGCTGGGAAAGCAAGGACAATATGGTCTATGTTAGAGCAAAGAGCATCATTCATTCTTTCTGGGAGGAATGTGTTCATCCCACAGGTATAGAGCTAGGGACTTGGAATGAGAGAGACTTGAATTTGAATCCTATCTCTCATACTCAGTAGCTGTGTGGTCCTGAGCAAGTCACTACACTTTAGCAAAACTTACAGTACTATATAACTATTAATTATTATCATTGGCACCTTTCTACTGAGGAAATAAGTCAGAACTACACACTTAAACATATTTACACACACTTATTTTGTTTATCCACCTTAAAAAAAAACCATGTTAAATTGCCTATTTTTTATCTTGAAAAGTTCAGTTATGAAACCATAGTTGTCACCTCGGGGAATTTGGGGGAAAGTGACCTTCCCATTTAGAAATTACTTATTAGGTAATTTTGATTATATTAAGTAAGTAAAGTTTTATACCAACAAAACAAATGCAGCCAAGGGTTCTGAATGTGGATCACAACATAGTATTTTCACCTTTTTTGTTGTTGCTTTTTTCTTATTTGATCCTTTTTGATCTGACTTTTTTTGTGCAGCATAATAAACGTGGAAATATTTTTAGAATTGCCCATGTTTAACCTTTTTTGTATTACTTGCTGTCTAGGGAAGAAGATAGGGAGGCAGGGAGAAAAATTTGGAACACTAGGCTTTGTAAGGGCATATGTTGAAAATTATATTTGATGCATTTAGAAAAATTAAAAGCTATTAAATTAAAAAAATATATATATTACATTATTGGAAAAACAAAGAACCCCAAAGCCACATCCCAGGCGCCACCCCCTCCCCCCAGTGGTTAAAGTTGAACAACCTGAATAGGCTTGAAACCTTGACCTGCTGGGTCAAGCCCAGAAATTTCAGGTTTTAATAATCTCAATTGTTTTAGACATGGAAGGGTCAGCTAATTATCCGACTTGGTTAGGATGTAGGTGAGCTGTCAAGAATGTGAGTGATCAGGTTTCATTGAGACTAGCTATGGAAAACCACATTAGCTTGGCCCGGGTGAGTGACCCAGAGGCTGACCTGTAATTCTCACACTCTTTCATCTCAGGCATTGTTACCAAGCCAGTTGGGCAGGGCCTTTACTAGGGCCTTTGTGAGCCCATCATTATGTGTTCTTTGAGTGTTTTAATAACAATCCTTTAAGACTGAAACCTTGCAGAGGGCAATGATAGTGTTGTTTTTCATCCTTGGATTCCCTGTGAATATAGCAGACACTCAGACTGTTGGTTGAATCTTCAGAAATGTGTTCTTATGCATAAGTACTTTTGGGGGGAAAAGTCACCTTGTGACGTTTGTTGTTTCATGGATGGAGTACTTACCATCAAGTATGATTATTTATAGGCTTTTGAGTACACCAGTGAACACAGCTATGAAATATTTCTTGTAAACTTTTTTGGTATATAGTGGTTGCAGAACATGAGGAAACTTCATCTTGTACAAAAGAAGTTCACTAAAAAGAAACCTTTTTTTTCCTCTATTCTCAACAGGTTGAGCTCAGACACCCTCTGGGTTAGGTTCCAGAGGGAGACCCCAGATGACATCCTCCCAAGAATAGACTTCAGTGAGAAGAGTCAATTGTCTTTAACAGGAGGGTTGAGACGTCTGTACCCTGAAGTTTTTTATCTCTGTGTAATTTTCTTAAGGACACAGACTAGATAATATAAAAATTCATGTTTTTACATTGGCTAAACTTTCTCCTTAATTCCTTCTTTTAATGTCTCTTAGAGATTTCTCTTCTGTCATAAGAGAATTTTTAGTATAGCCACCATTTTGCTTAAAATAGCAATTCATGGATTTAACTAGCTGAAGCCTTTTTAGAATTAGCTGAGGTATCAATAATTTAGCTCTGGTTGATAATAGGAAGAATTTCTGGCTCTGCTTTATTACCCTAATTTATTTTAGCTAAGACATGTAACTTAAAACCTTATGCTAAACCAGGTTAGTTCCTGTTCTATCTGCAAATTCCAATTAAAATCCAGTTAAAATAGGATTTGCTGATCCAGTTATTTTATCTGATATTTATATTTATCTAATTTAAATCTTCCCCTCCTACTATTGCTTCTTTGATGTGTAAATCAACCTTCTTCTTTATCTTCTGTAAAATTACAATTTTGTCCTTCCTGCTGATGTAACTAAAGATTTTTCAAAATACAATTTGGGGCCCATTGGTTTTATATGTCATGGAACCATGCTCAGATCATGTAATAATATTAAAATGTTTTTGCATATGAATAAGTATGATTCACAGCAGTATCTGTCAATGAATCTCTATTTTTATATCATAAAGAATTTTTTAAAAAAGAAAAAAATTCAGGAAAACCCATCAACCTATGAAAAAATGACATATGCAATGTGAACCTCAAGTTCTATAAAGGAGTAGAGGTGAGAGGTCTACTCCTATCTCTTCTTTTGGGCCAATTAAAAAATCGATCTTAATTGATATGTTTTATTTTTCCATTGCCTTATAAGCATCCCTACTCCCTCTTGGAGAATCATCCCATATGACAAATAATTTTTTAAAAAGAAAAAATTAGTAAAAGCTGATCAAAATATTGAAAAAGTATGACATTGTTTTTTATGTTCCATACCAGTGAAATTGAACTTCTACCTTTGCAAAGGAAGAGGTCTTCTCAGATCTGGTCTTTGGGAAAAATTTTGTTCTTTATGATTTTTCAACCTTCAGTATTATTACAGATTAAATACATGCAAAGCATTATTCTAAATGCCTGGAAATATTTATACAAGCAAAAAGACAGTCCTTACCCTCAATTTAAATTCTCATGAGGGAAGAAGCATTTAATAGAGAGCTAAAAGGGGATGGTGAAGTTGCCCTCTTTGGGCAAGATCAAAAGCTGTACTTCTGGAGAGTTGGGTATTAAGCCAGGTTAAAGGTGAGCATAGTTGGCATGGGAGCTTTCTCAAATAGTAGTTTTGATCTTTTTGCCATTTATTTATTCTTCTCATTTATATTGTTATGGTTTCTGTATATATTATTTTCCTGGTTTTGGTTCTTCACTTTTCATCATTTCTCTAAGTTTTTCTATACTCATTTGTTACTTCTAATATACTGTAATATTCCATTGAATTCTTGTCATTTTTAAAAATCTATTCCCAACTGATAGGGAATCTGCTTCCTTTCCTTTTCCATAAAATATTTTGGCCTATATAGGGCCAATATTTTTGGTCAATGACTTCCTTGGTAATATGCCCAGCTATGGAATCTCTGGGTCAGCCACTTTATTTGCATAATTCCAAACTGCTTCCAGAATGGTTCCAATATGCACTAAACCATTTTCTTAATTAGATTTCTTTAGCTCCCCTTCACCATTACACAAGATTGTGCTATAATTCAAGCCATCCTTTAAGAGACTAAAAAGTACCTAATTGGTTATATGTGATTTGGTTGTTTTTGGTTACATTAAAAAACCCAAACAAACACAGAACACATATTTATTTAAATATTCAAGAGTATAGGGGAGACATTCAAAGGTATAGGGGAAAGAAGGGGTAAAAATTAAGGCCCAAAGGACCAGTCCAACATCAAGGGAAAAACATGAGGCATGAGAATTCCAAGAAAGGAACTCAAGAAATTAGGCAAAAACAAAAGATAAAACTTGTGTTTACTGCCAGAGCTTTCCTTAATTCCTTCCTTCCTCAAAGTTTCTCCTCTGGGTTGGGATGTAGAGAATGGCAGGGTCTTTGGAACATAGATCCCAAGGGGAAGCCTGGGGTGCGCATGTCAGAGTCTGCAATAATCCATGTGTCTGGTAGGGAAGCATCTTTCCAAGGTGTCAAGAAAGGATATATTCCTAGATGAGAACAGAGGTGCTCCTTCTGGAGCACAAATGGAAGGAGAGGTAGGAGTTCATAAACAAATATGGGTGAAATTCACACAGTAGCTTATTAGAAATGACAAAAAAAATCTAAACAAAGAGGATTTTACTCATTTCGTACTACTGAATTGCAGGATTTCTGATGAACCACAGATTGTTTACCAAGATGGATGTTTATAATGTTTATAAAACTTAGTTTAATCTAACATACATTTATGAAATACCTGAGGTAGCTGGTGGTACGATGAATAGAGCAGCTAAGCCTGGAATCAGGAAGACCTGAGTTCAAATTTAACCTCTTATACTTATATAGCTTATATAGCTGTGTGGGACTGTAAATAAGTCATTTAACCTCTGTCTGCCCCAGTTTCCACAACTGTAAAATAGAAATAATAACAGCACCTACCTCAATGGATTGTTGTGGCTGTTGTTTATCAAATGAGATGAATTTTAAAATTTAAAAAATCACTTAGCACAGTGCTGCTTAAAGATAGGTGCTATCTAAATGCTTTTTCTCCCTCCTCCCTCTTTTATATACAAGGCATCCTGAAAGTTGTCAAAGATACAGACTCAGCTTTCTCTATCTCTAATCTATATTCTACACCTATGGCAATGATTTTTCCAGAAGTGCATGTCTCACCATTACAGTCTCTATTCAACAAACTCCAGTCATTCCCTATGGCTTGTAGAATCAAATGCCAACTCAATCCTGCTTGCCTTTTAAAGCCCTTCACAAACCTGGCCCCAAATGTTCCCTTTCCGGCATCATAAGACATCATTCCACTTTCCCTTGTGAGAGTGGAAGTTAGAAAGATCAGACTTGGAATCTCTTAAATATTTACTAGCTGCGTGATTAGCTGGGCAGCTCACTTGAATTCTTTCAATCTTATCATCCTCATCTAAAAATGGACTGGCTCTCGTCTGGGTGAAGCTTTTTCTTTTCTATTCCAATTACGTCTTTGCTGATTTTCTGCAGTTGTTTGCCCAGTATCCAAGGTGGCTGTGTCCTTCAGAGGAGGGACCCAGTTTCACACTGGGGTGGGGCACATTTACCAGAAATTATTTCCCAACTCAAATCTGGGAGGAGTTAGCACTGGCTGCCTCAATGGATAAGGCTTAATTAAGTTCCTAGTCGCTGAGCCATCAAAGCCACCTGCTACATACCACCTGTTTAAGAAGTGCCTCAAGCAAGTCACTTCTGTGGGCCTCAGATTTCTCATCTGTGCATGGCCCAGGAGGGGCGGTGGCTTCCAGGGACAGTCTAGAGGATCCTTTGGTTTCTAAGATTACTGACTGCTTCTAGGAATATAACAATTCTGTAACTTAAAAACGTGAAACCAACTCAAAAACAAGGACGTTTGAAGGATTCCTTCCTTAAATCAAGGAGGCAAGGGCCTGTCTATCCAGGGAAGTTATTTCAGGTTAGAGAGGAGTTAAAGGCAGTTAAGTAGCACCAAGGGGACAGGGTGCCAGGTCTGGAATCAGGAAGACTCTCTGGGTTCTAGCCTCAGACACTTATTAGCTACATGACTCTGGGCAAGTCATTTAACCATTTGCCTCAGTTTCCTCATCTGTAAAATGAGCTGAAGAAGAAAATGGCAAACCACTGCAGTGTCTCTATCAAGAAAGCCCCAAATGGGTCTTGAAAAGTCAGAGATGACTGAAGAATGACAAAACAATAAAAAGGGCTTTATGTTTCTAGGAAGCCTGAATTCAAGTCTTTTTGTTCTTACAAATCACATGGACTGTGGATAAAAGTACCTTATAAACCATAAAACTATTTAAATTTGAATTATTATAAAAAGTTAATTCCCCATCCCCAACACTACTTACTTGATTATTAAAACACTCAAAAAGAACATTACAGAAAAATCAGTTTTAGAGAAATAGCATCTCTCAAATGGGCACATTAACTCACAAAATACTAAGCTTTTTCTTTGAAAGTATCATATACTGTGACGTAAACCCCACCTTTGTTCAAGATTTAAGCAGAAATACATTTCTGTTCTGTCTGATACATCTGAAGAGTTCAAAAAATAAGTTTCCTTATTCATTTTGCATCAAGACAAAAATGAGGGCACTTAGCAGAGAAAAGGCAGCAAGGTGTAGTGGAAATCCACCCGTTCACCAGGTACAGGACCCAAGAAAGTAGAATTGAATTTCATTACTCAAACATTGGGTGACCAAGTCACTTAACTAACCTTTTTAAGCCTTAGTTTACTGGGCCAATATGTAAAATGGGGGTGATAATAGCCTAGAGGATAGGGATAAGAAGGGGCTATGGTTAAGCTCAAGTGGGATGTATGGGAGCAGAACTTTGCAATCCAGATTATTATAATGAAACAAAAACTGCCATATGCAGTTTACTTATCCTAACCATTGGCAGAGATGGGCTCATCATGTGCCAAGAATGAGGGATGATAGAGGAACTAAGTAGGGTTACTTTAGATATGTTGGAAGAAAGTGAGGAAATCCTTCTGCATGTTAGACAGACACATTCCTGTTTTCCTTCCTGCCCTCCCCCCAAATGTTGATAGAATATTAGTAAGACTCACAGGATGAGTAGTCATGAATGGATTGCAAGCTGCATTGATGGAGAGAGTTCCCAAAGTGATGAGATCACAGATCTTTTGAGTATGAATTCCTAGGTTTAGGTATGAGTAAAGGAAAACAAGAATTAGAAATGACTGAGATTCTTTTTCTGTTGTCATCTTTGACAACAGTAACTGAATTCCATCCGTTAAATCTACACCTTTAACAATAAATTCTCCTTGGTTGAGACTTGACTTTTCAGTGCTCTAAGCATCTCTCCAAGACCACAAAATGTAGAGGAGGTGCCAATCTGTTCAGCTATGGGTTCCCAAAACCAACAAAATCATAGACCCAGCCTCTATTCCTATCTTATCCCTTCTCAGACTTAATCCGATGAAATTTTACCAAGTTAGTACTTTTTAAATTCTTAAGTGAAAAACGATTCTAAAATTTCTAGTATATTCAGAAATAGCTCAAGTATAGAATAAAATTCTTTTACATAGGCATTATTAAGAACTGATTTTACTGTATAGATATAAAATCACAGAACTTCATAAATATTTACTTTTTGGAAATCGATTTGCTCAATCCCTTCCTTTTTTGTGTGTGTGGGGGTGTCTGTTTTTACAAATGAGGGAACTTGGTTATAATGGACTTGATCAAGGTAACAATCTTGTTAATGCTCAAGTTGGAACTGGAATTCAGAACAGGACAAGGTTGTCAAAAGTTTAAAGTTGGAAAAGATTCTAGAGATCATCTCCTCCAACCATCTCTCTTATCCCAGTGCATAATTTCCCCTATTTTTACTATACTTTTGAAAATGCCCCCAGGGAAAGACTTTCCAAACAGGTATGCACTTTTATGAGAATTCTGGTAGAAATTGTTTATGTTACCATATTGACATAAGCTGAGATCTTTATTGTGTAAAGCATTTTTTTTCTTTTGAAAAATTCTAAAAAATTCATGTAGTATTAGAAGTGGAAGGTAGAAATAACTATGAGCCATTAAAGAAAACCTTAAGAAAGTGGTTTCCTGGACCAAGAAAAATAACATCACTTTTGGGGCTCAAGATAGCCCAACATCTCCTCTGCAAATGAGTTAAGAACTAAAAGGTTATCTGAAAAGTGGTATTTTTCAACAGGACTTGAGTTTTTAAATGCTAAGTCTTAAAGAAAGCTAAAGACAAAGCACAAGATCCAGGGGATGAGGCTACTTGTCATGAAACTCTTTTAAGTTATTTAATTTAGTAACTGAGGACTGATCAAACAATAAGCATTTAATTACCTACCATTTTGTCAGGCACTATGCTAAGCACTGGGATACAAAGTCAAAAGTAAAAGTCCCTGCCCTCAAGGAGCTTACAGTCTATCAGAGGAGACAACATGTATATAACTGTATATGTAACACATAAAATAAATACATAGTAAATTTTTTTGGAGAGAGAGCACTAATAGCTGAGGGATTGGAAGCTCAGGAAACACTAAGTTGAGGGTGGTGCTTGATCAGTTTGGAAGTGCATTTCCAGCAGATAACCAGCCAGCACAAATGTGAGGCTGCAGATAACAGATGAATGGCATGTTTAGGGTAGAGCAAGACAGGAAGTCTGGCTGAACTGTAAAGTGCAGAATCTCATTTGGTCCTCAACAATAGCCCCAAGGATAAAGAAATATGAACGCCATCCAGTTAAATGCAAGCCATGGGAGCTGACTAGGTCCTTTTCTAAGTGACAGAGTGCAAGTAGAAGAGTCTGAGATAGAATGATAGGGTACCATGCACAGATAGGGGCATGATAGGAAAGATAAAGCAGGAACAGACTGAGAAGGCCTCAGTCAGGCCGGAAAATCAAGAGAAGCATGTGCTCAACAGCCAGCATTGAGTACGCGAAGAGTACATAGAAAAGAACTACCTACCTCTATATTCAGGATCAAATGCACATAATGGATAGTCATTCTTTATGCACATTAAGATCTCAAATAGCAGTCTACTTACTGTGGTACCTCTATCCTAATCTCTTTCAAATATCTGTATTTTCAGTTGTAACTCAATAGAATGACATTTGATCTTTAATCCTTCTGTATCATCTAAAAATCTCCATTTTAATTGAGGTTATCCACATCTCTCTAGTCTCCACCTAATGCTGGCAAGTACAAGTATGGCTTAAGGTACATGAAATTTATTTCTGAAGGCTCAGCTATGCATCTAACTACTCTTCCAATAACTCATATTAAAGCTATCTGGACATGCAGCATTCCAAATATATTGGAAACATAATAAAACTTCATGGGAGACAGAATGACATAAAGGCTGAGTCAGCCTTAATCACACTGTTAACACATATTAGCTATAGTCATGAAGTCTCTTCTGATGAAGACTATAAAATACAGACCTGTCACTATTATCTATCACAGAAGCAGGGAGAAGGGAAAAGCATTTATTAAGCGCCTATTATGTGCCAGGCACTGTGCTAAGTGCTTTACAGATATATCATTTCTTCAGTTAAGGGGGTTTACAGTAGGAAGAAATTAGAGGGTTAGATAAAAAATAATTATCAGCAATAAACAATTTTTAGAACGACTGACTAGAGTCATGTGCTTATTTCAACAACAGCAGTGGGGGAAAAAATGGAATATTTTGGTGGACAAGACTTCAGGTGGGAGAATGTGTAGTGACCATAATAAAAAGGGAACAGACTCCTGGACTTAAAAGAAAAAAGCAGAACTTTGGCAGTTTGGGACTGAGTGGTTTTAGGAGCTTTAAAAATTACAAAACTCCACTTGCCACCATTTTTGTGTTTGTGGATGTATATTACAGAGTATCCAAAAACATTTCTGGCAAAAAATAAAATTTTTTTTAAAGAAAAAAGGCAACTCAAATATAATGGCATAAATCACATTATAAAATCAACTTAGAGCTAATAAAATGTAGAGTAAGGCATTCCTAAATGGATTTTATCTGAAATAAAACCAAGGGCAGAACAAGATTGAGACAGCTATCATTGAATGAATTCAATGACAGAACAGTTGCATAATTCTACAGCAGAACTTGAAAAGCAACTGAATATGCATATAAGAGAAAATAATATAGTTTAAAATATTAAGGCAATAGTAGTTGGGTTTTAAGAGAAATCTGATGCAGCTGGATGTGTTAACGTTTTATATTCACTGCCCTACGTATTTCTGTATATTTTTTTTCCTTTACTTCATAAAAATAAGCTGACTTTTGGGAAATCACCAAAAGCCTTTTATCAGATATAAATAACTATATTCTTCAAGCATTTTGTCTTTTTTTTTTTTTTTTTAAGTTCAATTTATTTCCCATTAACTAGCAGAGAAAAAAAAAAATGTGAGGCTATGGAATCAGTGGGCTCCAATGAGAATCTGTCTCTCAGGATAGGGCGGGGATCTGTGGTATGATGGGGTAATCTCAGGTGTTCATTAAAAGTGTCAGGCTGAGTTCCAGGGGCAGAGTTGGACTTGTTTAGAGTTGCTTCTTGGAAACTGTCAACAACCTACTCAATCTACAATCATACAAGATGACTGTACTTGGTCTCCAAAAACAAGAAAAGCAACATATTGCTCTAAAAAGATGTTAAAAACCAAGACACTGAACACTAGCATTCAGATTATTTTATTTCTCTTGCTGAGGTCAAATAAAGTCCCAACTAATGATGTTAAGAAATGTTAAAGAACTGACCTAAAATATTTTTTGAGAGGCAGTAGGAAAGGGCATTGAATCTGAAATCAGAGGATCTAGTTTCAAATCTTACCTCTTTCCATATTATGTGACTTGTTTTTATAATTATTAAATGAGAGGGGTTGGAGCCGGAAGGCCTAGTGGCCCTTAAATTGTATAAGCCTATACTATTATTGCAGGGCTGCCCTGGGCACTGCCCTTCATTTTAGTCCAGAGACCAAAGGAGTGAAAGAGGCTCTCTGAGGGTTTCATTTCTTGAGGGGAATCCCATTCACTGCTCTTTGGATGGTAGTGTGCTCTTGCCAATTTTTTTCTTTTTACAATTTGCTGATTCCAAATAACTTATTCCTTTTTAATTTATTTGTTTAAAAAAATTACAAAAGAAAGCTGGAATTGTAAAATCTAATCTTTTGAATAAGGCAGTATTTTCATAGTCTGGAATGGCTGACTTGTTTTCAGTTAAATTCAACTTTACCACATCGTGTGCAGGGTTGGTAAACAGGCAGTTTTTAGACAGCTGATCGGGAACATCCCGGAAGTGAAAAGACCCTTTATAAATGAAGAATACAAAGTGGTGATCCTAGTCAATGCCATGAATATAGCTCTACAAAGGAAAGAATGCTGTTAAAAGCTAGTACTGGAACAGTTCCCTGTGATGTTATTTTTGAAATCAGTAAGTGAATAGTATAAACATATTTAAATGGAGATGACAGAAAACTCAATTGGAAATAAATTCTAATCCTAAAAATAGAGATAATCCAGTCACTTTCTACTATTAATTCAAAAGAGCTCAGATATTTTCTTCAACCTAAAAATGACCTCCAAACCAAAAATATTTAAGATGTTTTCCATGATTCAGTTGTATAAAACTGTATAGAAAATGAGCAGCATGTTCAAATGTATTGAAAATAATAAGCTTTAGAAAACATTCCTAAAATTGAAGTATGCAGAAACAAAAGATGATTTACAAAGATTTATGGCAGATCTTTAGTCATCATCAGAGTCAGAATCATATATTTTTCCTCGGATAGTTTTCTTTTCCAGTTTTGTGAAGTTGGTTCCAAATTTCTTTTGGCTTTGAAATGGTGGCTCCATCAAATTTCCACTAAAAATTAAAGACATATGAAAAGGAATTTTTATTTTACAATAAGAGTTAGATCTGAATTGTTTTAAAAAACTGGTACAATTCCATCTTTAACAAAATTCACAAAGTACAGTGGAATTCCTTCAATAACAAGGAGACACAGGACTAAACATCTTTGTTATAGATTCACATTTTAATAGTTTTAATATTTATGGCTTTATATTGTGTTCTGGGGAGTGAGATTGTTCTATAACAAGCTGTATTGTGAATTTTTTTTAAAGCCATTTTGTTTTGTCCTTTTTATAGTAGATGTCATTGTACTGGTAAACATCTATGTATGAAGCTATGCAATTAAATTTAGTTGCAGAGTAAATATGAAATTATAATTGTAAAAAAAAAACATTAATTTTATCCTTTTTTCCATTAGGAAACTAAATCTATGCAATTAAACTTACTTATAGAGTAAATATGAATTTAAAATTCTAATAAAGAAAACATTAATTTTATCCTTTATTCCATTAGAAAATTGAATGAACAACCATTTTTAACTTTATACAAAATGAGCAGGTAAAATGTACTTTCTGCATTTTGATACCAAATGATCCATAATGGCAAGAAAGAATTCACACTATTCTCTACATAGTTATCTTACTATAATGTACCTTTGGACAGTCTGATTAGGTCATTTCCTTTCCTTAATTTCAATATTATTCTATTTATTTACAATGTATTACTGAATTATCCAAAATCCTCTAAAAATTTTTTTTCTGAGAATTTGAAGAATTTTAGTATTGGCAGCTTTCTTAACAAGTTGAATGTAGCAGCTAGATGGTGCTGTGGATAAAGCACCATCCCTGAAGTCAGGAGGACCTGAGTTCAAATTTGGTTGATGTGACATATTATGGCTTGTATAAGTTCATTTTTCTTTGAAAAAAGGGGTGTCTCAGAGCTGGTTTTGAAATCAGTTTAGAAAGAAGCTAAAATTTAGAATAATTTAGAAATGGCATTAAGCATCAAAGTTCAAAGTTTACTAAAATTTAAATTTATCCATAAACATTACTTTATTATTTTGGCTTAATTTAATCTACCTGCACCATTCCTTAGGCATTTTTTCTGCTTATTTTGTTAAGTGTGGTCTTACAAAATATACTTTTCTTTTTAGAAAGATTTGTATTTTTACAACCTGAGTGAAGCCCTAGTTTCTTCTGCCCAAATAATACTAAAGCATAAAATGCAACCTAAAAACATAAAGCAAAAAATATAAACAAAGGCATAAATGAGCCATTTAAAAAAGTTACCTGTAATTAATAATATCAGAACAACCGAGTCTCCATTCTAAAGTTTCTGTGGTGAAGTCATCTGTATTGCCTAGATCAGTAAAACCTACTACATAATCTTGCGTTTTTCCATCTTTCACCAGAGCTAAGGTAGGAATAACTTTGATACGCAGTCTTTCACACAGGAAAGGTGCTTTTTCCACATTTAGCTTCAGGAATTTGGTCTCCAAATGTTTCTTGGACAATATGGCCAAATGTTTATCTAGTATTTTACATCTGTAAAACCAAATATAAATGAAAATTAAAAAATGAAAAACACCAAATACTTTTGATATAAAGGAGAGTTAGTAGTGGTTGGAGAATGTGGGGACTTTATTGGAGCCCATTTTATTTCCAGTAGAAAATCCAAAAATGGCATTCAAGAAATTCAAAATTCAGATTTTCCTTTAATATTTTTCAATTAATTATCAATATCCAACTCTGGCACATTAATAGGGCCAACCAAAACCAGACTGTATCCCATTAACATTTTTTCTAAATGGAGTTTCATAAGCATTGAAGAAGGAAATAAGAATTGAAGGAGGGAGGAGCAAAGAGAGAAACTTACAGGCACTAATACTCAGATCTATAGAAAAGAGATTCATAAACATTTAGGACCCTATTTAAAAATTTCCAAAGGAAAAAAATGCCAATGAAAATCTTTATGAGATACCAATTAGAATCAAGGAAAATCATATCTCTAATTAAATCAGCAAGATCATTTTAGCTCTATCGACTATCAAATGGATCTGACAGTGTTTCTCTAGTAGGATCTTGAAAGTGTTGATTGAAATGACAAGAACAACAATAAAGCAGCTAACATTTATATAGAGCTTAATATGTTCCAGACATGGTGCTGAGGCTTTACAGTTACTCTCTCATGTGTTCTGACTATTGTGGGTTGAAGGTATACCAAGATAAAAAAAGAAGCACTAAGTTATGTGACCTTGTAATTGCCAAAGTATTATTCTCAATTTAGGAAGTAACTAGAAATTCAGGTGGCTGTCAAGAAACATGTTCTTTAAAAAGAATCCAAATGTTTCAAAGTAGTCAATACACTGTTTTTCCTGAGGGAAATAGTTGTAACCCTTTGGAATAAGATAAAATGCCTATAAGCTAGTTTTGAACATAGTTAAGTACTTTGTGAATCTTTAAGTCCCAATGTTCTTGAGGCTTAGTGACATGGAGTTCATCTGTGGTCTAGAAAAAGCACTTGACGTGTAAGAATTCTGGTGAATGACAAATAATCAGATGAAAACAAAAATAAGCGTTAACCTTAATATTATTTAACTTGAATACAGATAGAGGATGTGTGTGTGCATGCGTGCAGGTATGCAATTAAAAAAAAAAAAACCAAAACCAAAACCAAAACAAAAAAAAAACCATCTCTTAAATGAAGAAACGCTATCCTGCAAGAAAGCCTGCAAACATTTAAAATGTACTAGGATTGGGATGGGGGAGGGAACTACTTAAAAGTTTTCCCTTGGAAAATATTTTGTAGTATTTACTTTATACAATTACACATTAATTTTTTTGGCCTATAGTAAGCACAAATGTTTTTTAATTTACTCATTCAATTAGTTTTCAATTAATCCTGATAAAGTATCAACTGATAATTATGTGTTACTTGAGGAAGCTTTAGTTTACATACTCTTCCTCAGAAAGTATTTGTAAATTAAAAATGGACCTTAGAGAAAAATGGTTCCAAGGATCCAGTCTAAAATACTACAGTAATTTGGGAGCCTATGTTTCATCTTCAACTCTGTGTTTTGTCTTAGCTTGGAGGTTCACAGCAGAGTGACTTTTTGAAGGTGGGAGGAAGATCCAATAAGCAGATAGCCATCAACTTTCCCCTCAAACATTGGTACTCCCCCCCCCCCACCTCCCTTGACAGACCCTTCTAAAAAGCTATCTTGTTCTTGCTTTCTAAAGAGTTCCTTGACTTACATGAACTTGACTTACATCACAAGAACATTCTGCTAAAGAACAGGCAAGTGAAGCTTAACTACTATAAAGACTCTAGGCAAGAAGATAATTATTTTTACCTTTGACAAAAGTTTTAAACTGTATAATATACCTGTAAGGATTACTGTTAGAAGTGACAATTTAAAGAATTTAACTAATTTATACATTTCCCCAATAATATTTATTACAATTTTGGATGAATGTTAATAAGTTCTAAAATTAACCTTTTAAAAATACGATCTGATTCAATTTATATAAGGCAGACAGTCCAAATTTCCCAGGTCCTTTTAAACATTCTATGTACTATATTTTTCTAAGATTATAAAACCCTTCACCAGAAATTAATTCAGTTACCTGAATGTGGAATCTCTGTAGAAATGGCAAACCACTTTTTTACTTTCCTTGACCTCCTGAAAAAACTCTCTTTCACTAGGAATTTCTCTGTATTCACCATGTCCTTTTGAAAGCCATTCCTAGGTTGGAAAGAGTAAATAACATTTGAAATTTGTTTTTCAATAAATGGGGATGTTGAGTCCTAGATAAGCATGTAAAATAATTTTGATATTAATCACTAAAATCATTTGCAGCAAATAAACAATTTCTCCTAAAATGAGTAATCTATACACATCTATACTCCTCAATCACTCCAATTCCTTGCTTTCAAGGCAATCTTCCTACTGAAACTGCTCTCTCAAAGTTGTTAATGATTTCCTAGCTGTTCCATTAGATAAGATTTTTCCTGTCTCAGTCCTTAACCTCCTTGTACTATGCTCCCAGTTTTCATCAAAAAGTGAATACTTTTTGATGTCCAACATCTACCTCATCATCTACATGTGGCTGTATATCAAAGCTTTGACCTTAGCCCTGTCCTGTTCTTCTTACTCCATGATGATGTCCATGGCAATCTCATTTATCCCTGTTTCCAATGGTCACTTTCCTCCACATGATTTTAAATTGTCAACTGCCATACCTGATTACTCTCCTACTCCTCCTACCACCTGGTCCTCCATCTTTCATGAATCTCCACATGAGCCTACTATTCAACATCTCAAACTCAACATGATCAAAACGGAATCATCAGTTTTCTCACCTAAACTCTTTTTTATTGACTCCATCACCCCAAAATTTCAAATTTTGGAGTAATTACTGATTTTTCTTATCACTATAACCACAGAGGAAGCAGATCATAGTGGAAAGTGATGGTTCAAGTCCTATTTTTGATACTTGCTACCTGTATAACTATTGTTAAGTCACTTCTTAGTCTCAACTTCTTCATTTGTAAAATGGACATCCCTGTAGTATCTACCTTTCACTATCTTTTTTGTGTATAACAATTTAGTTTATATGAAGTTGCTTTGTAAATTTTAAAACATTACACGAATGAGTTATTATCATCATCTGTTACATCCTGTTTTTATCTCTACAAATCTTTCACGTTTGTCCTCTTCATTCTACTTTATGTCTACTTTGGTTCACATCTCTTGTTTAAAACGGTTATAATCATCTTACTCAATTTTTCCTTCTTCATATATCTCCCTAAGGCAGAACTCTCCCCATGTTTCTCCCTTGCTCAATAATCTCAAGTTGCTCCACATTATAGATCACAAAATATTACTGTTTCAACATAGTATTTAAAGTTTCTCCAACTTACCTTTCTAGCTTCATTTCATATTCCTCTTCACAAACTCTATCTTCTAGCTAAGTTGGACCACTAATTTATTCCCTGAACTCAGACTGCCACTGTCTGCCCATATGATTGGCAATAGCTTTTTCTCAAAAGTTCAGATTGAGCCTCAGATATTTCCCTGCAGGGCAAGTCATTTAAACTTTTTCTGTCTCAGTTTCCTCAACTGTAAAGTGGAGATAATAATAGCATAAGGTTGATGTGAGGATCAAATGAAATATTTGTAAAGAATGCTTAACACAGTGCCTGGTACATATATAATTACTTCTTCCCTTTTCTTTGAGAATTTTATTGTTCTTCAATGGTTAGTTCATATACTAACCCCCTCCTTGTATTTTTACGTATCCCAACTATCCTGCAGTTAAAATTGTTCTCTATTCTCAAATTCTCACAAAATAACTTGTCTAGATCTTCATTCTATATTTTGTATCACATCTTTTTACAAGTTTTATTAGAATAGCACTCTTTCCTTCTTGGTATACTTTGATAGAATGTAGATACTTTGGAGTCATGGTCTGTGTTCTTATTCTTTTATGATTTACCTTGCTTAGCAGGCACTGAGAAGATATTTGTAAATTATGTTGAAAAATGAAAATTAAATTATGAACTTTTTGTTTTTAATTTTGACAAGATAATTTGTATTTTCTCTATCTTTTGCTATTTGGTGCAATTTATCTTTAATGATATTAATTGCCCATAAAAGTATCTAAGATAATCCTTTGGATTTAATAATGCTCTGAATATTTTAAAATAAGCTTTCTGAAAACTCTAGTATGTGAATTCACAGACTAATGTTTAAGCTAATCAATGACCACTGATATCTCTCTTTCTTTTGAGTTCCTGAACTCAGAAGAATTCTACCCAAAGTTCCACTAAAATATCATAAACAAAAGTTAATTTTAAAAGGCTAAATTTTATTTGTTTAATTAAATTTGTGAAAAGTATGTGGGGAGGAGGGGAACTTGTATATGTCTTGGATGAGTGCTAGGGACTCAGGTATCATTTTACTTGTACAACTTTTTGGGGAGGAGGAGAGGTGGACCAGCTATATAAATCACTTGGAAGAAATCTTAGAGGTTGAATAATTCAAACTCCCACATGTCAAAGGGGTTCCCTCCACATTATTCTTTATGTCACTTAGTTTGCAATCAAATGTTGCTAGTAGAGAGAGTTGCTAGACCCTGGAATTAATAGCCTCTGGATTCAAAACTCATCTCTGATGCTTACGATGTGACTCTTGCCAAGTTAAGTAATCTTTGGCCTCAGTCCACTCCTCCATAAGAGGAAGGAGTTAGACTAGATGGTCTTTGAAGAGCCTTCTAGTTCTAGATTTATGTTCTCTATAATTTCCAGAGATGAGACCCTCAATACTGATTAAGGCATTTCATACCATCTTTGAAGTAAACAGCTGTTAGGCAAAAATTCTTCCTTATCTTGGTTGAAATCTGCCTCTAATTTTTTATCTGTAGGTAGTGGTCCCCTTTGTTCTCAAGAGAGAACAAGTCAAATCTCTTCCATATTCTCTACCCTTCAAATCTATTTTTCACTAGGCTAAATGTTCCTGGTTTCTTCATTCTTTACAACATTTTGTCTAGATCATTTACAAATCTGGTTGTCCTTCTTAAGAATACACTCCAATTTAACAATGCTGCTACCAAAATGTGACATCCAAAACTGATCCCAGTATTACAGATGTGGTCTGAACCACATAAGAGTAAAATGCAACTATTGCTTTCCTCAATCTAGACACAATACTTTTATTAATTCAGACTAAGATTGCATATCTTTTTCTTTGCAACCCCATGATATTGTTGGCTCATATTAAATCAACTAACATTCCTTTTTTTTTTTTTTTTTTTAAATTCTGTGTAGATAGCTTATTGGCTAGGTATTGTTCATTTTGTACTTGTACAATTGGTATTCTGACCAATTTATCTCTACATTTATCTCTATTAATTTCATTTTGTCAGTTTTGTTTCATGGTAAGATTCTACTAAGGTCTTTTTGAATACTGTTATCCAGCATATGTGCTATTCTTTCCCTTCATTTGTGTCATTTGTCAATAAAATCAAATTCTATGTTGGTTCTTATAGACATCCATGTTCCCAAGGTGCTGATAAAAAAATGAATCTTGCAGTTCTTTCTTTTAATCTCACTGAACACCAAGTAATATTTAGGAATATTTTTTCCCCTGTGAAAATAGCCATGACAGATAATAAGCAGTATAAATATTTCTTATCAATTGAAAGATGAGATCTGTGAACATATTTAAGTAATTCTAAGTCCTCTTAAATTTTTATCCTTGGTAAATAAAATCCAATTGTTACCCTTACTATTTTTAAATACTCAAATTGCTTCTTCACTAAGAAAACAGAGGCTATCTAATTGGAATTCCTTCATCTCCCTTTCTATTCATCTCAAAATCTCTTCACAAGATCTTCTAAATTTTTTCCCCTGAGGCACTAGGAAGTGTTAAGTGTCTGAGATCACATATGAACTCAGGTCCTCCTGACTTCAGGACTGGTGCTCTATCCAGTGCCACATAGCTGCCCCCATCATCTTCTAATTTTTAACAATGAAGTGGCCATCCTTTCTAAGGCTAGTTTTTTGAATATATTCCTAAACCTCATTTTCTTATCTTCACCAGCAGACTGAATCCTTTATCATCCTTTCTCTTTAATTTTCAGCTTTTCTCTTTAGCAACTGGTCTTCCTTCAAACTACTCCTTCAAACACATCCAAGTTTCTACCCACCTTTAAAAAAATCTTCACTAGATTCTTTCAAACTATTGACCTATATATCTCTTCTTCCATTCTCAAATTAGCTAGAAAAAGCCATTTTTACAAACATAGCCCCCATCTTACTCCTTTCTTATTGAGTTCTTAACCCTTTGCCATTTATCTTGACCTCATTATTCTATTGAAATGTCTTTAAGTTATCTATCATCTCTAAATGAAGAACATAATTTTTATTTTTATTTTTTTCCCCCAACCTTCTTGAATTCTCCTGCTGCATTTGATACTGCTGACTACTGTCTCCCCTTGGATATTCTCTTCTCTTTGCTTTTATAAGATGTCTTCTGGTTCTTCTACCTATCTGACCACTTCTTCCTTGTATCCTTAGCTGGTGCATCATTCATATTATACTGCCCAACTATAGGTGTTTTTTAAAGGTCTGCCCTGGATTCTTATGGGTTTAATTATTATCTCTATTGTAAAAGACTAACAAATTATCATTAACCCTAGTTTCTTCCCTAAGTTTCAGTCCCATATCACCAGCTTCCTATTAGGCATTTCAAACACAATGTCTCTGGGACATCTCAAACTCAATATATCCAAGACAAAATTTGTCTTTTTATCTCTTTCAAATTTCCCTATTTCTGATGAAGGAACCATTATTTTTTCAGTCCCCTCAGGTTTATAACCTTGGCAATATCACTGACGCTTTCTTTTGTTTTACCTTCTCTTACCCTACATAACCAATAACTTGCTCAGTCTTGATATTTTTACCTTCACAATATCACATCCAATCCCTTCTCTCTATTCAGTCTTTCATCATTTCCTGCCTATCGTATTTTAAGAGGCTTCTAATTATTATTCCTGCTTCAAGTCTTTCATTCTAGTTAAATCTTTTTTAAGCACATATTTGATTATGCCAATAAATGAGCTATAATGGCTTCCTACTGCTTCTAGGAGACAATAAATATAAGCTTTTCTTGTTTAGTTTTTTAGTGGGGAGGAGAGAGAATAAGTTTTATTTGCATAATTCTTATTGGCAAGACATACTAACTAATGAGATTAAAATACCATTTGTTTTTCTGAAAAAAAGAGTAGTTAAAAACCTCTTACAAAAAACTCTTAATAAGAGTTGCTAAGCATGTTCTTTGTAAAAGATTATACTATGTTGACAATTGAAGCTTAACAGTAATCTAGTGATTCATAATTTATCAAAAATTAGTTTTTTAATATCTACTCTGTTTTCAGTGTAAGAGCACGATCTGTTTTTTTAAAAGGCTGAAAAAGGAAAACTACAGAGGATGAAAACTACTTCTCTTTCTAAGAATTAGACATAAATTACAAGGGTACTAAAAGATAGAAACAATTACGAAGTTCCATATGTCCATAGAAGGATTGGGGGGAAAAAAAGAGATTTTTGAAAGGATAACATGGAAGCTTTTAATGTCTTTCTTAACCTTGTCCTAAACTTATTTTTCAGCATCATTATATACTGTCTTCTTCCTTCACCCTACAGCAGACTAATCCTCAATGCTACTAGAAGCAGATCTTAATATAATTGGGAAACGTTTAACAATATAAATAAAAATACAATACAACAATGATAACATTAATTTGTAGATTTCTAAGTAAATATGCAGCAGCAGGAATCCATTTCTATTTGAGTTTGACATCATTACTCTGCAAAATATTATGTATTGGGAATAACTGAAAATCTTTCCTCTATAGCTCTCAAAATACTTTGCAGTCATTTTTTTCACTTGAAAACATTCATGCTAAAAAAATTTCAGTAATTAAAACACCCTCTCCCATTTTATAGTCTGGCAGGCTAAATTATAAAAGGGTTAATGAAAGCATGCATGGAATTTAGGTCTTTTGATTGCTAGTTCATTATCCTGCCAAAGTGTTCTTAATCTGAAGCCTTCATCTAAAAAAAAAAAAAAACAATCTGTATTCAGATTATTACCGATTAGGTAAAAAACACTTGCTTTATACAAATTTTAAACAATGGCAAGGATACATTAATTTATTAACCCCTAAAATGAGGCCCAACAGCAACTACTGCAGTAGTATAAGGGACCATACTGTTAAGTAATTGAGAAACCAGTGCAGCTAGGTTACTTGTTTCTGCTGCTGTGCTTTCTTTAGTGCTTCAAGTCTCTTTTCTTTGAGGCGCTCCAATTCATCCTCATCCATCTGATCCAGTTTTTGAATCTCAGCATCCAGTTGCTGTTCCACAATATTGGTTGTTTGAAGCAATTGATTCTCCAGGACTTTTGCAAACATATCAACAGATGTATGAGCTTCCATTTTTTGAATGTACTGTTCACTCCTTATAACTAGGGAAATAAAAATGCACAATTAAAATATTGCTAACATGATACCATGTTCCTTAGATTGTCCATAATGTAAGCAAGGAACATTATTTGAACAGCATGCAATTAACTGACATAATGATTTTGATTATTTGTTTACTTTCCTAAACCATGAATATGCACTCATGGAAAGTAAAATGATTAGAAAAAAATGAGTTGGCTTTGATTCATCTTCTTTTTCTGTAATAAACTAAGACTATTTACTGTCTACTTTTCATTATCTAAGATATAATAATGCTAATCTAAGGAGGCATGATTTCATCAACATGTACACAACTGCCACCAAAATAAATCACAATCCCTCTACAATTTGGTAGAAGGCTTTCAACTTAATAAAAATTGTCTTAGTTGAAAAATTCATTGCTCTTTGGCCAATCTTGTGATAAATTTCTGAAATTAGGCTAGTTCAGGTACAATAGACATATATGTTGTTGAGATCTGAAACCTTTCTAGCTTGGGAGAGCCTTCTAGAGACCATAATCTATTTGTTTCACTTCTAAGCCAATGAAAACATATTTTTATGTAATTCACTAAGATCCAATACTCCCTCCCTCAGTAGGGAGGAAGAAAAATTTGGAACACAAGGTTGTGTAAGGATGAATGTTGAAAACTATCTTTGCATATATTTTGAAAATAAAAACTATTATTAAAATTTTTAAAAATCCATAGGGGAAAAAAAGAAAGAAAATGGGCTATAGAACAGTCAAATAAATATTTCCTATGATGATAATCTGCAATATAAGCATTATTGCTGCTGTGTATTTTATAACACAATTCATTACAAAACAGAATTCAGTGTGAGATTCACTTTAGGCACTATACAAAAAGGGATTATTTGCTGAAAAGCAAAAAAGGGTATTTTTAATAATGTGATCTTAATAGTTTCAAAATTTCAGGTTATAATTTTTGGTATTATGTTTGATTTTTCCTCTCCTTCATCCATCATATCCATTCAGATGCTAATGCCTGTCAGAGGCATCTCTCCAAGCTCTCTTCTACTTTTTTTTCTATCCTCTTTGCCACCACAGGTCCTCATTATTTTTCACTTGAATTATTTTATTGTCTCCCTGACTTTATTCCCTTTCTGAATGATCCTGCAAATTGCAAAGTAATCACCTTAAATGCATGGGTCTGACCATGTAATTTTCTTGCTCCAAAACCTCAGGATCATAGCCTAAGGTCCTCACATTTGGAAGAAGAAGGAAACTTAAGAGATGATTTAGTGAATTAGTCTAAAATTTTCATTTTGCGGACAAGAAAATGGAAAACCAAAGACGCTAAATATACAGAGGAAGTTTAGTTATAGAGCCAGGATTCAAATTCAGGTTTTCTGAATCCTAGTTTAGTGTTCTTTACACAATATTGTCCTCACTACTAAGGTTAAAATAAAGACTTTTGTCTTGGGCATTCCTTGCACATTATTCCCCTTAATGCAATCTATATTTTGGCCAAACTGTTAGAATTTCTTTCATCTCATCTTGTTTTCTCTTCCTTTCATCCTTCAAGCTTCTAAGACCCTACTTTCCTCATCCCTATGGAAACATTACTTTCGAAGACCAGATCACGTGTCTTACCTCCTCTAGGAAGCTTTTCCTAAGGCCTCACCCAACCCACCCCTCCCCCTTCTCCAAATCTTTTTTTTTTTTTTTTTTAATTTTTTAAAAAATACGTTTTAATAGTTTTTATTTACCAGATATATGCATGGGTAATTTTACAACAATGACAATTGCCAAACCTTTTGTTCTAATTTTTCCCCTCCTCCCACTCCCTTCTCCAAATCTTAAGTCTTCGTATCCCCCGTGCAAGCACATAGAAAGTGCTCAATACAACAAAACTTCCCTGATCCAGCCAGGAACAGCTGTCTATACATCACTGAAAGAGAAATGCTGCCTTTTCCTCATCATCAGCATACCCTAGTTTAGATAAATATACAAGGGGGATTAGTGATTTGCCCGTTACTCGGTTCTTATTCAGTCCCTAGGACTGATAGCACAAGCACTGGTGTATACCGGTTTAAAACCCAGTCACAATATCTTTGGGGCGGGTTGTTACCCATTTCCTTTCAAGAAAAGAAAACAGTGTATAGTCCCGTTATTTCCCTATTCATCATCCATTATGATGACCTCCAATTCTGTTTTTCTTCCTTCCAGCTTTGCTAATCCCTACGGTCCACTTGTTTTTCCTTTTTTTTTTTTTTTACCTTTGGTGTAAAGGGGGGGCGAAGGACTAGGATCTCCTCAGATAACCTGAGGCTTCTTTACTTCCCTTAAGTGGGGACTAAATTTTGGGGAATGAGCAGATCTAAGTTCTTCACAAACAGCCACGAAGCCTCGGGTTCCTGTCCGAGATCTCGCTTTTATCTCCTCCATTCACAACTCTCCCAGACACCCTACCAAGACTAGAAAAGGGTAGTAGAAGAGACGGTAACTTCCACTCCCCACCTCGCGTTTTGGCTGCAAAGCCATTAAATACGCATGCGTGGCCCTGTCCGCAATTGCGCACTAGAAGGGTCGGCCCCTCCCCCCTCCAGGCCTACCCCCGGCTTGCCTTCCCTTTCCCCACCCCCTTTCCAGTTTCCAGTCTTACTCCTAGAACTCCAAGGCATGCTACAGCCGCCTTACTGGCATTGTTAACTTCGCATTCTCGCCTCAGGGCCCACCTCACCTGAAGTCGCGGGGATTGTTGCGGTCCCCTTCCCCGAGAAATGGGGAAGACTTGGTGGAAGGTCACTGCTACTTCTGAATCGACTGAAGCTAAGGCGGCGGCGGCGGGTGGGCACCAGCCAGTTGCAAACACTAAGCCCTCATTGGCTGTTTTCTACGCTCGACGCGAACTGACTGCCACCAAAGAGGAGAGAAAGTGTACGTCTCCAGCGCATGCGCCCTTCCGCTCATTTGCGTACATTTCCGCCCTCCCTTCCTTTCCCCTCTCCCCATTTCTTTAGTTTCTAGTTTCTGAGAAGATAGGTGGAACTGCCTCGGGTGGGTTTTCCTATAGCTAAAGCAAAAGCCCAAGATTCTTGACTTTCTTCCGGGCCGAAGAATTCCTATATTTTACGTTAATGTGTGAGTACGGCGGAAGAAGCAATGCATCTTGGATATTGTAGTCTTCTGGAGATGGGCATGTTGTCCGTTTACGTGATTAAATCTTTTCCCTGTGGTTTCTCGATGAATTTTCTATAGTAAAGTAGATAACAAAGATGAAATACATTTACTTGAACACATTTTCTGATCTTATTTTTCCAGATGAGAACTAGAACAGCACATGACACAGGATTTTTTTTTAAAGCACGAAACCTTTTCTCTTTTAAAAAGAGAAGATTGAAAACTTATTTTACAAACGGGGACAAACTCTTTTCGTCTTTGCTTTATTTATTGAGTAAGTCCATATGTACCTGGTGCAGAGTGTTTAACTTAGAGCTCCCCCATGTCGAACTTGGACTGATCAGAATTACAGAATTATAGACGTTAAACAGTGGAATGAAGTCCAAATGAATCATAGAAGTTCTTCTTCTGTTCCAAATGATGTAACAACCGTCCAGAAGTTTGCTTTATAGCCGCACTGGCTGGACTGCCTTGGGAGGATAACATGAACTTTATCACAGAATAGTAACACAAAAGATGGATTATGGACTGCCGCAGTAGAAGATACTACTCCAGGCACCCAAGACCCTGCACTTCTAATTCCTAAAGATAGGGGGCGATGTCCTCCTTTAGCGGCACCCGCTGGACTCTGGAGACGCTCTTCCTTAAACGTAGAACTCTATGAGACGCCTTGCGTCCCCACGCCAGGGTGGCGGGGGCAATGCGCCTGCGCCGTGCGAGTTCATACCATATGTGCCCTGTCCCCGTGTTCGGGTCTGTGGTGAGCCGGGTCCGAGGATCGGCGGCGGCGGAGGAAAGACTGAGAGCTGGGCCAGCTAGGAGGTTGTGGGTCAGTAAAGGGCTGAACGAAGGTACTGGAGTCGCGAAAGCCACTGTCACGCGATGGGGAAGAAGCAGAAGAACAAGAATGAGGACAGGTAGCGGTGGCGGCGGCTCAGTGGGGGCGCGCGGGGTCTGCGCGGACGAGTCTCGCTTTGGGGATAGGAAAGAGGTCACGAGCCCCAGTCCACCCGCCGGCTCGCGGGGGCGGGGGGACGTCCGGGGGAGAGGAAAGAGTCCCCCGGGGTCAACTGGGAAGGAGGCAGGGGGCCGCCAGTGTTAAGCCACCATGTGCTGGGGCGGACCGGCCGGCTGGGCCCGGAGGAGAGGCCCGGATCTTCTCTTTCCCGCTCCGGGATCTGTCTCCACCCCCAGCCCTTCCACTAAACCCAATTTTTTTAGTCCTTGATCTGGAGGACGAGGGGTGAGGTGGAGGGAAGTGGAGACTTGGGAGACCTGACCCTGCGCGAGGGGTCTAGGGGACTCAGTCCCGGTCGTTGAGGAATATGAGGGGGTGGGGAAGAGCTCGAGGCGATTTCTAGGAGTTGGGGGTGGGGTGGAGAGTCTGGGGCCCGCCAGTGGGATGGGCTGGGGTGAAGGAGGTCACTGTAGCCTGGAGAGACTCTTAACAAATTGTTGGGCTGAGTGACCCTGAGCGCCGGGAAAGGCATCTCCTGTTGTACAATGTAGTTCTCTTCTATAGCTTTCTGTAGTTGTAAGAAAAGGACATTAGAGCCTCTACTATACAGTTGCCTTGCTGAATTTGCATCGTGCGATCGAGTTTTTTGGTGTTTCCGTAGGTCATGCTCGCTTGTTAAGAGTTAATCACGCACATGTTCTTTCCGTCTTGCGATTTAGACATATGCAGCTTGCACTTCTTCACGGTCTAATTATCCAGCTTGTCATGGTTTTTAATTTTTCTTCTGGGACCAGCCTTTTTCTTGGTATCATTGCTTATTAGTTGCCCCTTCAAAAAGGAGTTAAGAAAACGAAGTGAAGACTTTTTTGACAACACCTCTTTTAAGAGTTTAGTTTTTCATAGAGAAAGGTTGCTATACTTAGTGTGAGGTTTTAATAATGTTTGTAGGCATATATAGTAGTACCACCTTGAGAGATCCCTGTATTCTCTGTAGGGATGATTTGCTTTCCTTTCTTATAGTGAGTTAACATTTAGTATGTATTCCACAATGCACCATTCCAGATGTTGATTAGGAAAGTGTTGTTTTTGCACCTGCTAATTTTATGAGAAAAGCATTGGAAAAATTTTCCTTGTTATGAAATTCCCTGTGAATCTGAGGCAGCACGTGGGAAACAAGCTAAATAATGAGACTACTAACTTTTACATATTGCTATGTTCAAGATATAAACTTTGCTATCTTTACAAGTTTTGTGACCAGAAATCTGATAGACAGTATTAAAATGGCATAACTAAATAATCAAGTAACTGTATTTGTCCATTATCAGAAATCTATATAAATTTTGGGCGTCTCTCCCTTAGGGTTTTGAATTCAGGGTCTAGAAATATATATATGCATAATATATATGTATATTAATTGATTAGACCATTTATAGTGTTATCAGAGTGATGGTAGTTCTGGGTTTTGATTTCCAACTCTTACCTTTAAGAGATATTTAGTTTAGACAATAGATTCCATTCTTAAGTCATGAATTACAAAAAAAAAAAAAAAGAACAATGTGCAAAATTCTACTAATTTGAAGGGTCAGTTAATAAAAAGAACTTTTAATAATATACAATGACAAGGTTTGGGATGTATGCAGTTCTACAATGAGGGGCAGTATTTCCCGATCACAAGTATCCCTTGTGCTACCTATCTATTAGTTTACAATATAGAGGTCTGAGTCTTTCAAGTTCTGTAGTTTCCAGTCGGAAGCATCATTCACGAAGGGATTAGAATATACTTTAAGATATATTAACAGTAAAAGAAACATTAGTAGTTAAGAAAAATGTCCTATTATAAAACTAGAATAAACTATAGAACATTGCTACTCTGATTTGTTTTTTTCTTTTGATTTTAAATGTGTTAAATTTTAGTATTATGCTTTATCTTTTATTTCCTTTTAAGAGAACTAACAGATAGTACTATGATTGAAAGATATTGCAAATTTTAGCAACTACTGAGCCTATTTCCATTGCTCTTTGTATTTACATACAGCTAGGATCTTTAAATGCTTCATATATGAATAGAATGGAAACTTTTTGAGAGAGCATTTGGAAGATCTTGGCCTTGCCTAAAATGAATTCACTTCTCTGCCTGCAATATGTTTCCCTTTCCCACCCACCCCCTTCATATTTTTGAAATCCACTTTGCAGATTCCCACTTCAATAATTTCTTTTAAAATATTTGAATCTTATCTGAAGTTTCTGGTAGGAGAGAATACTGTACTTCATTTGATTAGATAAAATAGGTTACCAGGGAGGTCACTGTAGATGAAGAAATGAGATTATCTAATCTCCCCCTGACTTCTTCCTTTCTCTGTTATTTAAAATTTTATTCAAAAGCCAGTCCTGAAAGGTTAAATGACTTGCCTAGCACTGTAAATAATCAACTTGCTGTTTCAAGCCCCTAGCGGAAATTGTTTTCATGTTTTAGCAGTGCCACAAATTTCTTTAGTTGATCTAGGACCCATTGATGTTGAACCTACTTAAGTATAAGGATTCTGTTTTCTTAATGATGAGCCTTACATATCAAAGTTCAGTCTTTGCTAGGTAAGTTGAGTCTGAACAGGCCATACAAGGAAACCAATCTGTTTATTTTTCTGGAATTGTTACATGTTAAGAGTGATCCCATTGCTTTTACCTTATATATGCCTTCTATTTTCTACTTTTTACATTTTGCTGGCAGAAACAAGAAAACTGACTTCTCATTTTTATGTTCCAGCTGTGCCTTCTTCCACTCTAAATTTCATTTTACTATAATAACAAAGTAAGAGTTTATTGCTTTGTTAATTATTAGTGGTTGGTTTTCTTAAGGTTAAGTATTTTTTTTTTGCTTTAGGGCATATTATTTTAAAATTGTACATCAGAGGTACTATAAAAATGAGCAAGGCAGTTACTTTCACATGGAAACTAATTTATGCACAAGTAACAGAAATGTCTCATTTAGAAGATACTTTACTTGGAAAGGTGGTACAAACACAACCTTACCTTTTGGGTTTCCCTGAATACTTCCTGATTGGTTTTGTCTGACTGTTGACAATTTAGGTGATGGCTAAGTGGAGAGAATGTAAGAAGCTCTAGTTTATTGTGTTGGATCAGTCATTTTTGTATAATCTATAGAGTTGAGGGTATATTTATATCTTTAGCCTCTGTGGAGGTAGTTTGACTCTTAAAGGTGCTCAAGCAATGTTCTGTTTGCTATTCTCTATTTTATCCTTGTGAATACAAAGGAAAATTTCTCAATGCCAAGTACTGTGCTATGCACTGAGGATACAAAGAGAAAAACAACAACAAAAATGCCTATCTTTATAGGATTTGTAGCTTATTTGTGGGGAAACAATATGCACACAAATAAATATACAAAGTAAATAAAAAGGCAAAATGGTTTATGGAGGGGAATTCACAACTGGGAGGAATAGAAAGGGCCTCATATTGGATGTGCCTGTTAAGTTTAGTTAATAAGGTGACACTCTTAAGATACCCAGGAAAGGAGACATTGCATTCTTGGAATAGTGGATAGTCTCTGCAAAAAATGGAGACTGTATAAAAACAGCATATGTAGGTTAGTTTGACTGGGAAAATTAGGGTTTTTGAAGGAGAGTAATGTGTAATAAGCCTGAAAAAGTAAGTAAGTTGTCAGATTTTTGAAAGAATTAAGTACTAAAAAGAGTATTTTATCCTCAAGAAATATGGAGTTGTTGAAGCTTTTTGAATAGAGTAGCAAAAGTGAAAACCAAAAACAATATGAATCCAATGAATATACCTAGTTATTTAGGATAATTAATGGAAATTTTTGATTTAGGTCCAGTTTTTTGATGTTACCTACTTCAAATTAGATCATTTATAAGAAGTAAGAGAAAGTTCTCTTGGAGTGGTCGTCTTTCTTTTTGAAAGCTATTGGCAAGAGCAACAGGACTGAAGATTTCAGTACTTCAAAAAGTATGGTGGGATGGTGAATTTTGTGTTGACTTCCATAGAGTATGAAATATTTCTGTCACGACCAAATAACTTAATAAAAATGTTCATAATACAGATTTGATTTCCTCTCAGAGAAGAATCTAGAAGGACCTGAGGAATGCCTGTTCACTCTGGCATAGTTTCAGCAAATGGCACATTCCTTTTTAATAGTGTTTTTCCTTTTCAAAAAGTGAAAGAAGGGCTTTGTTTATAAAAACAAAGAAAAAAGGACCTGAAGAGGCAGAAGGGGAATCCTGACTTTTATCAGTAGTTGGAGGATCATGGATGAATTATTTGGTCACAGGAAGAATGGAGGAAAACTGGTTCTCAGACCTGAGTCAAGTAACAGGGGTTGAGGCTCTTTAAAAAATTAGGCATCCAGATCATCTGAGAAGGAAAGCAACTGTTTGCAATTGGGAGAAAAGCCATCTAGTAAGGATCACAGGAAGAAGAGAGAAAAGTTGATGATTGATGACCTAATAGTTAAAGTACTGAGTCCAACAGTTGTGGACAACAATAGGGAAGGTTTGCTTTTTTCCTGGTGCATGTATCCTAGACATGACCCAGATGTTCTGTGACATACTAAATTTGATGAATACTATCCATTTCTGATGATTCTAGTGGGCACCAATGATAACTGCCAAAATCAATTCAGATTATGGTTATTACTTAAGCAATCTAGCATTGCTTAGAATTTTGAAACCCTGGACAAGAAACAGACTATGGAATACTGTAGGAGCACAGGTGGCATTTTTGGTACTGTTGTCAAATGAAGTCAAGGGCCTCAAGAGAATCAGATGTGGGAAGTGAACAGATGTTTAATGGTGTCTAAGAATAGGATTTGGTTTTCTAGACTGGCTTTAAATGTAGGAAAGCTGGGCTCTTGGCCAGAGATGACCTAGTAAATATTTATTTGCTTGAAGTCTTAAAAATCTAATTCAATTAAGTTGAAAAGGGAGAGTGAAATTATTGTCCCATTTCTTGACCAACTTTGATTCCAAAAACGTGTACAGAAGTTGGTAGTAAGTGCAAGTTAATAGAGATTAAATAAAAAAAACCATGATGTTGCCTTATAAGCTTTGTAGAATGAACTGGTTCTGATGAATGTTAAGACAGCAGAAAGGGTTAGTTGTTTTGTTTTTGAACTGTTGGGAGATAAGAGAATAGGTTTGGAATTTCTGCTGAAATAGGTGGTACTTTTTTATGAATGATAGAAAGCAGAACTATTTAACTTTTATTTTCTTTCAATTTTCTCTGCCAGGAAAGATATTCCCTGAAGTTAAAAGAATAGTAAAATTTGACTATTAAGGAGTTAAAACTCATAATAAATAGAGGATCTAGGGAAAGTGTAAGTTGATATAGTCAACTTGAAAGAAATGGTGGTTGAGCTAATAAGTCATCTTTGAAAGCTGTTGAAGAATGGGAGTGTTTATACAGGATCAGAGAAGGGTAAATGTTCTAACTTTAAAAAATGAGGGTAGAGTATGCAGACTGGGTAAGCAAGCTTGACTTTGATAGTAAAATACTGGAAAATATTGTTAAAGGCATTATTAGTAAACATCCATAAAAGGAAATATTGGATAATAAAGATGGAATGGCTTTATCCAAAACTGGTCCTTCCAGAATAATCTAATTTCCTTTTTTGAAAGTTATTAAACTGGTTGGTGGGTCAAAGGAAAGCATATACATGATCTATATTTCTATAAAGCATTTGACAAAGTGAGTCATCTTAGTAAACCTATAGATGAAATGAAGAGAGGTGGGCTAGATGGTAGTACAGTTTAAATGTTTTTGGAACTGGTTGAGTTGCCTAATTTAGATAATAGTCATTTAATAGGTTGGTGTCATTTGGATGATCTTTAGTTCTACAAGCATCTCATTTCTGATCTCTGACATATCAATGACTGGGCTAATGGCACTATTGGAATTTTTAGTAAATTTACAAGCAACAGAGCTTGTATGTTTATAGATGATTATAGGAAAAGATCTCAAGAATTTAGTCAATAAATTGGAATTAAAGTTAAATGAAAAGTTTTACAAGTTATAAATCAATTTCACAAGTACTTAGTACAAGATATGGGGGTGGCACAGTAATTGTTCTATGAAACTATTTTGGCATTGGTTTTTCTAAGTACTTCAGTCTTGTTTTCAGTGGTGGTTTTGTTAGTCTTTTATTCTCAATGAAATTATTATAAGGTGACTGGATTTAAGTGACTAAGCTGTGCAAAGTCATTAGCCCCACTTTCTTCTTGAATCATTAGGTCCAGTGGCAGGACTTAGATCTGGATGGCTTGATGATGACCTTGGATGCAATGGGAGAGACCTTAGCCTTTTTAAACTAAGGTCTTTCCTAGGTTTCTGACTGAGACAACACTCATTCAGTAGTTAAAGGCTAGTTCTAATTGTTTATTCTCCTCTTTTATATTTGTATTCCCAGAATTTATAGTGACAAAATAAACACCTAGTTATTGCTTTTATCATTCATTCACATGCTCATGTTGCTCTTGAAAAGGTTCTGGGAGGTGATGCCAAGTATATTGGATTTACGTAAAGGAGGCTGGATAAAGTCACCATCACTTTCTCCACAAGAGCCATCTGAGTCTAGGGGCAATATACAGATCTGGACATCCTGGAGATGCAGATCGTGGCCTTTAAGCTAAGCGTTTTAATAGATCTCAGTTTGACTTAAGGCAACTGCCCATTATGTGATTAAGGCTAAATAAGTATTGAGGCAAAGAATGGCTTCTTTTCTAATCAAATCCAATTTCTTGACACTTTCTAGCCATGTGATCTTAGACAAAAACTAGATAAGAATTGAGGTTAAAAAGATGGCCTATTGCCTTCACAAAAGAATCAGTGAGGGAAAGGAAGATCCTTTGAGTTTCTAGCCTGTGTTGAAAAAGTGCTATTTACACTCACTAAGTCTATCAAAACCTAAACTATGAATTAATGAGGCTTGGACTATCGATCATTATTGGTCAATCAAGTGAGGCTGGTGACCTAGCACAAGCCCTCCTTCACTGAAATCCTTCACTTACATGTCATGGCATCCCCTCCCTAATGTCATGGTCTTCTTTGAGAATGAAGGACAAACAATTTAAAGGTTTAGACATTAACTTCATTTAAATTTCAACTAGCTTTATCAAAGTCTGGTTTTTCTGAGCTGTATTTCTAGAAATCAAATGAAAACTTGATACAAAAGAGCTAATTGTTCCAGTTTTTCCAAAAAAACAAAGATGTAATAAACAAGTAGAGCAGAAAAAAATTGACTCCCCAAGCCCCAAAATACCTTTTGAACTATAAGCAATCAAAATTTATATTCCTTTGGACAGCGAACCCTTTTTCCCTCCTCCTCCCCATGAATGATCTTATCTAGGAGTGAGAGAAAAATTCACTCTTAATTGATCTGCTCAAAGTGAGAGCAAGATGTCTTAACGTTGATAAATCTTTATGATGTTAAAAGTTAACTTTTTCAGACTGGCATTTTTCAACCCAAGTTGTCTACTATCCCCCTTTAAAAATATGATTAGCAATATCCATGGGGTTGTGTAATAACAATATACAAGCTTGGCCCCAGAGAAGAATTGAGAAAAAGCACTTCCTTCCCCACCTTTGCAGAATGGGAGATTATGGGTATGAAATTTTGTATATAATTAGTTTCATTTGTTTCTCTTTCCCTCCTTCCTCTTGCTCAGAGGAACATTTAATATATGGAGGGATTATTTAGTTGATTGGAAGAGGGAAATGATAATGTAAAAACAAAAAGTAAGAAAAATATTTTTCTAGGCTTTTAAATTTTATTTTAGGTTATACGTATACATTTTAAAAATATATTTCCATAAGAGTCAGATTGGGAGAGAAAAATCAGAACAAAAGGGAAAAATCATGAGAACTTTTTAGCTTTTTATCAAAAATAACATTTTAAAAAGCTGTTATGTTCAGAGCACTCTAGAAGCAGCTATTAAGTAATATGAGTTATAATCCAACTTCTTCAAAGCTTTAAAATTTAGTTGAATTTGATAGAAATTGTTGTGAGAAATAACTCAGTTGAATTTGGGAGGATTGAAATCTTTAATTTCACAATTGCAGATGTGTGTGCCCTATAGAATAGGAACACCATAGAATAGGAATTTAGAATCAATACTTGTCCCTTTTTTATGCCAGAACCTCCCTTGATGCCTCATTGGCTGAGTACCAGAGTTGACAACCTATCAGGAGTGCCTAATCCTCACATGTGAGTTTGAGTCTCCACCCCTGATTACATCATTACTTCTTCCTTCTGTGAAAATAGTTCAGTCCTTCCCCTGATTGCTTATTGGCTGAGTACTGTCCTATCTGAAAAGTCTAATTTCTCCACTGGAATCTTAAGTCTCCTCCTTTGATCACATCATTACTTATTCTCCCCTTCCCACAACTAATAAGTGGTCTTGACCCTGATTACATTATCCTTTTTTTTTTTTTTAAATAAGTAGGAATTTCCCTCCCTCATTACATTTTCCTTTTATTTTTATTTCCTTGTTCCTCCTCCTAGCTTCCTATTTCTTAGCTTTTCAGTTTTCTAATTTCACTTTTTTGGTGTGTATTTTTCTAATTCAATTTTCATAGCTCTGTGGAAACTAATCCTCCATCCAATTCTCACAATTATGTTTCTGAGACAGAAAGAGTACATTGGATGGATATGTTTAGGGTAAGAACACAAAATGTGAACACAGTTAGCATGCACTTATTTTTAGTTCATAATCATGTCAGCATTCTGTGTGTTGAAAGAAAATTGAAAACCAAACTAAAAACATTTCTATATTGAAAATTACGTATTAAAGTTAGAGTATTTTTAAAGTGCATATATTTGAAAGGTCTAATAAGCTATGCTACTGAAGGATTTGATTTGATTTGTTTTAGCAACAATAAAGTTTTAATTTCATACTGTCATAATTGCTAATGTGTGTGGGTATGTATATGTGTACTTTTTTACATATTAAATTAATTTCATGTCTTTCTGTGGCCCAGACACTGTACAAGGTAAAGAGAATACCTAGTCAAAAACAGTCCCTGCCTTCAAGGAGTTTTCATTTTATTGTAGGTTAACAACTTGTGTTAAGTAAAACAATGTTTGTAAAATGCAAATTTTTTTCCCCCTTGGTGGCTGGGGAGAAAGCATAAAACACCAAGATAATTAGGAGGAAAACCTTTACTAGAAACCAAACAACAGGTTTTGAGAGATGGATGTGAGAGGAAAGTGAAAGTGAATTCTAGGCACAGGCAGGAGGAATAGAAATGAAATGTTGTGCATGGGAACAATTTAATTTAAACATAGAATTCATGAGTGAAGGGGATGTGAAAAGTTCAGAAAAGCATCTGTGGATGTTAGGATTACAAGGTGAGAACTCAGGTTGTCTGGACAGTTCTCTGGCTCAGAATTCACACCTTTAGTTCCAGCCTTTAGGGGGAGTTTACACCTTTAAAGGGAGTTCTGAAAAGGCGTTTATACAACCTTTATAAGGAGCAAGTTCATTGGTTGAAGTAATTTTCTCACAAGCTCCATTGAGTTCTCACTACAATCTCTGATAGGATAAAAAGAGGAGGGCAGGAGGGCAAGGGGTTGGTCTACTCTGGGACAGAGTTGGGATGGCACTCTGGAGGAAGAAGAGTCTAGTCTGGGATTGAGTTGAGACGGCAGTCCCCAAGGACAACTTAGAGACGACCAGACCTTCACAATTCCGGACCTTTACATTTTGGTGCCCAACGACATAATATAATGTAATATGCAAAATATCTTATCAAGAACTTCATTGAATCACTCAATGAATGTAGGAAAGATTTCTTTTACATTCTCGCAAGAATGGGTGCCTATGTTAGTAGACACTTCTCAAGCTGCAAAGGTAGTTATGAGGTTTGGCGCAGGGCAGAGAGTTGTGGAAAACCCTTCTGGTCGGTGCAGGTCCAACATGAAATAATTCACAAACCCGAAAAGTTAGACTGGCAAAAAAGTTTATTGGCACTGAGAAGTCAGGTTTTGTTAGGAGGCTGACTTCCTCAGTGGCAAAATCCCATCAGGCATAAACCAGGGATGTGTTAACACTGAGAAGTGGGGATCTCTTCTCAGTGGGCAGTGTCCTGGCAGGCAATTATGCCAAGGAGGAGAGGGGTTCCTTGACAAGACATGGTCCTGCTTTGAGCCTCTGCCAGGTCTTGACAGAGAAGCAGGTGAGAAATAAAGAGGGATTAACGCTGAAAAGAGAATGTCTTCTCAGCGGGCAGAGGGTCCTCATAGGCAGCTATGGTTTGGTCCTGGTTTTTAGGTCCTCTGGAAAGAAATGAGTGAGCAGAAATCTATTTTATCTTTGCTAGGGACTGGGGGCAGTTTGAGTTGAAATCAGAAGATCTTCCAATTGAATGTGAGTGTCCCTGGACAACTCACAACTCTATAGAGGGTGTAACAGAATGAAACTATTTACCTTCCTTCCCTAGGGCCGCTCTTTTTCTGGGGAGAGTTCAGGAGTTCAAGGAGAATTTCTCAAGCATTCTCCCCAAAGTCAGAAGACAGCTTCAGGGTTCTCCTCATCAGTTGTAGTATTTTATCTCCTGTCCTGAAACAAAAGCCCCTCCTCTCAATTATCCATTAATTGGGTGTTACAGAAATTATAGAATGTGAATCTTTATTTCTCATTATGTAGCCAGTCCCTGTCTTTGATATTTGTCCTTGTGAGTTTCTGTTTTCTAATTTAAGTTTTATTGCTCCAATTTAATTTTTCTTAACTTTGGAAACAAAATTCTCATCTATTCCTCTATTGAAGAACATGGATTTTTATCTGGTATATAAAGGAAGCCAAAAGACAAAAAATGAGGAAGAAAATTCCAGACCTGGTAGAGAGTGATATTTAATAGCAAGGAAACTACTGTTGAAATGATAATATAAAATACATTTGGGAGAACATATAAGATAAAAGAGTAATGGTTAAATTTTGAGCATAAAGAAATTGAAATATCTGTCACAGGGTTACAAAGATGTGCCAGTATGTAAACTAGTTCATAGGCTTAACTAAATATGACTAGATGAGTCATAATCATAAGGTGATTGAGAAATGTGGTTGGGGGAAACGACTTTTAAAGTCTGGGGTCTAAAAAGTCAGGGTATGACTGACTAGGCCCTAAAAGCCTCTGACAATACACTAATTAAAGACAACTTTAGCGTTTCAGACTTGATTGGATGAACTAACAATGGACTCTAATGACATAGTCTGGGGAAACTGGTCTGATTATGATTGAAAATTGGAATCCGATGGTCCCGTTTTAGTAATTCCCGATTTAGATTTCACATCACTATTAATAGATCTAAGGGTATGTGGAAGGGATAAGTGATCAAGGAATGAAGAACCTTAGTCTGGGATTTGCAGAAATTTCTACAATTCTGATCTCTTAATTGGGACTATGGTCTTATGCCTCCTATTCAATAGGTAGCAGTGTAAGAATCATTTTTTTTCATACCACACTAAGGTAAAGACTTTTTTCCAGGGTTGGGTCTTAGGAAGAAATCTTCTCTAACCAGCATACTTCCTTTCTGTAGCTAAAAGCTATTTGCATAAATCCAGTTATATACAAAACAAGAATTTTAAAATTCCCAAATACCCAGATTCCTTTGCAATTCTGACTGAAGAAACAGAAGACAAGAACACACACAACACACACACACACACACACACACACACTTTTTTATAAATCAATCCACTTCTGATTCACTGCCCTCATTTTGGAGTGGAGTAGTGTGAGTAACAACTCCTTTAGCCAAGAAGTTCAGTGAAAAACTCCTTTGAATTTACCGGGGGTGGGGAAGGTGGGGGGGGTGGAGGGGGAGGAAGACTGACAATTTCTCAGAGTGGGGCATCTGCCCAAACAAAATAACAGTATTTCCTAAAGGGCCATCTTCTGGGGGCATTAGATAAATTTTTATAGCCAGCTACCTTTCATTGTTCCTTTTCCAAGGTTCACAATATCTTGTCCTTTTTGATGGAGGACTCACTTGATCTTACCAAAGGAAAATGGGAAAATCCTTACAGACTGGAACCGCTTAGAGTTTTCCAATACCAAAGGGAAATTGGACACTTTTACAGACTTTAATCACTTAAATTCTTCCAATCCCAATCAGAGTCAACCAAGCAGTTTACCAATTCTTGGCAAAGGGAAAGGCCTCCAATCTCTTTTGAGCTCTCCCCCTTTCACTCCCTCCCCTCTCTCCTCACCCTCCCCCCCCCCCCAGTTGCTTGCCCTACCTGGGTTGTGTGCTATTTACCTGACTAATTTCAAACATTTCTCGCTGACATCTCCTGGATCAAATTGATCTCCTATCTTCATTTTTCCTTTTTTTTTTTTCCCCCAAGTGTCTTTCCGGGAATTAATCCAATGGGATGGAAGTTCCCAAGTTGAGTCCAAGGACCACAGAGAATTCTCAGAAGGGGGCCTGCCCAAGGGTTTGGTATGAAAGAGACCCCTCACAAACCGGAATATCCCAAAACTGTTGAGGTTGGGAAGGGACCCCAAAAGGTTTGGGGTCACAGATCTGTGTTGTGAGGTGTTTCAAAAGAATTTGTAGACTTGAACCTATATCCAAGTCAAGGGGCAAAGTTTATTGTAATTGTAATGCCAATTTAACTGGGGCCAAGTTCCAAAAAGATTTAGCAAAGAATCAGGAGCAAGAAGACAAATTTATCTAGTTCATATCATTGATATCTTGAGATAGAATTGAAGAGTCACCTCAGGAATTTGGTTATCACTAACCAGCAAACCTAGCCAGAAGATTTAAGAATCATTAACAGACAAGATTGTTAGAACAATAGCATCCTAAGGTTAGAGAGTCTCAGGGTCACTAATATATCTTTCCTTAAATTTTTTTTCCCCCTGAGGCTGGGGTTAAGTGACTTGCCCAGGGTCACACAGCTAGGAAGTGTTGTGTCTGAGACCAAATTTGAACTGGGTCCTCCTGAATTCAAGGCTGGTTCTCTATCCACTACGTCACCTAGCTGCCCCTCTTTCCTTAAATTTAAGGGAAAAATTATTAGTATTTTCCTAGGCCAAAAGATTTAGTCATTAACAGAACAATAGGATTCTTGGATCAGAGGGGCCTCAGTATCACAAATTCCAAAGCTAGGAGATGTGGACAGATTGTTTGAACAAAAGCCCCTAAGGTCAGGGAACCTTCAAATTATTGCTGTCTCTCTTAGAAGCTGTGTGTGTGTAAGTATAAGACATCAGAATGAGTCTCCAAACTTGTGTAGGACATCTACACTTATCCAAATTAAATATCAGAGACTCTTCAAGGTAAAAAGTTAAAAAAAAAAAAAAGATTTATTACAATCTCCTGAGAGAGTCCAGGCTTACACTTAAACATATGAAATTTATCCCAGAGATAAGATTACTAGTAAATAACTAAAACTCTTTACCCACCAAGGACCTAAATGCTGATTAAGAAGTGGGGAGCAACAGGAGGGGAAATGTTCATCCAAGACCCAACACTTTCAGCTTTTTATAACTCAACTTGTTCTTGCCGTCTCAAGTCACAATTAGGACTTAGGTTGAAGGCCACATCTTTATGAGAGGTCTTTACTCTGTTTATCCCATTCGTTAACCAAATCTTCATCTGTCACCTATATTTGTTCATTAATATTAATCACAAAACAGTTCTGGGATGCAGGGTTCCCTGGTTATTTCGGAATTGTTGGTTTTGTGCAGCTGAGCAGTTAGTCCTCTGTCAAAGTAGATTAGAATGCCATCAGTATGTTGGGTTCAATGTACCATGTATCTTGACACTATGACTTTGGAGCTACCACAGGTGGGCACAACTAGTCTACAGGAAAATTTGGAGTAGAGGTACTTCTAAATTTGTGTATCAAGTTTCTTTTGAGCTATTTCCATTCTACTTTGTTAATAGAATATAGCACCTTTGATGCAGGCATGCTATGGCTGTGCTGTCTTGCTAGGTTCTCTTCTATCTCACAATGGGTTCCAGCTCTTCAGAAAGACCTTCAGTGTCCTTGTAATGCCTCTCCTTGACCTTCCTGTAAAAGGAGATTTCCATGCCTGAGGTCTCTATAGGGTAGTCTGTTAGGTACTCAAACCACATGACTACCCATGAAAGTTGTTAGCATTCGAGTACAAAACTAAAGTCATTTTGCCCTGGATATATGAATTCGCTATGGATTATTCAGTGCATTTCACATAAACATCTTAGGTTTTACTTTGCCTCTTTTAATCAGCAAAATTGTCAAAGTCTAAAAGGACATCCTTAAGCTTAAATTATTTGCACTGTTTTTTCAGCATTTAGTTTTTTTTCAGAATATTTTCCTATTTTGTTTCACATTCTTCATTTTGAATTGTTTGAAAATTGAGACTTGTTGAACACAGCATAATTATGATGATAAAAATGAGAAAATATAATGAATGTGCAAAACCAAAAAAAGTATTCATTTGATTCCGGTGACAATGAGACCATCACTTAAGTTTTCTCTACAGGTGACAATCTAAAAAGTGATGAGAATAAAGTTCTCATTGGAATTTGGGTACCAGACAAAAGAGATGAGAATCACAATATCTAAAAGTCCAGGGGATTGTAACAGCTAAATATTAAAATACTCTGATCTGATTTTATTACATCAAAAAAAGTCCAATTTGATTTTTATGGGTTTTTTTTCTTTAATTTAATGAGTCAGTGCTTAGTAGATTGCAAAAAAAAGTTACATGTTTACAGTAAGGCTGTGTGCTAAGTGGTCCTTTACATTAGATGAATTAAAGTTCATTGGTCTTATTTTACCTGATAAATCTGCCCATAAAAAGTATTTAGAAGTTCCCAGGAGTTCCATAAAAATATACCATATAATTGATGCCTACATATAATGTATCTTTGATTTTATTTGAAAACTGAAAGGAAGCAAAATTTATTTCAGCTCAAGTTTTGCTACCAATTCTCACTGTGGATCTTTTATTGGAAATTGTTACAAGGCCTTTATTTGTGATATATTTGATCAGTAAGTAATTACTGTCTTGAAAGGCATGCCATTCTTTGCCCTTTTTATGTTTTTTTTTTGGGGGGGGGTAATATGGAAATTTTTTTACATGACTTCATGTATATTTAATATTGCTTGCCTTCTCAATGAGTTGAGGATGGTGTAGGAGAATTTGAAAATTGAAATTTTAAAAAAAAGACACGTTAAAAGAAAGGGGAAAGGCATGCTATATCATTTATCCGTTTGAGAACACCTGTATTTATTAGACCTTTGGTTGATGCAATGCATTTAGTATTTTAGCTTTTCTGTATTTGTGCAGTTTTAATGTACTAGTATATTGCCCCCCCCCCCCTTTTTTAAACATACTGTGTTAAAACATAACAGTGGAGAAAAATATTTCCATTTATTTTGTTTTTCTAGGGTTCTTTCATATCTAATTTTTCTCTAATTGTATTTAGCTTCATCATTTTGTTACTTTTTGGTTAGATTTATCTAGGTACAGTAAATTGAGTTTCTTTATACAGTTTTATTAGCTGTTTGTTTCTTCCTTTAAGAATTTAGATGCAATGTAAATTTGGCACATAGCTTTTTAGTACTAAAAATATTTCAGTGTTTATAATGCCTTTTCTTTAAGCTAAGGTCTTTAACCTTAAAAAGGCCAGTCTCCCACTGAATCCAGGGCTACCTTCTGTTCCGATTTATATCTTGTCACTGTGCTGGTGACTTATTCACTTAAATCTAATTCAGTTACATGTCATGGCATTATTTCCTTGATGTCATGGTCCTCTGAGAAAGGACAACCACAAGTAGCAATTATATGGTGCTTTTTAGCAAAATATAGCTTTCCTTGTTTTTTCTTCTTAAATTAGATACAATCTTACTTTTGATTTGCCCAAAATTATGATTACTTCTCTTCCCTTTTAAGCTGAAGGTAAATTCATTCTTCTCTAGTCTTTTATGAGTCTTTTGTTTCAGGGGCATTTCTTATAAACGTAATTGTTGGGTTTGAGTTTTTAATTTCTTCTCTTCACTTCCATTTTACAAATGAGTTCATCTCTCTTCTGTTATAATTTATTGTTCATGTTTACTAATTGTTTATTTCCTTCTGTCCTATTTCTTTTAATACTTTTTGGGGGAGGGGTCGTGTTTCCAAACCTCTGAGAGTTTTGGATGGTATTGTTTTGTTTTGCATGTTGACTAATCTCTCTCAATCCACTTTCCCTCTTATTGCCAATTTTTCCCTTAACCCTCTCCCCTTCAGTTTGTTTGTCAGATGAATATATGTTTTTACTCAGGTGAGTGTGTGTGTATATATATATATATATATATATATATATATATTCTTTCCTTCTTTAACTAGTCTGGATGAAAGTGAAACTAGTCTGGTTTCAACTCCTTCCCCCATTCTCTTTTCCTCATATAGACTTCTACTTTGATATTTTACTTTTTCTAATTCTCTTTGCTTTTCTCTTACTATATTCCTCTTCCCCATCTGTTCTATTCTTTAAAACATAATAGAAACATTCCTGTCTTCTTTGTTATTAGACCCCCTTCTTGACTCCTGATGATAGTTAAAAGCATAGATGTATCATCTCCCCATAGTTAATAAAATTACCTTATCTTATGGTTTCATACATTTTATTTTTTAATGATGTGATGCCTATGTTTTAAAGTTTTCATCAGATTTCATGTTCAAGTCTGATCTATAAGTTTAAGAATGCTTAAAGTCATATAATTTATGATTATTTTTTTCCTTGTGGTTGCTATTCAGTTTTGTTGGATAATTTATCCTGGGTTGGAATCTTAGGTTTTTTCCCTTCTGTAATATCGTTTCAAGTTCTATATTTTTTGTAGTGTGACTGCTAGCTCTTTTGTGATCCCAACTGTAACTCCTCATTTGACTTTTTTTCTTTTCTGGCTTCTCTTAGTTATTTTTTTGACTTAGGTTTTGTTTGTTATATTCTATTTTGTTCACTGGTTTTAAGAGATTGTGCAATTTTCTTTTATTAATTCTTGAAATATGTCTAAGCTACTTTTGGTAATAGCTTTCAGGTAGTCCAGGGCTTTAATTATCTCTGTTTTCTAAGTCACTTATTTACTTAGCGAAAGCTTCCATTTTCTTATTTTTTCCAGACCTTATGTTTTAATATTTCTTGGTGACAGAGCCATTAACTTTTATTTGACTGATCCTAATTTTTTTGGATAAAGTTTTATACTGTTTCCAAGGCACTAATTATTTTTTCACATTTTCTTCCTTTAGCTCTCATTTCTTTTTTTCATTGCTTTCTCTACCACTTTTATTTTTTTATGCCATTGTTTTTATTTTTGAAAGTGTTTTTCATGAAATGCTACAAATTAATAAAAATTTACAAAATAATCAGTTTTAATTTCCAATATGATATCAATAGCACCCACATAAACCAAAGATTTCAGGGTCTTTAATAAGGAATTTTGAGAATTACTGATCTAGATTTTTTAGAATTAGTTGAGAACAATGCTGGTTCCTGAAATACTATGCTTTTTTTAGCTTTTCTGGAATTAGATTGGCTCTTTTGATCTAGAGAAAAGGCAGTGGAAAGGAACAGGTACTTGATCCTGGTTCTGGTCCAATTCTACCCTCCTGAGCACTGTCTAGAACATTCTCCATTAATGGACATAAAAATTTTGATTTGAAGTAACATTCCCCCCCCCTTTTTTTTTTAATCTTTTTATTCTCAAAACATGCATAGATAAATTTAAACATTGACCTTGCAAAACCTTGTGTTACAAATTTTTTTCCCCTCCAACCTCCCCCCCCTTAAATAATCACATATGTTAAATATGTGCAATTCTTCTATCATTTGGGTTTTTTTGTTTTTGTTTTTTTTGATAGGGTTTTTTTTTTTATTATTATTATAGCTTTTTATTGAACATATGTATGGGTAATTTTTAAACGTTGATACTTGGAATCACTTCTGTTCCAACTTACCCTTCCTTCCCTCCAACCCCTCCCCTAGGTGGCAGGCAGTCTCATACATGTTTAACACGTTAAAGTATATCTTAAATACAATATATGTGTACATATTAATGCAGTTCTCTTGTTGCACAAAAAAAATTGGATTTAGAAAGGTAAAAATAACCAGGGAAGAAAAACAAAAATGCAAGCAGTCCACATTCATTTCCCAGTGATTTTTTTTTTTTAAGTAAATTTTTATTGACAGAACATATGCCTGGGTAATTTTTTACATTGTCCCTTGCACTCATTTCTGTTCTGAACCCTCCACCCCCTCCCCTAGATGGCAAGCAGTCTTTTATACATGTTAAATAGTATATCCTAGATGCAACATATATGTGCAGAACCGAACAGTTCTCTTGTTGCACAGGGAGAATTGGATTCAGAAGGTAAAAATAACCTGGGAAGAAAAACAAAAATGCAAACAGTTTATGCTCATTTCCCAGTGATTTGAAACACCCTTTCATATATTTTTTGGTTTTTAAAATAATTTTTTAGTTCCTTTAAAAAAACAAACAAATAGCTCTTGTAGAAATTCTAGTAGGATTTTTGTTCAGGCATCATTTTTCTTTGAAGCTTTGCTTGCAGATGTTTTTACTTCCCTATCACCATTAGGGTTCTTTATGTTGGGTTTCTTGATTTTGTTTGCTTACCAACCTGCTTCTTGCTCATTTCTGGAGGTAATAGCTGGACAGTGGTCTTTGTATCCTGCTGCTTTCACAGATTAGTCTTCAAGTACTTACAAGCTTTCATAGCCTCTCAAAATGATAGTATCCAGGGCTGTCTGCTTATTCTGCTCTGTTGGTCTGAGCTCTTTTAAGTGACCTAGCTTTGGAACTTTGGGGTTGTTTCTGGCTAGTTAAATAGTAGACTACTGTTGGACTCATTTGTTTATTAGCCCACTGGTAGGCTTTTGCAGGTTTCGAATGAGTGAAGAGAAGGCTCCTTTTGGTTCTTTGCTTGTTTTCCTAGGCTATAGACTAGAAACAAGTACCTGCTGTAGTTCTGGGATGAGAGCCACACTCCTGCTTTTTGTATCTAAATTTGTTTCATGTTTATCATATGGCTTAAGGCTTACTAGTGCCAGTTCCTTTCTGCCACCCTAACTATGTATTACCCCTTTAGTTCTTCTGGAACACAGAGTTGCCAGGTGATGAGACTCTTTAGTTAAGGAAAGATCCCCTAGATAGAATCTTCCTGCCCTGGTGCCCAATCTCAGCTTTCACTTTTTAGATGCTGAAATATGCATACAGTAGGCTTCTGCTCAGACCCCACCCTCAGTTTCAACCAACCTGTCTGCAAATTATTCTTGGGTGAAAGAATAACTCACTTTGACTCTTTGGTTTTCCTATTAAAAATTTGGTCTGGTGTTTTTTAGGACGCATTTCCTGTTCTACCTTTTCTACTCTGCCTCTGAAATAGTATTTCTTAATGTGAGTTGGAGTATATTTGTTTGACATGTATCACCCCCAGTACCCAGGCTGTGTACTAGTAAGGCTTTAATTGATGCTGGAGAAAGAGCGGGTTTTCCCTGTCCTTAGCCACTTGCTTGCTGGTGCAGTTACAATTAAGTCTGGGTCTTTGCTCCTCCTCTTTAATCAAGCCTTGGGCTTGATATATAGGTTTGTAAATCATCTGCATAGATGTGATTGTATTGTGAAGGCTGATGAGATTGCTAGGAGATAATATGTAGGAAGAGAAAGGGCTCCAGACTGAGCATTTAGGGAATACTCAAGGTTAGTGACATGATCCAAATGATGATTCAACAAAAGGAACCTGAAAAGTGATTAGACAAATAGGGAGAAAACTAAGAGAGGAATGTTAGAAAACCTGAGAGAAGAGAGAGAAAAGTCATGAGAAGAGAGAAATATCACGAGGGAAAAAAAATCCCAAAGTTGATGATGCAAAGATTAGGCAATTAAGGAAAAGATCATTAGTATCTTTGGTAAAAGCAGTTTCAGTTGAATTAGGTAAGAAGCCAGATTATAGAAGATAAATTAGAAGAGGGAAAATGAAAGCATTGGGTTATTGACATCCTTTTCAAGGAATTTAGCTAGAGATAGGGAAGAAATGCATAGAGTATTAGCTAGCAGGGCTTATAAGATTAAAGATTCCCCCTCCCTTCCCCAATTGGGGAAATCTCATGGGATTGCTTGTAAGCATTATGGAAGAAGCCAGTAGTAGATAGGGAAAAATAACATTTGTTCCAGGATAGAAATCTTGAGAAAAAAAGTTACAAATGCAATCTGTTTATTGAGCAAGTTTAGCAATTGCCCCTAAATGGGATCAGTGACTTATCTAAAAAAAAAACCCTGATAGGGATGATTAGAATCCTTTATAGTGATTAGCAAGATTATAGAGCAAACTATTGAATAACTTTGGCATGGCTTCATATTGGCTCCACATTTCATTGAGGTGGTTGGCTAAGTTTTACTTCCTTTCCATTGATAAAGGAGACCAGTTCTCAGGTTATGGGATTAGTTTGCAGTTAATGGATATAAAATTGAAAATTGATTTTTTTTAAAAGCTAAGTTTATTTTTTAAGTAATAGTACCTTTTTGTTTTTCAAAATGCAGGCAAAGATAATTTTCAACATCCACCATTGCAAAACCTTGTGTTCCAAATTTTTCTTCTTACTCCCCTCCCCCAGACAGCAAATGATCCAATATAAGTTACTCATGTGCAATTCTTAGTATTTCTACATATATTATGATTCACAAGATATCAGATCAAAAGTGTCAAAAGATAAGGGGAAAAAAACCCAAGTAAACAAATAACTTTGCCAATACAAAAAGAACTGCTACAAACATTTTTGCACATGCGGGTTCTAAAAACTAGATTTAAAAACACCTCTCTTTCACTATTCCTTACCCTTGCTACTTCACTTACCAGCTGCATTTTGAAGGAGTTTTGGAGGAAAAAAGTGAGGCTGACTTTGTTCAGCGCACTTATTTAAATCCAGTTCACATGCATATCTATGGTATCAGCCTGATATCTTTGTTTCTTATGATACAGACCTTCATGTCTGTATGTACACTTTTTGAGCTTATCTTGTCCAACAGTTTGAGATATTGGTCTGCCAGACTGCTTTTCAGTTTTCCCAGCAGTTTTGTTCACATAGATCTTGACGCAGTACTGAGATCTGAAGAATTTATGAAACACTAGGTTACTGTGCTCATTTGCTTCTATAGTACCAATTTGTTTTTACTATTGCAGTTTCATAGTATAATTTAAAATCTGGTATTATTGATCCCCTAATTTTTTGAGCTAAGCTGATCTAACTTAGTGTTAAATTTAATTTGTTTCCATGCCTTGGCTTATTCATGCTAGGCTTTATGCCTGTTATTCCTGATATAGTCTTTATAATAGAGAATATAGTGTCAAAATTTCACCCTATTCAAATCATGGTGGCTACTGTGTTTTATTCTTTAGACTATTTTTCTCTCTTCTTTTTCAGAATTCATTATTTGCCTCATCTTTCTCTTCTCACCAACTCCAGCCCTTTCTTATCCCTAACTTTAATTCATGTTGACATTCTATCAAATCTCTAACACTGAATACCTAAATTTCCTTAAAATCCCATGAATGTATACCTTCATTTTAGCTTGAAAGAGGAGTGGTCATATCTTGAATCTCCCTATTACCCATATCTTAATCTTCTGACTTTCTGTCCTGTTTCACCCTTCTACACTTGTCTTAAGCTCATCTCATCTCTAGTTACCCCTGTTTTCACTTCATTTCCTTCCCTTTCAAATCTTGATCCTGAAATTAGCCAAAAATTCCTGTTTTTATCCCCTTTTCCCTACTTCTCTATATACCACAGAATTCTTCTCTGCTTTGTTCTATTATTGATAATTCTTAGTCAGATCTCAGCCTTCCATCATTTTTCCCAGTAGCTACCTCTGTTATGTGATGGTGAATGGAGCTGGTGTGAATAAAGTAATTCAGATGACTGCACGGTATAAATTTTTTATTCATTTTTAACATTTTAACATCACATCAAGGCAGGCATTTGAGTAAAAATGGGATAAAAATCTCTTATATTCCAAATCTTCTCTTTTTCACTCAACTCTCACATATCTTTTTTTTGGCCATCTATCCCAATTCCTCAAACAAGCTAAAGGACTTTGTTTCTTAATTTACTGAGAAAAGTCAGCACGTTCAATATGAACTCCCAAGTTCTTTGATATCTTCTCCTACCCTTCTCCTGTTCTCCCTTATCTCTGGCAATGAGGTAACTTTTCTTAGCACTATTGTATATTTACTCTTAATCCCATTCCTTTTTATTTTTTCAAAACATTTCTCTAATTATGAACTTCCATATGTGTGTTCTTTCTTTAAACATGCTTTCAGATTTTTAAAAAAGCTTTTTATTTTTCAAAACATATGATAATTCACATATAGATAATTCTGCAACATTAGCCTTTGCAAAACCTTGTGTTCCACTCCCTTCCCTCTTCTCTTTCTTTCAGATTGTTTAAAAAGCCTTCGCTAAATTCTAATATTCCTCATAACTGTTGTCATGTACTTTGTCAGCCAAATTTCTTAAGCTATTTGTTCTTGTTGCTTTTGTTTCTTCTCCTTTGTTTCATTCCCCAGCCCTTTGCCCTCTGATTTCTGACCTCAGTAATCAACAGAACTGTTCTCTAGTTACCAACTTAATATTTTTTACTTTTTGAAATTACATTTTTATTGATATCTTTTGTTTCTCCATTGCCCACCGTTCTTATGTTCCCTACCATATCTCTATATTTTTGAACCTGACTATACTTACAGCTTTTGCAAAATTGGAGAACCTCCCAGAGGTTCCATTTTGTAGACTTAACATTTGAGAACCCAGGATGCTTTGCACTTGATTAGTCAGAATAGAACTTAACTACTGTAAGGAAATAGGCCTCTCTAATTTTTTTGAAAGGGGAATAGTTTTGCAGTTACTGCCTTCATTGTCTAGTTCATCTCTCCTTTTTCTTCTCTCCATTTATTTTTTTACTATTTCTTGATATGCTGTTTGTGTGGATTATTTTATCTTGACTGTTTTCAGTTCTGACTAACTTTTTATTAAATTAAAATTTTTCTCAGGTGGTAGGAAATGTTTTATTAATATTTATCTCTCTCTCTCTCTCTTTTTTTTTTTTGTTGAAGTGCCAAGGATGATATTGATCTTGAAGCCTTGGCTGCAGAAATAGAGGGAGCTGGTGCTGCCAAGGAACAAGAACCTCAGAAATCAAAGGGTAAAAAGAAAAAGGATAAGAAGAAACAAGATTTTGAGTAAGCATGTTATTTTATTATTTTAAAAATTAAAGCTTTTTATGTTCAAAATACATGCAAAGATAGTTTTCAACATTCATCTTTGCAAAAACCTTGTGTTCAAAATTTTTTTCTCTCTCCCTTCCCTCACCCTTTCCCCTAGAGAGCAAGTAATCCAATATATGTTAAACATGTACAATTCTTCTAAACATATTTCCACAATTATCATGCTGCACAAGAAAAATCAGATCAAAAAGGAAAAAATGAGAAAGAAAACAAAAAGCAAGCAAACAACAACAAAAAAGGTGAAAATACTATGTTGTGATCCGCATTCAGTCCCCAAAGCCCTCTGAGTGCAGATGACTCTCTCCATCACAAGACCATTGGAACTGGTCTGAATCTCCTCAGTGTTGAAAAGAACCACGTCCGTCAGAATTGATCATCATATAATCTTGTTGCCATGTACAATGTTCACTAGGTTTTTACTCACTTCATTTAGTATCAGTTCATATAAGTCTCTTCAGGACTTTCTGAAATCATCATGATCGTTTCCTATAGAACAATAATATTCCATAACAGTCATATGCCATAACTTGTTCAGCCATTCCCCAAATGGTGAGTATTCACACAGTTTCCAGTTCCTTGCCTCTCCAAAAAAGGATTGTTACAAACATTTTTGCACATGTGGGTCCTTTTCCCTTTTTTATGATCTCTTTGGATTACAGGCCCAGTGGAGACACTGCTGGATCAAAGGGTATAAGCATATTATTTTTAAAGAAAAAAGTAATTTCTGCTTTATTTATATTTGATTCACTTACTAATCTGTCTTAAAATTTCTTTTGGTTTCTAGTGAGGATGACATCCTGAAAGAGCTTGAAGAGTTGTCTTTAGAAGCACAGGGAGTCAAAATTGACCGAGAAACTACTACAGTAAAGGTGAAAAACTTGTCTCTTCTTGCTTAGTGAATTACTTTCATTCTTCTAAATAGCTACAAGCCACTAAATGTGGAATTGTTATTTCACAATAAATTTTACTAATTTGTGTCTAGTTTTACTAGGAGACAAAAACTACTTTAAGCTAATTTATATAAATTTCAAATGATTATTAAAATTATTGAATATTCCCTTATATTCAATAGTCTCAGATTCAGTGATTAGACTAAATAAATTTTTGCTCCAAGTTACATGTTCCCCTTCAGGTTCTTCAAATTGGGCTTTCTTTATATAATCATTTATTTATTAGATATGTTGAGTCAATGCCTTTTCATTTATTTTGAAGAAATTTGTGTTGCTTTTCATATAGTAGGAATTTATATTACCTGTCAATTGAAAGGGATACCGGGGTCTTTTACCTTAATAAGCCAATTTTACTTTGGGATATAGCTGACATATTTCTATTGTTTATCAGTTTTTTTTCCCCTAGGAAGAGAAGTTCAATCTTTCTTCTACCGTACTGCCCTTTAAGCAGTCATAATGTTTCCTAACATTACCAAGAAGTTCCTTCCCTTGATCTCTTATGGTATATCTTGCAATGTCCTACCCTTCCTTAGTTGTTTTGCATTTTGTGAAACATCTTTCCAAAAAATATCCTCAGAAATGAACAGGATACTGCTAGATTAAGCAGGTTTTCTTTGTTTATTTGTTTTGCTTTTTTGATTGGGGCAATTGGGGTTAAGTGACTTGCCCAGGATCACCCAGCTAGGAAGTGTTAAGTGTCTGAGGCCAGATTTGATCTCAGGTCTTCCTGATTTCAGGGCTGGTGCTAGGAGTTTTTAACTTTATTGATGTTATATATCTTTTTGAAATGCTAGTGAAACTTTTACACACTTTCTTAGTATTAAAATTCTAAATAAGTTGAATTGGGCTTACTTTGTTTCTCTGCAGTTGACCCACTTACAAAATTTATTGTTTTGGAGGAGTATTTTTGTTTATTAGTATTTTGGAGGCCAAAGAACTCCAACAACTTAATAATATTAAATATTAAATAATAGATTTAAAAATTGGATGCCAAGAAAAGAAATTACACTGGCTTGTTATCAAAATACAAATTTTCTTAAATCCAAACTCACAGACAATAAGAGCTTGATGTAGATAAGAAGATGCACATTTTGCATCTTGTTCAGTGAAGCTAAAACCTTGCTAAAATCTCTTTTTCTTATTAGGTTATCTCAAATTACTTTGTACTCCACTGAAATCTCAAGATCTTTTCCTACATGAACTAATAAAATCTTCCCAAGACTCAAATTGGTTCTTAGTACTTAAAATAGCACTTATATTTCACTGTTCTTACATTTTGAGATCCTAATTCCAACCAGTGGTATGTTAAAGTTTAAGAAAAAAAATTATAAGGCTGAATTTGATTTTCCTAAATAAAAAAAAAATACAAGATATTTTTCTTGAATACAAACCTTTTAAAAAGGCAACCTATTGAGGAAGTTCCTAGACATATCCATACTTAAAGAATATGTCTAGACAATTCATGAGAAGATGAAAATAAATAAGATACTAAGATAAATTTTAAGGCTTTATTAGTCAAATATAAAAAATAATATGATCACTCTTGCATTGATAAATTAACATAGGGATGGAATAGGCTTGTTCTTTTTTTTTTTTTTTAAATAAGATTTTTTTATTTAGAATTTTTTTTTCACAGTATATATGCATGAGTAATTTTTTTTTAAATAATATTATCCCTTTTATTCATTTTTCCAAATTATCCCCCCCCCCTCCATTCCCTCCCCCCGATGACAGGCAATCCCATACATTTCACATGTGTTACAATAAAACCTAGATACAATATATGTGTGTAAATACCATTTTCTTGTTGCACGTTAAGTATTAGATTCCGAAGGTATAAGTAACCTGGGTAGATAGACAGTAGTGCTAACAGTTTACATTCACTTCCCAGTGTTCCTTCTCTGGGTGTAGTTGTTTCTGTCCATCACTGATCAACTGGAAGTGAGTCGGATCTTCTTTATGTTGAAGATATCCACTTCCATCAGAATACATCTTCATACAGTATCGTTGTTGAAGTATACAACGATCTTCTGGTTCTGTTCATTTCATTCAGCATCAGTTGATGTAAGTCTCTCCAATAGGCTTGTTCTTTTAAAGGAGTAGGAATGGAGAGGCATTGTTCAGAAACCAATTTTGGCTTGATATGAAGAAAAGCTTCCCTTTTCTAAAGTTAGGATTGGCATGAATTCTCTAGTAATGGTGGTCATCATCGCAGAAGCTGGATGATCTATTTTTTGTCAACATTAGAGGGTATTTGTGCCCAGTTATGTGTTATATTATGTGACTGTCATGTAATGTGGAGTCAGATATGAATCATCTGTAAATTGATATTTATCACTTCCCTTGTCTGAATTACTGATTAAAGTGTTGAATAGCACTAAAACTTAGTAACTACTGCTTCCCCCATCTCATTTATTAAGTCATTACGTGTTCTAACTGCAGTATTCCAGCTGTTTTTTTCATCTTCTCCAGAAACAATTTTAAGTGTTTGATTAAAATCCTAGAGAACTGTATCTACATAATTCCCCTCTTCTACCAATCCAATAAATCCAAATTCCTTAAAAAGGAAAAAAATTTGATTTGGGTTTTGCATGACTTGCTCTTTATAAAGTCATTTTTGATCTCCTTGATGATTCCATTCCTTTAATAATATATTCTAGAAATATTCATGTCACAACATTAACTTATATTTTATAGGATTCATATACTTCTCTTTTTTTGAAAATGGACTATTTGCCCGTTAGTCTTTTATTTTTATTTATTTATGTTTATTTGTTACTAATCTTTTCCCTAATTATAAGTAAAGACAATTTTAAATTCATTTTAAATAATATTTTATTTTTTCCTCCAAATACATGACAACAAAATTTTAAACAGTTTTTTAAAAGTTTTATATTAATCATATTGTGATTATATATTAATCATGTTGTGAAAGACACAGACCAAAAAGAAAAATGAAAGTGAACAATAGTATGCTTCAATTTTCATTCAGATACCATCGGATTTTTCGCTGGATATAGATAGGATTTTTTTTATCTTGAGTCCTTTGAAATTGTCTTAGATTGTCTTGCTAAGAATAGCTAGCTGTGGTATAATGTTCTTCCTGGTTCCATTTAGTTTTTGCATGAGTTTGGGTCTTTCCAGATTTTTCTGAAACCATCCTGCTTATCATTTCTTAAAAGTTCAATAGTATTCAGTTACAATCCATGAGACAATTTGTTCAGCTATTCTTCAATAGTTGAGATCCCCATAATTTCCAATTACAAGTTTCTACTACAAAAAATGCTGCTATTAATATTTTTGCACAGATGCAGTTATCCCTTCCACAAGGGGGGAGGTGCAGCCTTGGAGATCTTAAAAATCCGTGTAAAATTTTTTGACCCTCCACTTGTAACTGAGATGATGATTTTCTTTTTATGAGGTGTTTAGAATATCTTATAATAAAATTTGGGTTTATACTTTATATTATACGTTTTATGTATTTCTGAGTTTCTAGAACTTTTTTGTTGTACTTTCCTTTGCACATCTGCAGCTTTCCCAAAATTCCCATTTAATTTCTTATACTGACTTATAAAACTGCGTAGAGAAAGTGGCAATGTGAAGGATAATTATAGTTTTAGTTGTATTTATTCATTTGTTTATCTCTTTGGAATATAGACCTTGTATTGGTATTATTGGTTATGCATATTTAGCCTTTGGGGCATAGTTCCAACTTGCTGCCCAAGATGATTGGATTACTTTACCAGTTTACCAATTATGTAATCTTGTTTCAATTTTCCCATGTCCCTCCAAAATTTGTCATTTTTTCTTTTCTGTCATATTTGCCAAACTAATAATTGTTTGGAGGCACCTTAGAGTTGTTTTAATTTGCATTTCTCTAATTAAAGCATTTAGAGCATTTTTTTTCCATATGTTTATTGAGACTTTGATTTATTTGATTAATTTGACAATTGCCTGCTTATATCCTTTGGCAATTATCAATGGATGAATAAATTGTATTGTAAATTTGGTTCAATTCTCTATTTATTTGAGAAATATTGCCTTTTTCTCTCTAAAAAATTTTCTCAACTTAATACTAATCTTGTATTGTGCAAAAACTTTTTAATATAATCAAAGCCATCCACTTTATATCTTATAATGCTCTGTCTCTTTGATAATATATTTTTCTTTTCATAAATAAACTTACTTGTCCTAATAATTTATAGTTATCACCCTTTATGTTCAAGTTATATGCCCACTTTGATCTTATTTGGGTATGCAGTGTAAGATCTTGGTCTGTACCTAATTTCTGCCAAATTGTTTTCACTTTCCCCATATAGTCCCAAAGATTTGGGTCTTTGGGTTTATCAAACAGTAGATTATTATGGTCATTTATTATTGTGCTTTATGTATTCTATTTCCTTCATCTATTACTCATTTTTAATACCAGATTGTTTTGATTACTATTTAAAACATAGTTTGCAAGGGTTCTGGTATGTTTAGGCCTCTTTCTTTCACATATATCTGTCAATATTTTTGATGTTCTTGACTCTTCTTCAGTCTTGATGTCCCATTAATATTTTACAAAATTTTCTAAACAGAATTGTTAATGCTTCAACATTCATCTCTGTTTAACTAGCTAGCTCTTTTATGCCCCAGAATATAGTTTTTCTGGGCAAGGTAATTAGAACTCATTATGACTAATTTGAGTTTTGAGTTTTCTCTTTGTCTTTTCTTGGATTTCATTTCTGTTTATTGCATTTTAGTTCTGTGATACCTAGCCTGAAAATTGTTGGAGCTTTTTTCCCCCCCTAAATTTCTGGATTTTTCAAGTGCAAAAAAAGAGATGAACATTTTGGTAGGAAAAGTAGACTAGAAAAAGAGTTATGTGTAAAACTATTAATTTATTATCTTCACCTTGCCTTTTAAAAAGAAGTAAATTATATTAATTATTTAGCCTTCAAGAGTTTCCTTACTTGTCTGTGACTTGGTGTGGGGTGGTTTTTTTTAACTTTTGTTTTCTTTGTGTTTAAATCTTTTAGTGACCCAATTTCTGGGGTTGGGTTGTTAGGGAGGTAGGGACTAAGGGATAACTGGGGAGGCTCGCATTGTGCAATATTATAACTACTTCCCTCCTCTCTAACAAATGAAAGTAGTTAAGTAAAACACACCTTCACATTTGCTGTGTACAAAAATGTATGTCTCATTCTTGTATTTTGAGTACAAATTTATTTTCTTTGTGGCATCATTAATTGTCTTAAGTTCTCTAATTTTATTAATTTCACTTTGTGTCAGTTAATGCATGTCTTCTTGTGTCAACTTGGCAAATAACTAAGTAAACCAAGCACTCTGCTAAGCACCACAAAGAAAGGGGGAGAGGGGAAACCAGGTGCTGCTTCAGATATCTCACACTTTGAAATTGCTTCTTTTGTCACTTCTCATAGAAGTAATTCTCTTTTTTTATGGAAAACACAGAAGTAAAATGATCTTTGTGTATACATTATCTTCCCTCCAATAGTTTATTTTTTCCAATTAAAGGTAGTTTTCAACATTCACTTTTATAAAATTGACTTGGAAATTTTTATCTTCCCCCCATCCCCATCAAGACAGGATATACAGTCATATTAAATTTATTTCCACATTGGTCATATTGTGATAGAAGAATTAGAAGGGGAAAACCATAAGGAAACAAAAGGAAAATATATATTTATTTCTCTAGAATTGGATAATATTTTCTATCATGAGTCTGTTGGAATTGTCTTAGACGAAGTTACAATTACTAGTCTGCCCTAGGCCCAACAGAGTACCTTTGACAACACTGACCTTTGCAGTGTCAACTTTACCTGGCTCACCTCCTCTGAAGCCTTCAAAGGTCTCTGGCCACAATCTCTTGAATCTATAGTTTAATAACCAGTAGCACGCTCAAGAACAGCCACGTGTAATCTTAAAAGCCTTTATTATATCTACTCAAATAATGCCCTGACTTGTCAGCTCCCTAGTGAATACCTGGTCTGAAGACCCACGTATTCTCTACCAAACTCCTTACCTCTTGGCTATCCATCAGTTTGGCTTGGCTTGGTTTGGCTTGGCTACCCCAGGTTAGGGAGTCAGGTTAAAGAGAGCGGCTGCCACACAGCCAACCAGGGAGAGAGCTGTCACCCATTATGAAGCTATCTCAATATGGGCAGGATCCCACCTACAGGGCAGCCCTATATCCACAGAGAATACTTCCTGGCCTCAATCTCCTGTTGCGCTGTGCCCGCCTATTTAAAGGGCCCTTACAATTCCCTTCTCTTGTTTTGTGGCAACCGCATCCTTACAGAGTAGAGTTCAGTTTATCAAAGTTGATCATTGCACAGCATTGCTATTATATATACCCACTTTTAAGTCTTTTCCCTTGGAACAAGAGTTCTTTTTTTGTGTGTTTGTATGTCCCTTTTTTAAATGTATAAAATACATAGCATCACAATAGAAACAAATTATGTTAAAATACATTTAAAAAGTATTTTTATAAATCGAGTTTATGAACTCCAGGTTAAGAATCCTTACTCTATATATTTTAGAAATGAAACCTTTATCAGAAACATTGGATGTAAAAATTATTTCCCAGCTTGCTATTTCCCTTTTAATTTTGACACTTTTTGTTTGTGCAAAAATCTTTTAATGTAATCATATTATCCAATTTGCATTTCATAATGTTATCTAGTTAGTCTAAATTGACTATATCTTGGTCTATGCCTAATTATTACAATATTATTTTCCTGTTTTCCCTGCAATTTTTGATAAATAGTAAATTCTTATCTCAGTAGATTTACTATAGTCATTGACTATTGTGTCTTCTGAACTTAACCTAGCCTACTAATCTAGTCTCTTTCTTTACAAATACCAACTAGTTTTGATGACTGAATCTTTATAATCCTAATTTAGGCCTTACCTTTGCTTTTTTTTCCCCCTCCATTAATTCCCTTGATAATCTTGATCTTTTGCTTTTTTTCCCCAGATGAATTTTATTTCTAGCTCTATGAAATATATTTTTTGGACAGTACATTGATAAGGCACTGAATAAGTAGATTAATTTAGGTAAAACTGTCATTAATTAGCTCAGTCCTCTCAAGAGAGCAATTGATATTTTTCCATTTGTTTAAATCTGGCTTTAATTGTGTTAAAAGTGTTTTGTAATTGTGTTCATAAAGTTCCTGGGTTGGTCTTAGCAGGAAGATTCCATATTTCATATTGTCTACAGTTATTTTAAATTGAATTTCTCTTTCTCTCTTGCTGCCAGTCTTTGTTGGTAAATATATATATATATATATAAATATTGTTGATTTATGTGGAATTATTTTATATCCTACAACTTTGCTAAAGTTTGTAATTGTTTTAAGTAGTTTTTAGTTGACTCTAGGATTCCCTAAATAACACCATCAATCACATTAATGATAATTCTTCTTTCTCCTTGCCTACTTCTAATTCCATTGTGTTTTATAGGTTTGTTTTTTTTTTTTTTATAATAAAGACCTCATTTCTAAAGTATAAAGAGAAGAGAGTCAAATTTATGTTAAATTAATGTTGACCCACATGGAAAAGGACCATACATGCTCAAAATATAGTACTTTGGGGGGGGGGGGCAAGGAATTGGAAATTAAGTGCATACCTATTAATTTGGGAATGGCTGAAGAATGAGGGTATTTGAACATAATGGAATATTTTTCTATAAGAAATCATGTTATCAAGAAATGGTGATATAAAAAATGTTGAGCAGACTGATTTCAGAAAGGCCTGGAAAGACTTAGATAAATTGCTGCTGCATGAACTGAGTAGAACCAGAATGTATACAGTAACTGCAAGATTATTTGACAACCAACTATGATAGACTTGGTTCTTCTCAGCAATCCATTGATCCAAGACAATTGTAATAGATTTAGGATGGAAAATGCCATCTCCATCCATAGAGACTGAATGTGGATTGAATTATACCTATTTTACTTTTTTTTTCCTTTTTGTGACTTTTCCATTTTGATTTCTTTCCCAATGTGAATAATATGGAAATATATTTAAAATGATTGTACATGTATAATATGTATCAAATTGCTTGATGTCTGAGGAAGGAAGTAAAGGAAGGAGAAAAAAATTTGGAACTCAAAATTTTACAAAAATAAATGTTGAAAACAATCTTACATGTATTTGAAAATTAAAATACTATTGAATTTTTTTTTTAATGTAAAAATTCAGGAAAGCCTTTTCCTTTTTTTGTAATGTGTTCAGTTTCTAGGGAGGAGAAATCAAAGAAAATCATTAAGCTACATTTTCTGTGCCTTTATATTTCTTATAGAGGAAGTGGTGAATCTGTTGTATGATGAGAACCACCACCAAGCTCTTTGGAGTGTATTGTTTGTGGGGTTGAGAAATTTTTGACCATGTGTCATTTAACTTTCTTTCAAAAAAAGAAATTTGGCATGAATTTTGAGGTGATCACTAATATGTTTAATAATTTTACATTCCTAGGCAGCAGAAAATAATGAAGAAGAATTCAGTACTTCAAAGCAAGAAAGAAAAAAGAAAGGGCAAAAGGGTAAAAAACAAAGTTTGGATGATGATAGTGAAGAAGCAGAGGAGAAAGAATCAAAATCAAAAAAGGCCTCCAAAACAAAACTTGAAACACTTTCTGGAAGTGAAGATGATAATTTTGATAAACTTTCTAAGAAGGGTAAGGGGAAAACTCAGAAGTCAAATAAAAAAGTAGAAGGTTCAGAAGAGGATGAAGAGAGCCTTAAGAAAGGTAAAGCGCGGACCAGGGCAGATTCATCAGGTGGTAGTGGTGATGACTCCGATGACTTCTCTCAATCCAGAAAAGCACAGAAAAAGATTCAGAAAAGTAAATCAGCTCTTCATGTTGAAAGTGGTAATGAAGATGATGACTCTTCTTTCAAAATTAAAACAGTGGCACAAAAGAAGGCAGAAAAAAAAGAACGAGAGCGAAAAAAGCGAGATGAAGAAAAGGCAAAATTAAGAAAATTGAAAGAAAAAGAAGAATCTGAAACTGGTAAAAAAGAGCAAACAAAGCAGAAAGAAACTCAGAAGAAACCAGAGGATGATGCATTAAAATCCAGAGTGGCTCTTGATGTTGGACCAACTCCTGTCTTGGAAGAAAAGGGAGATACTCTCACAATTGCAGAAGGTTGGTGATCTTAGAAGGAAAGAAAAATACAGGTGGCATTTTGTGTGTGTTTGTAAGACTTTGATCTTACCCGTAATTTACATACACAAATAATTCTCTTATTGGATCAGTTATTTGCAAAATAGTCTTAGTTTTTTGTTTTTGTTTTATTTTTCCAGGAAACCTTTATTCTTGGTTTTTACTATTGAGCATTTCATTATGAAATGATGGTTTTTTAAAGTGTCTGATGTTGAATTTATAGATTTTTCTAGTGGTCACTAACATTTATATGGCACTTAAATTTATTAGTGGGACCACAACCAAAAAAAAAATTGTCAAATCCTCTTTTGACAATTGCCATATTTCTCCCTCCTTCCTACTTTTTTCCCCATAATGAACAATCCCCTTATTGACTGTGTCCAAAAATTGAGTCTCATTCTGTATATGTTTCGATTTTATGATCTTTCTTCCAGGACCTCTTCCAGGAAGGTCATTAGTAATCTTCAGTATTGGTCCCTTGGAGTCTTGATTGATTGTTCAATTAATGAGAATTATTATCTTGAGATTGTTCATTTTTATAATTATTTTACTATAAATTATTTTCTGTTCATTTCAATCTATATCAGTTTGTACAGGTCTTCACTCTGAAATTGTCTCTCTCTTTTTTTTTTTTTCCAGCATAGTAATGTTTGATTTTATCCATATGCCAGGAATTTGTTAAGTGTTCTTCTGTTTCCAGTTCTTTATCACTACAAAAATGTAGGATCTTCTCTTCCCTCTTTCCCCATTTAAAAAAAAGAATTTATCATTATTAAAAGTATAATCTTGGAATTGTTTTAATTTGCATTCTCTTAATTTTTGATTTAGAATATTTTTTTATTCTCTTTCTGCTTCCCTCTCCCCCCTCACCTTCTCTATCTCCTTTCATTTTCTCTCTCTTCAAACCTTTTATTTGGCAAATGCTTTAAGTTTTATAAAACACTTTCCCCACTGCAATCTGTGAGGGGTAGAGTATTAGCATTTCTATAAGTGCTTGTTCCTCCTACTCTTCTTGTCATTCTCTCTCCCCTCCTCCCCCTTCACACACAATAACACACTCTTAAATATACTTTGATACGGGATAGTTCTTGGAAATCAGTTTTTAAGTTTTAAAAATCATGGCCATTAAATGTAAATTTTTTTACATTCTTAATGAAATTAAAACCTTGGTGTTATGTGTTCTAAGTTCTCTTTAGAAAGTTCTCTTTATAATAACATTAAAACCACAATATTGAATATCGGTGTAACCAAATTTGACTTAAGCAACACTTAAGCCAATTTCAGTGTATGACATTCACTCATTCCAAGTGATTCTTTGTATACAGGTTCTTTGGTCATTAACTCTTCCTTTTTATATGATTGTTGTTGGTGTGTACTCTGTTCTTGTATTTTTACTGTTTTTACTTTGCAATGTTTAGCAAAGATCTTTTCTAATTTCTTTATATATCAAATACTTCTTAGTCTTGATTTGATTATATACCATAATATTAATGTATCACAATTTAATCATTATGTTTTTGGGATTCCCCCCCCCCTTTTTGTTTGGTATTGAGTATTTACATAATAAACAAACAAAAAAATGAACAGAATTTATTTCCAATAATAGAATTGTTGATTTTGAACATATGATTATTTTTGTTCTTAGGACCAAATAGTTTGTTAAATGTTAAAGGCAAACAGTGAATATGTGTTTTAAATTTACATGTTTAAAAAAACTAATTTTATTTTCACCAATGAACAAGAAACCCTTGTAATTTATGTTTTAAGAGTTTCTACTGGAATTATCTGCTTTTTTTTCTCTTTTCTATTAGCTGATGATAATGAAAGTGACAAGAAGAAGAAAGATAAGAAAAAAAAGAAAGGAGAAAAGGAGGAGAAAGAAAAGAAAAAAGGTCCTAGCAAAGCTACTGTTAAAGCTATGCAAGAAGCCCTTGCTAAGCTTAAAGAAGAGGAAGAAAGACAGAAGAGAGAAGAGGAAGAACGCATCCGACGACTTGAAGAGTTAGAAGCTAAGCGTAAGGAAGAGGTATGTATTCAGGTTATATGTAGTTTCTTTAACTCTTAGTGAAGTAATTAATATTTTGCATAATTTCTCAAAAGCCATTACATTTATACTATCTTCAAAAAAATTGTGATTGAATTTCAATTCTTGGTTGACCAAATGATTTTAAAAATCTTCATGACTGATAGTCAAGATGTATGTCTTAACCCCATATCAGATCCCTACCCCTACCCCTATCTGGGGAAGCTAACATAAAAGTTGTTTATATGAAAGAATATGATTCATACTTGATACTTTTCTCACATTTTCAAATCATTACTCATGAATATTCATGCATGATATTTAAAATATTTTAGTTTAGAATCTTCACGTGTTAAGATGTACCGATCTGGTATACTGAGTAGAAAGTCAGGCTTTTCTTTAGGAAAACCCACATTTTTATTATAATCATTTTCTTCCCAGCCTTCCCTGGCTGCATCCCCCTCCACCCCTTCAACCCCTTCTGCTCCCATTTCCCTCGACACATTATATAATCTTTCTGAGTCTCTCATCACAATTTAGCATGTTGTGAGATTCAAATGAGGTGCTGTATTAAAAGCTATTTTCAGACTTTTAAAACTCTCTATGATATGCTAATCATGGAATTTGTTCTGTGCTGGGGATGCTGTCTAGTAACTTTGCCTCTTGAATTTTTAGTTCCCTCATTTTTAAAATGAGAGGTTTGAGTTAGTGCCAAGTTAAAATTATTTATGGTTTAAGCCCTTATGTTTTGATTGTATTTAAATAAGATTTAGTAATAACTGCTAATTTCTGGTTTCTTAGGACATTTAGAACTTACAAATCTAATCCAACTCCCAAAATTTTTCCAGTGAGAAAACAGGACCTCTTGAAGGGGGACCTGCCTTAACTCTCATAATCTGTGTCAGTCAGGATGCCAGCACCACGATATGGATGTTCCGCAGGGTGTGAATGGCTATTGTCTTAAAACTGATATCCGTGATTTCCTGCAGAGAATGCTTCAGGATCTCCAGCCACTCTTTATCCCCCAGGGGGTCCTCCTGGGTGCCGATCACACAGTATTCTGATCTTAAATCATGCTTTTTAATTTATTTATTTATTTTTAAATGACAAAACTTTTCTTGTACCATTTTTTGACAGGAACGATTAGAGCAGGAAAAGAGGGAAAGAAAAAAGCAAAAAGAAAAAGAAAGAAAAGAACGTTTGAAAAAGGAAGGCAAGCTGTTAACAAAATCCCAGAGAGAAGCCAGAGCGAGAGCTGAGGCTACTCTTAAACTTCTCCAAGCTCAGGGTAAGTAAAAGTACAGATACCCCGTTAAGCTCGTGGATTCTGTGAAGATATTTAGAGGTTTGGGCTTTGAAGAAAATAATTCTCCTGAAAATACTTTTAAAAATTGTAAACACTAAAAATTAGCTATGGTGATGGTATTCTATTGTCTAGCATTTCTTTTCTTGACTATTACCTAGAAAATACTTAGATGTCAAAAGTTATTATGAAGCTGAATTGATGATTGAAACTAAAACAAAGTATTGGATTTCTCCTTGAGTTCCTATTCTTTGTTTAACAAATATTTCATTTAGAACATATCTATAGTGTTTTGTGATATGGAGGAACAGAGTACAGTTGCTATCTGAAGGAGCTTTTAAAGAGATACTTTTGAAAGGTAAAACATATTAAAATGGCATTTATGAAGTATCTGTAGTGATTTATCTGAGATGGCACTTAACTTTCTGGATGGCAGATAACTATCTGGAAAGATAAAATCTTTAGTAAGGGATAAGACACATGGAAACCTGTATTGCACAGAAGTGAACATCAGCACATTATAGAATTATCAAATAGTATTTCATCTTGGAGTGAAGGGTACATTTTACTTAGTTGTTTTTGTTGTTGTTGTTTGTATGTGTGTATTCTCTTTTATTTTTTTAACTTAAATGTTTTTTTTTTTCCCAATTACATGTAAAAATAATTTTCAACATTCATTTTTGTAAGATTTTGAGTCCAAATTTTTCTTCCCTCAAAAATAGGTCAAATTTATACAAAGGTAGTAGAGATGATTCCACTTTCAGGGATTGATTCTCAAGGTCTTTATAGGGATGGTAGATATCACAGTTATTGGGGGAGGAGGGAGTCTTGGACCTTATTACCAAAAAAGATGACCGAATGATTATCAGGAACTACTGACAGATATGTATTTTCATTCATGTTAGTATCAAATTTTTTTTTAACTAGGTAATTGCTTTTTTTGAGGTTATTGAGAGTTACTAGGCTTTCACAATTGATACTTCATAGATCATCTTTTGACCGTTACACTATTGAATGAAAGTCTTGTTGGCTGACTGTTATCCCTTCTCCCCTAAAATTAAAATTAGTAACTTAATTTTGTATGACTTTTTGAAGTTTGCTTTTCTGCTAAGAACTTGATTACTGTGCCATTTGAAGTTTATATTTTTAATAGTGACTTTTTCATTCTTTGGTAAATAATCAGTTTCTCACATAGTTGCTCTTATTGTTTTATCTGTGTGATTAATTGCCTCATCATAAATCATCGTTGAAATTCTTGCTTTTCAAAATTTATCTATTATACAGTAGGCTTTATTGCAGCCTTTAAATCCATATGCTTTGACTTAAGCATTTACATGTGTTAATTATAAACAATAAATTTTGCAGTTTGTTTTCTATATCCTTTTGCAGTTCACTCTCCTTTTTTAGGTGTATTTGGCCTATTTATGTTATGATAGAATTATTTTAATGCTTGTTGTATTATTTAATAGCTCAATCTTAATCCTGCACACACATAAGCTTGAATGTATTTTTCATTTTATTAATTTGTAACCAATTTCAATTATATTTAATATTTGCCAATACCAAAGAAAAGACCAGATATTCTAATTTTACATATATAACTTTTTTCCTTTAATTTTCATTTTTGTTTATTCCTTTTTAAAAATAAGAATCAAGTTTAGAAATTACTCCTATCCTCCTTCAGATGCATGGTTATCTGATTTAAAAAAAATATTCAGTGTTCATTCCCTCAGTTGATCTTTTGCTTTTTTTTTTTCTTTTTAATCATCAAAGGAAAATTTACTTGTGTCATGTTAATATTGAGTTTTCCATTAATTATTTCAATCATGTATTTGTTTAAATTTCAATGGATTGTTCAGTTAGCATTCTAGAGGTTCCACTTAGTTTTTTCTTTTTTCACCATCTTTTCCCAAAACATTCATGTGTTTTTTCTTTGCATTTTAGAATATGTCATTATTCTCTCTTTGATTCTTAGTCTTAGATTATTTAAATTGGTACTTATAAATTTATAACCTGCATCCTCTAAACTTCCAATGGATTATCTCCTTGATTGAAACCTTGTCTATTAACATCTACATTTTTGAGGAAAGTTAAAATTGGGGTTTTTCTTCATCTGAAGCTGTGGATTGTTGATTTGTATTCTACCTCTTCTAGTTAATTTTTTGACAATGAATCAATGATTTCCTGTATTTTTTTTTTTTTTTTTTTTTTTTTTTTTTAGTTTAGTTTTGTTTTTGAGTTTTATATATCATTCTCTCATTGTCTCACTGGGCTCACCTTTTGTTTTTCTAGAGAGCTGAGATCTTTCAGTCTTTAGCAGTCTCTTCTTTTCTGCATTTGTCATTTTCCCGAAACACACTGTTTCTGGGAGTCTATTGTTTCCTTAAAATTTTCCATCATGTCACCTTCTCTGTGCTTGTCTAATTTCAGAATTGTCTTTTATTTCCAAGTTTTCCTTCATATCTCTTCATGTTATTCTAAACTGCTCTGGAAGTTCTTGTCCTTTTCTTGCAGAGACTCATTCAGTTCTTTATTTATTTTGGTTTGTTTTCTTGTGGACTTTTTCTTTTTCTAAAAGTTTCTTTCCTTATTTATTGCATCTTTCCTTTTTATTTTTAGGCATCAAATTTTAAGATAGTGTGGAAGATCTGGTCTTGGTCATAAATATCCAGTTTAGCCAAATTGTCTCAGGCCTCAGTTAAGCTTTGTTTAGGCTTTCTACTTTGTCAGTATTTGGAGTTTGCTTGTAGTGGAAATGGAGCTGGGAGGGTCTGTTATATTTTTCATAGACATTAATCGTTTGCAGTGAAGGCAATGAAAGTTTTATTCTGGGCCAAGAACTTTGTGATGGGGCTTCTGTGTGATAAGTTGATGTTTTTCTTTTTTAAAAAGTATTTTCCCATCTTTCTCTGTTTCAGAACTTACGTTTTTATGTTGCCATAAGATATAATATCTCCTTTGATGTTCTGCACCTTTTCTCTTTTCCTCCTTTCAATGTATTAGGAAATTTTAACATGTAGAATTAAATGCCAAAGGGGTGGAGAATCTGGGGAATAAATCTGTTAAAAAGCTGGTAATTTATTTATACTTTTGTGTTTTTTTTTCCTTTTAGGTGTTGAAGTGCCATCTAAAGATTCTTTGCCAAAGAAGAGACCAATATATGAAGATAAAAAGAGGAAAAAACCACAGCCACAACAAGAAAATAAAGAAGGTCAGCATTCTGACTAAATTTTGCCCTTAAAAAGTGTGGTCCATTCCATTTACTTTCAGATATGAGAAACCCTTGCTCTTTAAGAAAAAAATCAGTAATACTTTGATTCTATACTTGGGTAATTTTCTGTCATTGTCACCAATCACACATCCTCTTTTTTTGAGTCTGCACCCTTGTTTTTAGTAAGATTTAATTAACTGTGGATGTTCCAAAATAATTTGTCTTGTACATCAGTAGACTCTTGAGAGCCCAAAAAGTAAAATTTTCATCCTTTGTCCCTTTTCTAAGAACTTCAGGTTTTCTTTTGAAGAAGAAAAAGTTTGAATGTATTGAATGTTTTGTCACTAGTGTTCTGGCACTATTGATACTCACTTTGAGCAGTATTTTTCCAATTGTAAGTAAAATTGATAGAAAAGTTTTGTACATTAGTGGCTTTTTCAATATATACATATTTGCTAATTCTGGTTTCTGGTTTCAGTAGAAACAGTTGAAGTGAGTATTCCTGTAGAAGTTACAGAGCAAGCCATTCCAGAAAAAGAAGAGTCCCTGCCTCTTGTAGAACCAGGTAAGTAGCTTGAGTGAGAAACAACTAGAGGGAGCTTCCTTTTGAATGAAAAGGATAAACATTTCTTAACACTGATTCTTCCCTGTTGTTGTTGTTTATAGTGGATTTTGTATGATTGATGGCAAAGGTGCCAGTTATTTAGTTTTCTTTTTTATTTGTCTACATATACACCTTTTCACCTTCTAGTTTCACATATCGATAATGCTAGGCATTCAATTCCATTTATTGATTAATTGATTTGGAAGCCCAAATCATGGGATAACAGGAAGACATCATAGAAACGAAATTCTAATTTAAAAACCAAATTAATTAAGGATTTTAAAGCTCTAAGTTTGGAATTTTGACCTTGAAAAAAGACTTTCTTACTTGTAAGTCTTAATATTTTGAATTCAGCCCCCTGAATTCAAATGGGAATGTTATGTTTAAAATAAATAACTTTTTTTTTCCCTTAATAATATTTTATTTTTTAAAATATGGGTAAAGGTAGTTTTTCAATATTCATTTTTGCAAGACATTGTTCCAAAGTTTTTCTTTCTCTCCTTTACTTCCCTCCTTCCCAAGGCAGCAAGCAACCTGATACAAGTTAAACTTGTGTAATTTTCTAAAACATATTACTATTGTCATGTTTTATAAAAAAAAAAAAACTATGAGATAAGAAAAAGCAGATAAAAAGAAAGGTGAAAATGCTTTGCTTCAATCCACATTCAGTCTCCATAGTTTTCTCTCTGAATGTGGATGGCATAAAATGTATAACTTTACATAAAATAATTTGTTGCAAACTTAAATCTGCAAAACATTTACTTCTGATCTGAATAGGGAACAAAATGGATGCACAAACTAAAAAGATTCATAATGAAGAACACAGATCCAAAAGGTGTGCCTTAGTTTAAAAGCACCTAATTTGTCTTCATTAAATTTTGTTGAATAGGGTATTATTAATTGACCCAGTAATGTGTCACTGGGATAAAGTTCTCTGGATATGGAGTCAGAAGTTTTGGTTTTCAAACCCAGTTTTGGCCACTTGTGATTTGGGGCAGATTGGATTCTTCGCTAGGTTTCAGCTTCTTTATCAGCAAAGTGAAGGGCTTTTTGCCTCTAGTTCTAAAATTTTGATTCTAATAATAAACTTTTTTTGTATGAGTCCAGGAAATGAAAAGAAACTTAGTCTACATTAGGTTCTATAATTTCTTTAAATTGAAACTTGATGAATTTGTGCATAATATTTGATGGTCCAGAGTCCAAAATTCTAATAGTTGTTTTTTTGGTTGTTCATTTTGTAGTTTAGTCCTTTGCAAAGCTTCATGAGCTTCATCGGGTTTTCTTGGTAGAAATACTTCCTTCTCCAGTTCATTTTCCAGATGGGGGAAAGTGAGGCAAAGAAGGTTAAGTGACTTACCCGTAACACATCTCACAGGAATCTGAGGCCAGATTTGACTTTGGGCAAATGTCTTCTAACTCAGACCCATCACATTATCCACTGCACCACCTAGCTGCCCAAGTGAGATTTAACGATTGTTTCCTTTTTGATTATGGAATGCATATACAAAATATGGAGTGTCTTATTTGGGACTTTTTTTTTTTTTGACTGAAGCAAATGGGGTTAAGTGACTTGCCCAGTATTAAGTGTCTGAGGACACATTTGAATTCAGGTCCTCCTGACTTCAGAGCTTCTACTCTATCCACTGAGCCACCTAGCTGTCTTAGGGACTGTTTTTGTCCACAGTTGCTTGTATGCCACACTTTATTTTTCTTTTACATATAACAGAATTTTAATTGTTTAAAAAAAAATTTCCATATAATTGTTTTACTAACTTGATTAAATTTTTAATTTACAGAGGAGGAGGAAGAAAGTGAAGATACTGGCTTGGATGATTGGGAAGCAATGGCTAGTGATGAGGAAAGAGAGAAAGGTAGGTTTTTAAAGTGCTGTTTCTAGGCTTTAATAAAGGTAGTGATTTTTTTTTTTTAGTTTTGTATACATGACAGTTTGCACACATTTGCAAATTATGTATGATTAAAGTATCTGACAGTAAATCCTTTATTGAAAATACAATTTACAGTTTTTGGTTTTGTTTTTTTATTGAAACATCATTGCTGTATGTTGGAGCACAAGTTCAAACTGTTGTCTGCTACTGTTTTCTGAAGGTGAATGCACTTTTCCTGCAGCAAAGTGTAATGTCCAGGCTAGCTTTCTGGAGGTCCTCCAGACAGGCCTTTGTCTCAGCAGGATAGTCACCAGAAGAATGGTCAGGAATAGAGTCTAGACTCTTTATTGTCTCCTTCACAGTCTGTTCCCTCTGACTCACCTTGTCCCCAGTTCTCTGAGCCCTTAAATACCCTATTACAATTACATCATTACAGCATATTGAGTATGTGTGAACTAGAGAACTGTCATCTCATTAATCACACTCTGTTAGCACCCTACTTATAAGTATCTTTGCTTCAAGTATACTTTTCTCAGAGTTCCCCAATATCTTCAATCCTCTACAGCAAAGGGAATAACCACTAGTTGTCAGGCCTGTTAAGCCTAAAATTTGTCTGTACTACAGTAGAGTATATAATGCATCCTCTGCCAGCTTGCCAGGACCAGTCATGGATTCTTAGCTATCTCCTCACTTGCTAGGAAAGGACTTTCAGAACTCCAAGTCACTTCCCTGATGGTGGCCTGGGACAAGGATCCTGCTGAGTTGTAACTGGAGTTTCATTGTATCACAGAATTTTATAAAAGGAAACTTATTGTCCATCTGGTACAATTTCTACCAAAATAGAATTTCTCTTTCAGGCCTTTTCTTGAACATCTCCAGTGAGATTATATATGCACTACCTTCCAAGGCAATATATACTTAGATGATTAGTTCTGATTGTTGGGAAGTTTATCTTAAAACCTAAATTTTCTTCTTTACAACTTTGGTTTATTGATCCTAGTTCTGCCCTCTATAATTAAACAGAGCTCAACTAATCTTTCTAATACATAACAATCCATTAAAGAACAAATTTATTGTTTTTTTGGTAGTTGCTATGGTACTGACTAGAGGTCTTACAGATGAGAAATAGATCAGAGATGTGAAAGAATGGGTAACTTAGGAAAACAGAATTGGGCATTTAAATTCAGGAGTTTGCTTTTCTCTTTCCTATATCCTTTAAAGCTGCACTGAGATCTGGAAGGTGTGCCAGCTCTGTAGGTTGTTTCTTTGTCTTAACCGTTTCATCTCATTACTCTAGAATCCCGCATTTTCACATTGATAAGCAAGGATAGGTTTCTTAACTTGTGATTTAGCACTGCATTCTTTCTGTACCATTTAAAATTTAAGTCTAGATATATTATTTATTTCTGAGGCATTTGGGATTAAGTGACATGCCCAGGGTCACACAGCTAGGAAGTGTTATGTGTCTGAGACCAGATTTGAACTTGGGTCCTCCTGACTTCAGGGCTGGTACTCTATCCACTGCACCCTAGCTGCCCCTATTAGTTTATTTTTAGACAATGAAACTACCTTTTAATTAGGGACTGAGCTTTTCTAAATTACTTTTTTTAAGTGGTCAAAATATTTTTTTCACAGAAAGAAACACTGTGCACATTGAAGTAAAAGAAAACCCAGAGGAAGAGGAAGAGGAAGAGGAGGAGGAGGAAGAGGAGGAGGAGGAAGAGAGTGAGGATGATGAAGATGAAGGAGAAAGTGATGGAAGTGATGGTGACGATGAGGAAGAGAAGGTTTCAGATGAAAAAGATACTGGGAAATCATCAATAGAAAAAAAACAAAGTAAAGAACTTAGCTCAGAGTCTGAATATGACTCAGATGATGATCGAACTAAAGAAGAACGTGCCTATGATAAAGCAAAAAGGAGGATTGAGGTAAAATATCTTTCCTATTTACCCCTCCTTACTTTGTGTATCCCTTTTTCTGTTCAGTAAGACTTTGAGGCTTCTCAATTACTGTTAAGCATTTCAAGTCTCTTAGGGGAACGGACTGTGTTTATCCCTCTCCCCTCCCCCCCTCAAATCTGATAATAAGGTTTCCTATTTTTAAAAAATTCTTTTAAAAATTTCATTGCCTTTAATTGATAATACAGAGGCACACTGAAAGCATGGCTCATACCAATGCTTGGTTCTGTAAATATTGTTTATGGGTTTATATTTGCTATATAATATTTAAGAGAAGGTTGGATGGAAAAGGAAAAGGGCTATGGACTTGGCAAAAAGCTATGAACAAAGATACTAAGAGCACTTTAATATTATAGGAAGTCCCTGTATCCAAATTTATCTGAAAGAATACTTTTTTGTTTTACCATCAGGGAGTACAAGTTAAGTCCATTTTCCATTTAGTTACCCTTCATCTATGGGGAATACAGCTATAGTGTCACATACCTTTTCCAAGCACATTATTGTATGGTCTGACTATGATCTTGGTCATTTCATTTCCTTCCTTATCCCACACTGGCATGTGGACATTCAGTTGTTTTAGTTTTGTTTCATTTTAGTAATTTCTAAAGTCTCTAATCTTTAGACATAAGTCTACTTCAATCCCAGAATTGGTTAGAATGGATCATTCTCTTTAGTGCGGATGATATATCTAATAATTTCTGCTGATTAGTCAGTCTTCTCTTTCTTTCACTTTCTTCCTCCTTTTTTCTCTCTTGCTGTGTCTTTTTATTTGTTGTTCTTTGTCCTTTCTTTTTCTTCCTTCCTCTCTTTCCATTAGGGTTTAAGAGAAGATAATAGCTAATGCAGTAGTAGTAATTTGACTTGTTTGACACCTGTTGCTTTCTGACTTCATATTTTTTTTTAGTTCTTTTCAAGGAGTGGACCCTGGAACTTGGTTCTATATGCTATGTAATGAATACTTGCCGATGACTAATAAGTTGATTAGCATAGGGCTTCTTAAATCTTTTCTATTTGTAACCTTCTTTCCCCAGAAGAATTCTTACATGATCTGGGAGATATAGTTATATAAAATAGGGATACAAATTAAATATTTACTGATACTAAATCATAATTTCATGACCCTCACATTTAGTTAATGAAACCCTCCCTCCCCCCCAATAATGTGGTTGGGACCCACAGTTCAAAAAGTTGGGGTATAGTGGACCCTTTAATCACCTCTTTGTTGGGTTCCTGTTAAAAAATTACTATATAGACATGTCTAGAAAATATTAACCACTATAATCTTTGCTGACTCCCCAATAGTCATCAGCATTTTTCAGGTGTTCCCTGAAATTATTAATATTGTCTCACTCTGGAACATCAGGCTGGAAAACAAATTAAAAGCACTTTATAGGAATTCTAAGGAAAGCACATGGTAGGGTTTTTCCATAGAAAAATTATCTAGAAGTCGGAGCTTACTCCTTTTTTATCTCCAAGTTATGGGTTTCTTGGTTATTTTCTTGTCCTTACATTGAGGGTAGGAAGCCTTGGACTTGGTTCCTGATCCATTTTGAAGATCTTAGGGGATATGGAGGAAAACCTTGATCTGACCTTAATTACTGCTAAGCATCTTCCTCATTTTGTCTGCAGTTGTTCTCAGAATGATATATTTTCCCAAGTCATTTATGTTCTCAGGTTTTGCTGTACAGAAAGCCAAAATGGCTGAGGGCTTGTCATTTTAGAGAATAAGAAGAAAATCTTATGTCTCTTTTTACATGAGGATTTGATTAGGAAAAAAAACCCTTAGTAGAAAAAATGGAAGGTGAAGCTGTGGCTTTACAGGAAAAACCGAAGGGGCTCTAAGGCTGCCGGACAGTCCTGAGAAATATCATGGTTGTTACATGGGTGATGAGTGTATTTCAGTTCTCTGATGTTTTAGCTAAAATGTTTCCATACTGAGCAGCTAAGCATTTTCCTTTTCTGGAAAAAAACATTAAAAGTAGCTTAAGCTATCAAGCGTATCTAGAAATGAGGGCTACTAAACTACATACATAAAAGATCCTGATAGGTATATATTGACTTAGAAAACTACTTGTTTAATATTATCTAATGTGTTATTGTATTTTACTTATTTTTTTGTTCCCCATATTGTTTTGGATTACACTTGGAAGTTTTTGCAGACTGAAATGTTTGAGTTTTATGTTTTATACTTTGGCTTAAACTACCCAAAAGGCTCCAAGGGCCAGATCTAAGGTAAATTTTGAGTTGAGATGTGTAGGCTGTACACTTGTCACATAAGATTATCTTGTGTCAAATAAAATTAGGTATTTGACCTTTAACATATTAGATGGAAAGTTTTTTTAATTTTTTTTAAAGAAAAGTGTAGCTTTCACAGCTTTAGATAGAGGAAAGAATAACCAAACAAGTGATAGAGGCAATTTCTATCACTTCCCTCTTCACCCCTTCCTCCCCAATAATTTTGATTATATGATCCAAAGTATTTTGTACTAAAAAAAACAAAAAAATCTATTATTGCTCATATAAGTAGGGAAAATATCAGTTTAAGAAAAAAATCTATGCATTATAAAACTCTGAATAAAAGCTTGTTGTCTGTTCTGTAGAGGGAACTAACAAGTACATAGACAAAGAGCCGTTTACCAATGGATGAACCAAAAATCAGAATGAATAGTTCACATCAGATATTGTTGCAAATCACTAATAATAATTTATGGAATTTCTGACAGATGCAGATCAAAGTCAACTTTGAGATTTCACATTATGCTTTATAAATTGATAACAAACACAAGGATATAAATAGGGCTGAATAAATAGATTGCAAAATCATTGGCAGAGATGCAGAATTAAATCTTGGGGAGCTACTCATGTTACCAAATGAAATGTGTAGAATGAGAAGAGGCCCCAGAAAGAGCCCTGCATTGCACCTAGTTAGGGAGAGTTACCAAAATAAAGGTTTAGGAAAACAGATTGAGGAGTGATTAGACAGAACTAGAAGCAGGAGAGTGTGATATCCTCAAAACTTTAGAGAAATAGATATTAAGAAGTAGTTGAACAAGTGTTGTTGATTCAATACCCTCCAAAGATTGTAGGGAATTAAGAGTGAAAAAAGAGAAAGTAGAGATACTTATCATAGATGGAGCTTTGCACAAAGTACAGAAAAGATGTAGAGCTGCAGGTGTGGAAGGAGTAAGTAAGGTTGGTTTGTTACTTTTCTTTGGAGGAAGGAGACATGAGCATGTTTGTGAGAAGTTTGAGATTAATGAAATGGTGTGAATAACACAGTTAGAAGGGGCCACTACTCTAGGAAACAGAATGGAACAAGATTACTTCTACAGGGAGGGCGTCTTAGTCTTGGTCAAAGAGTATAGCGACCTCTTAGTAGGGACATGGATTCAGGAAAAGAACAGACAGGGATTTAGTGATGAGATGAGAAAGAGAGCTTTCAGTGAATGGCCTCTTCCCCCCACTAAAATACAAGGTTTGAAAGAGCTGCTATAGAGAGTGCATTAGTGTGTTGATAAGGGAGGTACAGTACGTTGGATTTTCTCATAGCAGTGAGAGTATAAGGATAGTTGTCAGACACAAGTCTGTGATGGGTCCTCTTATTGTGGATGCATGATTTCTCCACTTGTTTTGTAATATGTGGTAGGAATGATGTAATCCTGCATATTAATAAGTGGGCCAGGGACTCTGATTCTTTTTAAAAGTGACTGAACTGTGTATATTTCCTGACCAGAGATCACACTGCTGAGTATATGTCCCAAAGTCATCCAAGACAGAAAGGTAGGTCTTGTATACAAGATTCTTCCCCTGACATTCAGGCCATTTTCTTCTTGCATTCATCTCATTTTTATCATCTCTTTTGGGTTCTTAGTTTGACATTTTTAGACTTAAGAGTCCCTTATTTGTTTTAGTCCATTCCTCTCTTGCTTTGTTGGTTGGCCTTGCTAGAAGCCTATTCATAATTGATTAAGGGTCTTTATTGCTCTTGAGAAAAGCTTATTTTCTTCACCTACTCAGACTGAAAGCTTTATCTGTTTTCTAGGGGTAGTGTGGCTTCAGTACAGGAGATCATCACATCTGACTCCTATTTGCAGTCCCTAAAATTATAACATCTATTCCTGTTTCAAAACTAAAGCCCAGTGTTGGACTGCCTAGTGAATTCCTTCTTCCCAGCTTTAGGAATTCTTATTTCTTCCTAGTTTGGAAACCAGTTGTCTTCCTGCCTTAAACTGAATGAGTAGCCATGCCTTTGCTGCTCTAGTTTTCACTTGGGCAATCTTCACTAGAGTCTCTTAGATTCTTCTTTTGGACTGCTTTGATCATAAGGAAACTTGCAGAAATCCACTGCTGAAGGTTTTCTATCAGTAGTTAGTGAAAGGGATTTTCTGTCAAGGAGGCAGAATCTAAAAAAATGTAATTTATGATGCAAAGTGTTACTTGTATTATGTTGGGTGGAGATTTGGATGCTGGTCTCGGCATTGTCACAAAATGTATAATCTTTGGAAAGTTCCTTAATTTCCCCTGGCCAGTTTTCCTCCTTTCCTAATAAAATCCTGGATTCTCGATGTTCTCTTTAGGGTGTTTCTAAATGGCTAAAATTGGATAGTAGTGAAGGTTTTAATTTAGTGCTTTCATGTTTTTGTTTTTTTCCCCACGTCAATTCTTGCCACCTCATTGTAAAAGCAGTCTCTTCTCAGATTTTCATAGTATTTTTTCCTGGACCTCTCTTTTGCATATCTCATTTTCCTTCTTATTTTTGGAGGGTACTATCATTAAAGTAGTATTTTGTAGGATTGATTCAGGACTGATATTAGGCACAGGATATATTGCAGCATTTTAACAAGGAGGCCCAGGGACTCATGAATACAGATTTCTGATTCTTTAAGAAATTAACTGAACTGTGTATATTTTGTGATCAGAAATAACACTACTCAGTGTATATCCCAAAGTGATCCAAGGTTGAAAGGTCCTAATACAAGATTCCTCCCCGGACTTTCAGGCCATTCTGATATTGCATTCATCTCTTTCATTTGTTTTGGGTTCTTAATATGGCATTTGTAGATTTGGAAAGGGTCTGTGGATTTTTTATTTTTTATTTATTTATTTTTTTAGAGTGCATATTTGTTTTTCTCTCAAGATTGTCCTTTGAGGGCAAGCTGTGTATCAAAGTTGGCTTTGTAACCTAGTACTTAACGTGATGTCTTATATAAAATAATGTTTTGTTGAGTTAAATTGAAATATTTACTTTTATTTACTTCTGTTTTAGAAACGGAGACTTGAAAATAGCAAAAATGTAAATGCAGAAAAACTGAGAGCCCCTGTTATCTGTGTACTAGGACATGTAGATACAGGAAAAACTAAAATTTTAGATAAGGTAAGAAAATATTATGCCTTTAAGTGAATGTAAATTGTTAGCACTACTGTCTATCTACCCAGGTTACTTACACCTTCGGAATCTAATACTTAATGTGCAACAAGAAAATGGGATTTGCTCACATATATTGTATCTAGGTTATATTGTAACACATGTAAAATGTATGGGATTGCCTATCATCTGGGGGAGGGAGTAGAGGGAGGAAAGAGATAATTTGGAAAAATGAATACAAGGGATAATGTTATTTTAAAAAAATTACTCATGCATATATACTGTCAAAAATTTTTTAATTAAATAAAAAAAATTAGGAAAAAAAAATATTATGCCTTTAAATCTTTAGTAAATTGAACACTTTGATTTCCAAGCTATTGTTTATGCAGTTAAAAATGTAACAGTGATTCTTAACAGTGATTAAAAAATTGTTTTAAAATGTTCTCATGCTTCTTTATTTTCTTTATCAATCAGTTTTTGAATGTTTATTGGAATTTTACCATTTTCTTTTAGCTACGTCATACTCATGTACAAGATGGGGAAGCTGGTGGTATTACTCAACAAATTGGGGCCACTAATGTTCCCCTTGAAGCTATCAATGAACAGACAAAGATGGTAAAGAATGTAAGTATTGTGGGGATCTGTAGTTTAGGTTATTTTCAGAATGTAGACAATATTTTATGGATTTGACCTGAAATTCTGCAGTTCATTTTTTATGTATCTGTTACTACTTATACTATTTTCTGCATATAAAAAAGAATGTAGGGGTGGCTGGGTGGCTAGGTAGTGCAGTAGGTAAAGCACCAGCCCTGAATTCAGTATGACCTGAGTTCAAATCTTGATCTCAGACACTTAACACTTTTTATTTTTCCCATAATGAAAATACTTAAATTTGGAAAAAAAAATATATTTGAAATGGATTTTCCACATTTTGAAAAACTGGTCACAGCACTGAGTAATGCAGTCTTTTGATTGTGGTAAATATGCTTATTTATCAGAAAAAAACAAAAGTTGTATTGGGTAAATAACACAGACCTAGATATTTTCTTTATCAACTTTGAGGTTGATATGGGAAGGTTGATAAATATGGCTTGGAAACTTGTAGCTATAATTTTAGAATCTTTTTTAAAAAATGAACTACATAAATTTCAAACTGCTTGAATGCTCTTTTGATTTAGCTTTTTAGGCGTAATAGAACTTAGGTTTCACTCTGTCATAAATTCATTCCAGTTACAAAAAAACTGAATCTTTGATATTTTTGAGAAGAGGTTTTTCAGAGTTGAGTATTTTTGTATCACACATATTTGTGTGTATATGTATTACCTCTTTGATTCTGAATTTAAAAAATAAGTTTGCTGGATTTTGCTTAGTTATTTAATCAGCTATTTTCTTTTAGAGTAAATTAAATGGAAAAAAGTCTTTTGGATGTTGATAGTAATGTAGTTAACTTATAAATTAATGGGTGGCTTTTTAGGGATTCTAGCTTCTTGTTGTCTGTGCTGCTTGTATATTTGTTTTGTCTTATTTCTTAATGTTAGTTTGACAGAGAGAACATAAAGATTCCTGGGATGCTTATAATTGACACACCAGGCCACGAATCTTTCAGGTAAAAATAAACTTTTAAAGAATCTCTGTTTTTGATATCAAATGATGTTCCTTTCCGCTATTTTCTCTTTCAACTGTGTTAAATGATTTCCTGCTGTTAATTTGGCTTTTATTAATTTGTGATGTATTATCATATTTGCAGGTTTTTATATACATACAAATTGATGTTGGAAATACTTTTTTTCTACTTTAATTTGTTTATATTACTTGCATGGAAAGTGGACATGATTATGGCTTCAGTAGGGGAACTTCTAATGCTTGGCCTAAGAAACAACAGAATGACCATTTAATCTTTTGTTTATATTCCTTGAAGTCCTATTAGTGAAATTGGTTACTATATGAAAAAAATTTACTCTAGATCTGATTGATTCACATAGGAGTTCACAAGTTCATCTTATTTTTGATCGAATCTTACAGTTTAAGGTTACTGGAATCTGTGTAACACATTTTTCATTTAGTTCTGTTAATATTGATTATGCTGAGAAGGATAAAAGAATCCTAAAGCAGTGGATAAGAGTTGGAAGTTTGGATTTTTGTTTCATCCTTGCTTGACCATTTGACTATTTTAATTTTGGGCAAGTTGGTTAATTTCCCTGAGCCTTAGATTTCTTCTTTATAGAAGGAACCATTTAAATCACATGATAGTTAATAGTTTCCCAGCTTTAGATTTTATGATCCTGCAATCTGAATTAAATTTGAGAGTCTTTGTTTAATCTTATTTTTATACCTTTTCTCCCCTCCCATTCTTTTTTTTTTTTTTTTTTTTTTTTTATAAATAGTAATCTTAGGAACAGAGGGAGCTCACTTTGTGATATTGCCATTTTAGTTGTTGATATTATGCATGGTTTGGAGCCACAGACAATTGAGTCTATCAACCTGCTGAAATCTAAAAAGTGTCCCTTCATTGTAGCACTCAATAAGGTAAGCTGAATATGTGGGGGAGGGTAAGGGTGGGAAATTTAAAAGTGTGCCTGTGTATGTTTAAGGTTGCTTAGAAGTGACTTCATTTCTTTAAAGTTGCTTTGATCTCTGCCAGTTTTATTACTATTGCCAGCCTTTTAAAGACTCTCACTTTAAATAGCTCTCACTATTTCTTAGGTTTAGATGAGGAGAAGGAATTAAAAGAAAATAATTATATCTGAAGATTTCTATGTTTGATGCTTTTAATCTGGCTTGTTTGTTTAATCTGTGGGACTTTTTTGGCTTTTTAAGATGGCTCATTATATTAATGCATTTAATGAGGTTTTACGTTAATATACTTTATCACAAAATAGTGTCATCTATTTATAATATGCTAATCTAGAAGTTTCAGCACTGTTGAATTTTACTCTATGAAATTATAAAATCTAAGTTGGAAATGATTTGCTCTTTTGTTTGCCCAAATTTATGACAGTTATATGGTATAACAAATGGGACACCAAGCCTGGAATTAGGAAGTACTGAGTTCTGATCCAGCCTCAGACCATTAAATAATTCTATGTCCCTGGGCAGGTCACTTATCCCTGTTTATTTCAGTTTCCTCGTGTACAAAATGATCTAGAAAAGGAAAATTCCAGTAAGCCAAGAAATCTAAAGATGGGATCATAGGACAACAATTGTCCAAATGTATATAACCAGTTCCACAAGTATTTAATTTTTGGTTAGCATGATGGAGAAATATAATAACGTACTCTAATAGAAGAACTCATAATCAGTCTAATTGATGAGTTAATATTTAAACACATTAAAATTAAAAATGTATATTGACTGCATATCAGTTTTATGCTAAACACTAAGAATATAGAGGCAATAAGATTGTTCCAGCCCTCAAGGAGTTTACAGTCTAATGAGAGGAGAATAGCACAATTAAAGCTGGAAGGTGGGGATGAAGAGGGAGGAAAGGGTACAGGAACCACCTATAGCTGGGAAAGGAAATGAGGAAGCAGCTGCATTTGTTAGTCTCTTTAAATGGAATCCAAACTCCAATGAGGAAGGATGGAGGAGGATTGGTAGTTACACAGTTTATTTTAGGTAAATCGGGATGGAAAAAAGTGAAGTATGTTATTAAACAGGTGCCAGTGAATAGCATTAGACGACTGTGATACCATCTCATCTTATGCAGTCCTTGGAAGATATGATGGTCATTTTGAATATGCTGCTATGTTGCTACTGATCTTTCTAGAAATAAATTTTTAATTGATGCTATTTTTTAAAAAATCATCAATTCTTCCAGTTTCCCAACACCATAATTATTTCATTGTCCGTTTCCAGTGAGCTATCTTATATAGATATATATCATATATCATAACATATACAATACATTTTTAATGGAATTTTTTTTAAAAAGGAAAAAGAGTTAAGAACAAAGTTAGTGGACTGGAGGCATTCTCTCCTGAGTCTTTGAACCGTGCTTCTTAATCTTACTGTTATAGCATTCAATGTGTGCATGTGCTATTTCTCTTGGCATTTATGTTATTGTAGTCATTTTGTATGTTTGTTTTTTTTTTTTCTTGGCTCTGTACTTCATTTTGCATTAGTCCATGTAGATCTTGACATGTTTTTCTGTGTATCATTTCTTGCAGCATAATCATATTCTGTCTTTAATCCTATTCTTTTACATACGTGTTTAGGTAATTCCTGCTTTCATCAATCTATGCAATCTGGTAGAGGATTTGAAACACCTAATTTTGCATCATTCTTGTATCCTAATTCACAGCACAGTTCTTGCAGTATTTTTAGGATCTTTTTATCCTTACACTGACCAGTGGTGCCAGCCAGACCCTAGTCTAGACAGGATCATCTCCATAAAGAACTGTGGTTGGTGGTCATCACAGCCACCCTCCTGATGACAAGCATCATTGGCCAGGCCTGCTCAGGCAAAAGGCTGGGAGTCTACCCCAGAGCATCAGGTCCACTTTTGTGCTATAAGGAGGTCCAGACTTGGTCATGTTAGATATCAAATCACATCGAATGAGTGGAGCATATTGTATTTCTGAACATAAGCATTTGATGTCTTACAATTAATGAAATTATTCTAGATCGATCGATTGTATGATTGGAAAAAGAGCCCGGACTCAGATGTGGCGGCAACTCTAAAGAAGCAGAAGAAGAACACCAAGGATGAGTTTGAGGAGCGAGCAAAGACCATTATTGTGGAGTTTGCACAGCAGGTAAGTCAGTATAACTGTCCTATATCCAGGAAGTCTGAAAATGTCTTCAGTTTACAGATCTTGTGAGCCTATCACTTCTTCATAAAGGTGGAAGGGGTGTATCCTCATCTAAGTCTTTAAACCATGCTTCTTGATCTTACTATATTATAGCATTCAATGCATGCATGTGCTGTTTCTCTTGACATTTATGTTATTGTAGTCATTCATTGTGTATGTGCCATGAAAGCAGTTTTCTGTTTTTGTTTTATTTTTTCTTCCTCAATATATAAATGAAACAGCATTTTTGTTAATTCCTTTTTCTGATGAATTTTATGAAGGTGCATCTGGTGGCCATCATTTAACCTCTAAGATTTTTATTCTTAGAAACTTGAATTGAGATGAAAGGAGACTTAAGTGTCATATCTACAATTTAGCATTGCTTATTAAGTGAACTTTTTGAGTAAATAGTGATGGGATTACGATTCAATATTTGCAATTATTTGTCAGCTTCTAGATTCTTCCTATGTACTCTGTATGCACTCACTCACACAGAGTCTGGCATTTTCTCATTGATTTTGCTTTTGCCTTTTATTCACCAGGGCCTGAATGCTGCTTTGTTCTATGAGAATAAGGATCCTCGTACTTTTGTTTCCTTGGTACCTACCTCGGCTCATACTGGTGATGGCATGGGAAGTCTGATAGCACTTCTTGTTGAATTAACTCAGACTATGTTGAGCAAGAGACTGGCACAATGTGAAGAACTGAGAGCTCAGGTCATGGAGGTAAATAGCATTTTAGAAATGGATTTGCTTCCCAGAAGCAAATGTCCCTTTAATGAGGATTTTTTTTTAATCTTATGTTTACTTATGTAATATTTAATGTACAGGTTGAATAGTGGCATGTAGCTCATTTACTTAAATTATATTTTTGCGTGTATGTATGCATGTATATGTACTTTTTTTTTCCCCCCACCCAGGTTAAAGCACTTCCTGGCATGGGTACCACAATAGATGTAATATTGATAAATGGACGTCTAAAAGAAGGCGATACAATTATTGTTCCTGGAGTGGAAGGTCCCATTGTTACTCAGATTAGAGGTCTTCTGTTACCTCCTCCCATGAAAGAACTGCGAGTGAAGGTAAGATTGGGTAGTTCCAAAGATAATGACTTTACTCTTAATCTAGAAATGTCACTGTTGAGATTTGCCCTCATGGTTCTTTTACCAGTTAAGATTCTTGTTCTGTTTTTTAAAAAGTGGGAAGAGGTGGGATGTTGTAGTAATAAAATGTTCATGTTCATCTTACATGCTTTTTTTTTTTTTTTTTTTTTTTGTCTCTTCAGAACCAATATGAAAAGCATAAAGAAGTAGAAGCTGCCCAAGGCGTAAAGATTCTTGGAAAAGACTTGGAAAAAACATTAGCTGGTTTACCACTTCTAGTGGCTCATAAAGAGGATGAAGTCCCAGTTCTCAAAGTAAGAATTTCTTTAAAAATATTTTGCAGTGAGTATATCTAATTGTAGCAAAGAGTACTATTTTGTCTTTTTAGGAAAGAATTTAAATATTTCTAGCTACTGATAACCTTGGTCATTCAAAAATCAAATTTTTTTACACAAAATTTTTGTTGTTTTCTCAGGGAATGACTGCATTTAAGAGATTGCATTTTTATTTTATTTTTTTAAATTTTTTAATTTTTTATTTTTTTTTTTACATGGGGGAATAATATTTTGCATAACTGCATTCTCTTTTTGACTCAACTCTGCTATAACCAGATAGGGCAAATATTATCTCTTTTATAGCAAGAACTTACATATGTAGGTGATAGTGATAGGTGTTGAACACCTATCTCCTGACCTTTTAGCATACTATTTTCTGCTGTACAATGAACCTTTAAGAGCTTTATTGGTAATCTCAGATAAGGAATACTCTACCTAGTGAGATAAATTTGCCTTATTCAAGAATACAAGGCAAATTATTTTTATTTGGTTATTATTTTTATATTATTTAATTGGAGAAAATTTTATTAAGCCTTGTTTTCAATGTTTTCTTTTCAAGGATGAGTTGATTCATGAATTAAAGCAAACTCTAAATGCTATCAAATTAGAAGAAAAAGGTGTCTATGTTCAAGCATCCACATTGGGCTCTTTAGAGGCATTACTTGAATTTTTAAAAACTTCCGAAGTACCAGTAAGTAACACTACCCAATTTAATATTAAATTACTTCTTTGTGCATGAGTAATATTTTTATTCTGTCCTAGTCTTTACATCCTAGCAGTTGTGAACCTTGGGTTTTCATAGCTGATCGTAACTTAATTCCCATCCTCAACCTAACCTTTTCTACTTTTAAACTATCCAAACTTTCCAATGGGCTGGAAATGCACACTGGATGTCTGCTCCATAATTAAAAAACTAGATTGCATTTAAAATCTCCTTTTTTGCTGCTACTGCTGCTTGGTAACCTAGCTCCCTTGGAACATGGCTTTCCTGGCTATCCTCTCTAGGACTGGCTGTACTTTCAAGCGCCTCATCCTCACCCCCCAAGTCACTGGTCATGGTACAAATCAGTATATTTGAGAAACAAAGTCTAAATGAGAAATTCTGGAGGAATGCAGGTTTTTAGGACATACCCTCTGCTTCTTCACTCAGTTCAGTGCCATCTCCTGTCCTTATACTGGGAAAATTTGTCGTACACACAGATGGTCCGTTACACACCCTAGACTTCCTGCCTTTGTTCACTTCCTATGACCTACTCTACCCTACAAGGAATAATTAAACCCTTGATGGTGCAGCTGTCCACAAATGTACCATTTCTGTGCTCACAATTTCTGTTCTTTCTATCTCTCCCTGTGCCCAAAACCCATCTGTCCCCTTGTGGTCTCCACACCTTTGTGTCCTCAGTGCTTTCTCAGGTCCTCAACTTTATGTTGGTTTTATTCTCCCCTCACTGTCTTGACTGATGGACCACTTACTCTCAAAACCATGATATCTTTACTTGCCTGTCGTATCAGAGCCAAGCCCTCAGCCTTGCCTCACCTCTGCCATCTGCCTCTCTCATGTCCCACTGAGCCAAGCCCCTGTCCCAGGGCCCTGCCACTGGCTACCCTCCAGAGCTGTGCGACCTCCTCTCTCTGCTCAGGGACTCTTTCCAATCGTGATCATCTCCTCAAACCTCTGGCCTCACAGTGACCTGAAAATGTGGTGCCTCTTCTCCATCTGGCCTCTTCTTCTGGTGTCTTCTGCCACTTTTGTCCTGCCTCCCCCATCTCTCCAGAAAAGCTCACCCCACAGCTGGCCCCTCTGCCTGATGACAGCCAAAATCACCAATAAAGTAGTATATAGAGGAAGGAGAGAAGAGGACCCAGGATTAATAGGTACAGCCTGAGGAGACTTGAGAAGGTTCAGGTGGGGAGGAGAAGCAGGAGAGAGCAGTGTCACAGAGGGCACTGTGCCAAGGGCTGCAGAGGTCAAGAGCAATATGAAATGAGAAAAGGTCCCTGTCTTCTTGTTTCTTCCCTTCTTCCCAGATCCTCTCCCAGCCTCCAAACTCTTCTTTCATCTCTTCCTGATGACGACTCCCTGGTGTCCATGTCCCTTTGTGACCAGTCATAGAGCAAGTTGCCTTCCCCTTAGAATCCTGTCTGCATTCAGTCCTTCTCACTCCTTTTGTAATTTTGAAGTCCGACTACTTCTCTCTGTTCAAGTGAAAGTTAGTTACTAATCTTTAAATTTCCAGGTCTTAAGGACTTTTCTCATTTCATGTTGCTCTTGACCTCTGCAGCCCTTGGCACGGTGCCCTGTGACACTGCTCTCTCCTGTTTTCTCCTCCCCAGCTGAACCTTCTCAAGTCTCCTCAGGTCGTACCTATTAATCCTGGGCCCTCTCCTCTCCTGACATCTCTATGCAGATGATTCTTAGATTGATTTATCCAGCTCATAGCTTCAGCTTTATAGTGCATTTCTTGAACCAGATGTGCTGTTAGCATCTTAAAATTAAACATATTCAAAGTGGAACCCATTGTCTTTTCCCCTAAACCTCTTCTCTTCCTCACTTTTCCTATTACTGTAGAAGGTCCCAGTATCCTTCCTGTTACTTTAAGTGCCCACAGTCCAGCCGTCTTCCCCTGGGTTCCTTCCTGTTCTCATCTCACCATACCCAGGCCAGTCCTATTTTGGCAGCCTCTCACATATACTCCCTGCTGGCATCTGCCTCTATTGCCTCATACCTGGATGACTACAATAGCCTGCTGGTTGGTGTCCTTTCATCAGGTTTCTCTTCACTAAGCTATCACTCAGCCCCAGAAGGTCAGAGGTTCCTTATTACCTGCATGATCAAATATAAACCATTTGTTTGCCTTTTAAAACAACCTCCTTTTTATAACTTTTACCTCCTCTCTGTACTCTGTAATCTATCTTTCTTTGCATTCCACAGTCCAATTCTGGGCATTTTCTCTTCTTCCTCTCTGCTTCCAAACTTTGTTTTCTGTCTCAAGTCTCAGCAAGTATCTGATCTGCAAGAAGCCTTAACTGTTCTTGATTATCTCCTGTTTGTCCCTGTTGGTAACTTTTTTGCATTTTTCCCCTTTATATAGACTCTGAGATTCATGAAAACAGGGACTTTTAGCATAGTGCCTATAAATGTTTGTTGACTAATGTAGTCCAAAAAGTAATGTCCATTGATAGTGCTTATAATAAGAGATGAACTAATTTTTAAAATTCTTTTTCTCTCCCTCCCTTTTTTAATAGTATGCTGGAATTAACATAGGCCCTGTACATAAAAAAGATGTTATGAAGGCTTCAGTGATGTTGGAACATGATCCTCAGTAAGTAATTTCTTTGCTGCTATTAATTTTTCTAAAACATTTCTTTAGTTCAATTTATAAAACAGACTCTTGTTCTTTCTGTGATTTCACTACTTTTTAGGAAAGTTCTTAGCTTTTTTTTTTTATTGAATTGTCTTTATGATTAATTTCTTTTAATTGCAGATATGCAGTAATCTTGGCCTTTGATGTGAGGATTGAACGTGATGCTCAGGAAATGGCTGATAGTTTAGGAGTCCGAATTTTTAGTGCAGAAATTATTTACCATTTGTTTGATGCTTTTACAAAATACAGGCAAGACTATAAGAAACAGAAGCAAGAAGAATTCAAGTAAGTTACTTGGAGACTGGGTAGTAAGTAAAGTTTAATGTTTCAAGCCAGAATACTGTTCAGACAAGTTTTCACATCACCCACAGGATGTATAACATACATTCAGCATCTATGGATATTATTCCTTGTTTTTAGCTTTTTGAAATTTTTGTTTGATATGCATGAAATGCTTACTAGCCATTGAAGGGCAGGTTCTACATTGGGGCAAGATTCCTATCTGGAATGGATTTACTTTAGTTCCAAGTCACAAATAGAGGGATTATAGGTGTTATGAGAAGCATTAATTTTATGTAGCTAAAGGTCTTTAGACAAGCAGGATGTGAAGAGAAAACGATATACTTGGAAAGACCAAAGTGAGTTGTACAATTGGATCTTTGGATATGCAAATTGGTGTCACTATTCTACATGCCCTTAAATAATGGTTTCGTGTGGGGCTGTTACGGCATATCATCAGAGTGCACTATATAGCTCTGGTATGATCTGGGCTGGAACTGGAGTTGGGAGGCAAGGACAGCCTATTTTTTCTGTCTTTAAATTGTTGTATGTGTCTTTATTTGGAGTAAAAGCAAGGTGCCAGCATAAAACCTGTATATTCTTTCTCTTCATAGGCATATTGCAGTATTTCCCTGTAAAATGAAGATACTCCCCCAATTTATTTTCAATTCACGAGATCCAATAGTGATAGGTGTAATTGTTGAAGCAGGTCAAGTGAAACAAGGCACACCCATGTGTGTACCTAGTAAAAACGTAAGTATTGGTCACATTCTTTCAACTTGTTTGTTTTGACTTTTTATGAGAAGTCTCATTAAAGTAAAAAGAAAATCACTTTGGTATTTGTAAATCTTTCGTTTAATAAATGAGAACCAGCAAGCAGTATCCCTAAAATGGATGTCCCTTGAAAATGGATTTGCAGATTTAGATCAGTTTACAAGTTTATTTGCCTATAACGAGGAGCTAGTTTTCAAGCTTTTAAAATCTTACATTGCAAGTTTTCTGTAACAACTAAAAGCAATTTTGTACATATAAATCAACTTCATCCCAAAAATATATTTTAAGATGAGCTGTTAAGTACATTTGCAAAATCTGGAGATTTTCTTTTATATGTTAGCACAGGGCTTATAATCAGGAATCAAGTACAGATGAAAAGGGCCGGGGGAGGAGGGCTTGGCCTTTTTGCCAGAGATTTCTTTTTCTTCCCCCTCACCTTCCACTCCTAATACTGTACTTCAATTCAGTAAAATGAATATAGAATTTCATTTAGTAACTGGGGAGGGGGAGAAATTCCTTTCTTAAATTCCTCACCTATATCAGAAAAGCTTTGGACACAGTATCTTTAAAATCTTTATAGTACTGGTTGATTTCTCTCTTCAAGTTATAAAATAAAGACCTGGTCAATTTTGCCATCTAAAATGATTTTTTTGGGGGGAGGGGGAGTTGTATTGATAAATGACAAATGACTTAGGATCATAGATTAAATGATACATATAAAAGTATGTATACATGCGTGCACACACACATATAATGAAATAGGATAGCCAGGTGATAGTAATGATAAATATGCAATTGTTTTGTGCACCTTGTAGCAATATCTTTTTTTTTTTTTTTTTTAATAGTTTGTTGAGATTGGAATAGTTACAAGTATTGAAATAAACCATAAACAAGTTGATATTGCAAAAAAGGGTCAAGAAGTCTGTGTCAAAATCGAACCTATTCCTGGCGAATCTCCCAAAATGTATGGAAGACATTTTGAAGCTACAGACATTCTTGTCAGCAAGGTAAGTATTTACCCATAGTAATTGACACTTAGTTACATAAAGCAGCAAACTTTTCCATTTGACAAGGCTGAAGTTTAGAGAGATTCTAATTTGCCGTGTTCTAGGGAGTACAAAATTGGATGGCCCGAGATTTGTAGGCGTATTGACTCTGAAAGCCAACATTCATTTCCTTATTGTGCTTCCTTCTGTAACTGAAAATAGGAAAGGTGATTGTTCAAATCTGGTCTCAGACACTTAACACTTTCTAGCTGTGTGACCCTGGGCAAGTCACTTAACCCCAGCCTGGGGGGCGGGGGGAGTGAGAATCAGTAGTAATAGGTGAGCATGCTCTCTCATGCTTTGCAATTCTCATCTGTGGGTTTTCTACACAGTGCACAGTATCTTTTTCTTTGTTTTATGTATCCCACTTAGTGATTTTTTTTTCAATTGGTTTTGAGTATAGAAAGCCCCAAGATAATAAGCAGAATAGGGGTTAGGGGGTTGTCATTTGAAGTTTCAAACTTTTAGCCATTTTTAATAGCTGTGCATTGGTATTGGGAAAAAAACTACATTATAACAATTTCCTTTAATGTTAATGGTACTCACATGAAGTTCAGAAGTACAACCCTTAAAAAAAAAAGGATCATATATGAGTGTGTATTAAGTACACACCTTCAAGCTATGAATACTAATAAAGGATAAACTTTATTGAAATGATGAGTCTTATTTTCTGGGTTTTGTTTTTTTTTTTTTTTTTGGCAATTCTTCCCCCCTCCCCCCCAAGTGATGCCATAATTTAAGAATTAGGTGACAAAAATTCCAGACTTGTTTGATCATTGTAGTTGGGATCTTCTAATGTCCTTAAAATGTCAATCTCTTATTTGTGTATAATTTACTGTCTCAATTAAAATAATTTGTTTTTGACAACTAGGTAAGGAGGAATAGACACTTTTCAAAAATGTGCATTTTGAGTTTTAATTTTTTGTATGCTGGGTGTATTGCAGATCAGTCGACAGTCCATTGATGCACTGAAGGATTGGTTCAGAGATGAAATGCAGAAGAGTGACTGGCAACTTATTGTGGAACTGAAGAAAGTATTTGAAATCATCTAATTTTTCCACTGTGGGCAGGAAAAGTAGTATACTTGCTATTCTGTTGTAATGTCACCAAGAAAACCAAGCAAAAAAAAAAAAAATTGAAACAATGTATTGAACTTCGATGGACTTAAGTTTGGAAGGAAAAATAGGTGGATAAAATGTTTTCCATGAGAAACCAAGAAACTTACACTGGTTTGACAGTGGTCAATTTACATGTCCCCACAGTTCCAATGTGCCTGTTCACCTGTCCCACTACCTTTCCCTTCCCTTCTTTACTGGCTGCTGTTTTAAAGTTTGCCCTATCCCAAATTTGAATTTTTATTACAGAACTAAAGCTCTTTCAATTTTATACTGATTAAATCAGTACTGCAGTATTTGATTAACCAAGCTTCTGCAGACTTTGTGATTCTTGGACTTTTTTGATGTAAGAAATACTTCTTTATTTATGCATATTCTTTCCTCAGTGATTTTCCAGCATTCTGCTTTGTGCCTATAGGAATTTTTTAAAATAGAAAATTAGGTAATATGATATTTCTGTATTTGCTTTGTGTGAAACAATGATGTAAAAGCATAGCTGGCTGCCTTTTATTGCTTGTACAGTCCATGGAAGTCAACATAAACTGTAATCATTACAATACAGAGCCACAAATAAAGGGAATGGACATTGATCATCAAATTCTATTAGGCTTCAATGAAAGCACAGATTATTCTTACTTAAAATTTGGTATTAGTTGTCATCTTCTCAGTGCAATTGTCCTAAGGACAAAGGCGCGTTAGATGACACTGTGATACCTTATAAAAAACTAGCATTCACAAATTTCTTAAAACCTAGCAGCAGTCATTTTTATAGAGATTTTCTTTAACATATTTTCCCTGTGTTGTGCATTTTGTTTTTCAGAAATTAGAGTATATTGTAGACATGTTCCCCCAGCAAGACAGACAATAGGATCAGAGTGAGTTCAGACAGGAACTCTTATTTTTTCAACATGTGATTATCATTGATCCATTTTTGGATCAGCCGGCAAAAGTATCAGAGAAACGGAGTCCAAGTGCATATTGGACATTTGGACCGTGCAGATCTGACAACACTTCTGAACTACTGTTGTTATATTAAACAAGCTGTTTTAAGCTGCTGCCTTGAAAGGTAGAGTTTTTCCTAAATGAGGATTAGAAATGGGAGTAACTGGGCCAGAGCTAGTTTGTTTCTGTAGCATGCACGAGGGAGGGGCCACTGTGAAATCTGCTTTGTAATTTATGTTGAGCCAGGTTGGATGCTATGGGTGAAGGAATAAGATGGGTGATACTGTTTTTCTTATACTGTCAAGTGTGATATATGCTTAGACACAATTATGCCACAAGTAAGCTCTTTGTAGATTAGAATCAGGAACAAAATCCTATAAAGGGGAGGAAAACCCCTGATAGCATTCTTGGCAAATAGGATGTTTTTGAATTGAGTTATATGGATATTTATTTTTGCACATTGACAATCTGCTGCTTTGTAGATTTAATTTAAAAGATTGAGGGGGAGAGTCTAGAGTATATATACTGATTTCACAACATAAAACAAATATTGGCATCTGAGTTGTAAGAAAGTTTTTTAATGAGCTGGGAATTGGAGTGCAGAATATATTTTACTTCTACGGTTATCTAAGTTAGAAAGGAAGTCTAGAGTTTCAATATAAGTTAGTGAGTAATCTTGAAAATTGTAACCATATATATATAGCTCTTTCAGGGAATAGATCCAAGACTCAGAACATCACATAAAAGGCTTTAGGGGAGGGGAAGATTTTTTTTTTTTTTTTTAAATTCCTAAGGCCACTTTTGTATTATGTAATATTAAAAATAAATGAACGGCCCCGAGTTAGAGATTTGGTCTATGGGAGAAATTAAGTTTTTACCACATAAATCTAAAGTGATGCTCACAATAAGCATTCTTTTACTCTATTTGTTAACTCTCTTTTATGGCATCTGCTTCAAGAGTCTTCCAAAGTCAACTAACCTTAAAAAAAAAAAAAAGTTTCTTAGGAGGTATAGGTAAAAAGGGGATCCTATCTAAGCGTAGTAATTTTAAAAGTGTATGATATGCAAGCTTCTGGCCTAAGAGAAAAATAAAAAGGGACAGACATTTAAGGATTCACAAAATAAAAGTCAATACAAAATATACATACAGTTCTTTATTAAACAGCTGTAAACACTTCACTGTAAAAATCCATAAAACTTTATAAACAAACATTTTGTAAATAGAGTCTATGCTACAGTAAAAGAATTAACACAATTATTTACATGCAATACTGACAAATTTGGCACTTTTTGAAAAGAAATGTACAAAACACTTCTGTTTAAAAAGAAATTCAAAATTATAAAAACTCAGAGCATTACTATCATGCACTTTTGCAAATACCTCACAAGCACTTATGGCACAGCTAGCAGAGAGCTCCAGGCTCTCTCTCACCAAGCTCCTTATTACAAATTTAGGTAACTTTTAATGTGCTTCCATAAGTTTGTTGTAAAACCACCTGAACATTGTCAAGAATAAAGTCAAATGCCATATTCCAAACTGATTCCACAGACTGCTGCATTAACCTGAAGTGAAGGGGGTGGGGGCGAGTTGGAAAGAGACAAGAGGGGAAAAAAACAATTAAACCTCAAATTCATTTCTATGCCTAAATACTTTATATACCTGATGGTTTTGGGCCCTTCAGCAGCATTTTTCGCTTTATTTATTTAATATTCTGTCAATTCTCTCTACTACTGTAAAAGCTAGCAGGCAGTTGTCAGAATCTTAACCTTCCTTGTGGCATGGAGTCCTTCTCAAAATAATAATACTGCTTTTAAATGTGTAAATTGGCTAATATGCTTTAAAGCTGATTTCACCAGGAATTACAACTGAGTGATGGGTTTTAAAAAACAATTTAAGGAAATGTACAAGGTAAGGTAAAAAACCTTCAACTGATTATTATTTCTGACATACAAAGTGCCTTGCCCATAACAACAAGACCTTATCTCATCCTCCCTCTCCCTACCCCCACCCAAAATCCTAGATAAGGAACCCCCCCCATATCCTCTTTCAGATGCAATGTGCACATTATTTACCTTTTCATGTACTTTATGACCAGATCCAGTTTTTCTAGATCCTTTTCTTCTATTAGATCAGTACAGTATTTTACAACTTGTAGGATGTCTTCCTCCATTGGATCTGTTGGGGATTTTTAAGAAATCAAAAGATCTTTAAAAGGATTTTTCTAAAATATGCCATTTTTGGCAACCTGTTTAATTAAACAAGTTCAGAATATTCAGAGACCAGGGAAATGAAATTATTATATATTATAAATAAAAGCCAAATAAATAAATGTGTCCTGTTAAGTTCTACCTGATATGGTGGTAATCCATTCTTTGAGCAAAGTCTTCACGTCATTGAATTCAACAGCACCAGCTAGATTAGGAGCTGGTTGTCTAAAGGAGCTTGCCAGTTCTGATGGCAAAGAAGAAGGTTCTGACATAACTGAAGTTGATGAATTTGGCTCAACCTGTTGAAGAATTTAATGTTACCAATTATAAAGCAATCCAAGAAGAAAAATAAGCTGCAGGTTGTTGCAGTACAAATCTTACCTGTAGGTTAGCAAAAGCTGGACCTTCCTGCTTCAAAAAGCCATCTATCAGCTTCTGAGGGCTTCCAGTAGATGTTGCCAGTGTTTTAGCTGGACTACCGAGCAGTTTGTTGTTCAAGGTATTCTGGATCTTTTTCGTGGGACTGACTGTTTTTTTCCTGCTCTTCTTCTTATCTTTTACTACTGTTTGTTTTAGTTGTAATAAAGGATTCTTTGAAACTGAAAAACAAACCAAAAAAAGGCCTTATAATTTCTCAGACCATAAAAATCTCCATTCATTAACTTGTGTGGGCCCTAAGATTCTTTCAGGATATAAAAGTGCCAGCCAAGCTTGGAAAGAATCAAACCAAGAAAACTGTTTACAAAGGAGTAAAGGGTATGCTCTAACCTCCCTAAAGTTTTGATGGTCACTCTCTCTCTCTCTGTGTATATGGAGACTTTCCCAAGTTTTGTCATGTGTCATGTAGTGTCAGGAAATGGAACAAACATTGAAACTGCTCAGAGACTATCTGTACATTAAAAAACATCTTTTCCATATAAATACAAATATATTTACATAGTTTAATATTTACATTTTTATTTTTAATAATTATTTTTCAAATGGGTAGAAATTCTTGGATATAGTAAATTTCAAATGTTTTTATTCTGTCATTCGCAATCTTCCAAAGCTTACCAAATGAGCTGGCTGGTTGCTGATAGGTGGAGTTTTCTAATTGCCTTTGTTTTTGATCATATGCAGCTTTCAGCTCCTCTTGAAGTTCAGCAGGAAGTGCTGCAAACACTTCAGGATCTACCTAATAAAAATAAAATGGTCAAGATTATAACTAAATTCAATGTATAGAAACCTTGATTTCTAGGTATTTTAGCAGAGTAAAATAAACAGCATTCAATAAACAAAGCCCCCAGGACTCCCCCATTTCTTGAAAAAACTGGATGATTGTAACTTGTGCCTTAAGACAGTTTGCTCAAAATACCCCAAAAGAAATTTAAAAATAATGTAATAGTTTCAGGAAATAACAAATCGACTAAAGTAGAGCTCTGAGCACAAAAGAACATGATCTTTAATAATTTCAAAAGGCCTGATGAAAAGAGACTATCTGGAAAGAAAGCTGGAGGAAATCCTCTTCCAAGTATATTTGTGTTCCCTACCCCACCCTACAAAGAATGTTTTTAAGATTCCAAATTAAATAAAACTGAAACAGTGACAGGGACAATTCTCACTAATATAACATTGGAGACTTACTGGTTTTAAGAAGTGAAATGAACACTTCTTTTTAGTTAAAGATAGAACTTTAAAATCTCTAAAGATAAAACATTTAATTTGGTTTGCCTTACCTGTGAAAATGCTGGTAGGGCTATAACATTGATTCCAGTGTCACTATTTGATTCTTGAAGATCTGGTATTTGTAACAAAACTGTTCCAACTGGTTGTGGCAAAATTCCACTGTTACAACCATTTACTGGTTCCTTCTTTTTGTCACCATGTGTGTCTCCTTGTTGAATAGCACATATTTGCTCTACTTGTTGCCTAAGATCAGATGGCAATGCTTCTAAAACAGACTGATCTAGCTATAAAATAATAAAAACAATAATCCTAAGTGAACCTTTGTTCATCTTCCCAATCATTTAAACTAGCATTACAATTTTCCTTGTTCTAGAAGCAGCAAATGAATGAATATTAAGCAATTATATATATACTGCTTTATATAAAGATACCTCTCTTGACACTGTCTTCATTCATTGGGTTAGTGATATGGTCACATGACACTGCTATCACAAAAAATTCTTGAGTTGTGGGGTGGTCTCATACAGAGGACAGAATGTTTTTCCTAATTAATTTACAAATAAGTTTTCAGGTTATTTTTAGTAGCATTTTTGTGTAAATCACTGAGTCAAATCTGAGAAATACCAAATGAATTGTCTATAGCTTTTCACATTTGCACATGTTTAAAAAACAACAAAATTACAGATGGGAAAGAAAAAGTAGTTTATGACAGCAAGTGGCTATTACATAATGCTTACTGGAATAAAGCATCATTCTTCTGCATGATTTTGAAGATAGAGGTTTTTTTTTCCATCATGTGTGTACAATGAAAATGATTATATACAAAAGATAATGGAAACAGAAACCTACCTGAGAAGGTGAAGGTACTTCTATACTTAGGTTAAGTCTAGATTTCACACTGACAGGAGAATGGAGCCCATTCCATTTTATTGAAGGCTCAGTTTTACTAGCAAGTGGAGAAATGCTAGATGCCAGATGTGTGGTACAAGATGGTAGAAAAGTGCAAGTTCGAGAGGCAGATGAAATTTCAAGGTCCATTGCAGCCACAAAAACTAAAATTACAAAAACATTTTATAAATTACAAAAACTTTTGTTGATTAAGGAATAAACACTACATAAATGATCTAGAAATCACTCTGCTAGAAGTATATATATTCCAAATGATGTCAAGGAAAAAAAGGGAAAGGTTCCATATACATAAATAGCAGCCCCTTTCCCACTAAGAATTGGGGGGAACAAATTGTGGCACACAGATTTAAGACAAGCATGGAAAGACTGATACAAAGTAAAGTAAGCAAGCAAAAGTACAAAAACAATGACAATGTAAATGAATGTCAACCAAAACAAAACACCTAAGATCAATGCTATATAAAATTGATTATAACAAAACTTTGTTTCAAAGAAGTATTAGAATATAATTCTATATTAGAATATCCTTACTGTGCCAGGGAATGAAAATGGATATCAATAGGTTTGTTGACTTGTCCAACTAATTGAAAAACTAAAGTAGTTTTTCCCTTTGTTGTAACAGGTTCAGGGAGGGACTACAAATAGGGAAATGTATGTGAATAAAAATGTGATATTTTTAGAAAAAGAAACTTCCCAACAATTTCCATTTCACCCATTTCTATCATTATTACAGAATAATCTTCAAAATGATAATTCTACCTCCAACTTCCAAGTCACAATGCAAATTCTTCATGATAGAGAATTCTCCCTTTTATCATAAAAGTCTATTGATGAAACTAAGCGCACACTTAACAAGCTTATAAGTCAATTGCTTCAAACCTTCAATTAGGACTGATAACTTACTAGTCAGAATACTTACTAGTATTATTAGAATACTTACTAGTATTACTTATTATTATTAGTATTACTAGAATACTTACTAGTCAGAATAATTTAGGTGAATTCCCTTTATAAAGGAATTGCCATCAAGAATCTAAAAACATTTGTCAAGATCCACTCACTTTCTTTATGTTCTTCTTCAGTGGATTTCTTAGCTTTCTGTACTTGAAAAAGATCAATGACAGAATGGGATCCACCTGGCAAACGGCTAGATTGCATGGATGGATGGGTGGAGCATCCTGAAGACGTTTTATTGATAGGAACCAACTGATTCACTTGAATTCCAACCTAGAAGAATAAGTTATAGTATCAAAGCTACAGTACAAAATTTCCAAAAATAGCAGATATCAAAATCATCTTAATTAGTAATATAAATTTCTGATAAACCACAACCACATAATTAAGCAAAACCTTTAGTTGATTCTATTTTTAGAAAAGGAACATAGCACAAGAAAAAAGCTTAAAGCTTCCATGTAATATCTTGGGATTCATAAACATTTAGTCAACTATCTAGCATCTAGTATTTTGTGTTTAAAAAACAACAAAAACCCCCTGATATTCAGAATGATTTACTTGCGTTGAACAATGTTATGTTTACAATAAGAATTTTCAAAAAACATTTTTCAAACATAAAAGCTGAACCTATAGATTGTTCTTGATTACACAGAAAATTTCCTACTTCTAACACTGCAATTAGCTAAACTTCTAAACAAAAGTTACTTGATTTCAATACTAAGAAAAACAATAAAGGAACTTTTTCAATACAAACTTACATCTAGTGAAGGTGTACAAATATGAAGGCAAGTGAAGGTACCTAAGAGAACTGACATACATCTGAAAGTATCACTCCTGGGCATTTAAGTGGCACAGTGAAGAGAGTGCTAGGCCTGCAATCAGGAAGACTCATCTTCATGAGTTCAAATATGGCCTTAGATACTCTGTGACCTGGGCAAGAAACTCATGTTTCCTCATCTGTAAAATGAGCTGGAGAAGAAAACTTAAAGCCATGAAGAATTATATACCTGCCCTATTGCTAAGAAAAATGATATCATCATGGCAAGTTGTTTGGCCCATAAATTACACAGTATATGCTGGTTTGATGGCTTATTTTCCTCAAAAAATTCTTTTTTTCAATGAAAATACAGGATATTAAATGAGTTTCCAAGTAAAAAGAAAGTCAATTGATCATTCCCATATGTTAAATATAAAGCTAAATAAATGCCCCACACCTGTTTTCATATGCTTGATCATAAAGTTGATAAAGCCTTTCACAGAGTACCCTTTTTTCAGGGAAGGCCAAGCTGTGCCAGAAATTTGGAAATGCTTCTTAACTGAGTGAGGAGAGAAAGCTCACAAAACTGAGATCATTTAAAAATATGTTTGGTATGTTCTTTCTAGGATTTAAGATATAGTGGTAGAAGAGATATTTGAGATAGAAAATGATTGGACCAGGTAACCTATTTAAGGAAACTGAAACCCAGGGAAAGTAAAATCAAATTAATAAGTAGCAGAACTGGGCTTTCAACCTGGAGCCTACAAATACAGGAATTTTCCTCACTATGCCCCTTGGCTTTTATTTTGTGAATACTATCAACTTCAAAGGGTAAGATTATATACACTACACACACATACTTCTCTGACTCCAAGTTACTGTTGTTTTTAAGAAGGCTAAATCTGACACCTTTGAGAAGTAAAGGTACTTATTATCTTGAACTGAGCATATTTTTAAAATTAGTATCCTTTAGGATAGGAAAGGATTTTTAACCTCAACAATTTTAAGTGTTTTTACATAATTTTAGCATGAAGAGGGAGGGAAAACCAAAGGATGTATAATATAAATGAACACATGTATTGTCTGTCTTACTGATAACAGATCTAAAAAGAGAAAACAGTGTAGAGAGAGACATCAAGAGCCTTAAAATTTTATTTACTTACCCCTCTCATATCTGATATGTTCAATTTCATTGTATGAAACATATTTAATGTTGCTTTTCCAATTATTTTTGCACTGTCTGTTGGCTGGTCAAGTGTGACAGTCCTATAAAGAACAATTTTTTCACAAGAAAGAAAAATTAAAAGACCATCGTTACATATTTATTTGGTAGCATAAACCACTTTCTTTGTGTTCTATAGTAGTAAAAATCTTAATCTAAGTAATCTACAAAGATAACGAATTACTGAATTTCAATATACAGTTCTCATATATGATGATTTATAATAATATGAGCAATGGGTAAGATTCTGAGAATCATAATGTTATATACACCTTTTTTATATTTGCATATACAAATATATAAAAACTATCTTATAACTTTAGCCTAAAACAAACATAAGATACAGTTCTATTCCTGATTTGGCATCTATAAATGACAAAAAGCCACAAAAAAATTTGGCTTGTGTTGAAAATAGAACTTTTGCAATGTAATAGATTTGATCAGATCCAGACACATATATCATAAACACTCACATTTTATTCAATATTATGAATGGAAATGTATGCAATATGGTAGTTACTTGTCTATTTGAAGCCCACTTTCGAAGATAAGACAGAAAACCAGGAAATTTAGCTCATTATGAACATTTATGGGCACTATTATTAGAGACCAAAAAGAAAACTTCTCAATCCTTATGATTTCTAGTGAAGCTCTTTGCAAGTAGCATGCCATGGCTGCATCAGTGTCCAAAATATTTCTGCCACCTTTCATAGCATGGAATATATTTAAGTTTTCTCTAACCAAGAACATCTACAGTAATTCAGATACATAACTAATAAGTTTCATTAATTCCAAATGTAGTGCTCTTTCCATTGCATTATTCTTGAAAACTCTCCTATAATGATGAGTCTTTTTTGGGGTTGGAGGAGTAACAGTTGTTCTTATGAGGCTATAGGTCAAGGAATAGTTAAAAAAAGAAAAAACAACTCTGTATGAACTACTTGAAATACAGTAATTATACTTTCATATGCAAATTTATAAAGATCCCTTAGAGTTAATGATATAAAAGAAATGTAAAGAGAGGTAGAAAAGAATTGTAAGGAAGTTACGGTTGCAATATTCCACATTAATGTGGGATATATTCATGTACTCTAAATTTTTTCTTCTTTAGACATAACTTAATTCCTTCCTAATATGGGTTGGTCTTAAGTCATCTTACCATCTGGCTATTTTCTTTCATATACTCTGCAACTTGTCAACATCTTTCCTAAAATGTGATAGCCAGAAACAAACATAACAGTCCAGGAATTAGTATATTTGACTGCCAGTCATCACAATCCTGAGAAGGTATACTTGTAGTCTACTTTATAAAGTGCACAGGGCATTTGTAATACTATGCTTCCTTATACTTACAAGGCTGATTTTTTTAAAAACAAAAAGCAAAATTTTATATTTACATTAAATTTCATTTTATTAAACTGGGCCAAGGCCTTAACAATCTAAATTTCATTCTCTAATAAAAAAAATAAATAAAAATAAAGCATCTGGAAGACAAAGACAAATATGAAACAATGCTTCTAGCCCTGTAAGAAACTTACATACTAATGTAGGAGACATGTACATTAAAAATTTTATAAAGCAAAAGTGAGGAAGAAAAGCATTCCAGATCTGGAGAACAGGCAGTGTGGCAGTGTAAAGACACCAGGACAGCAGGGGAAGCATCACATACAAGGTACAACAAGAAGGTGGGTCAGTAAAGCTCTAGTAAAGCACATATAAAGGAAACTACTAAGGCTAAAAATAATCAAGAATGACTCTAAGGTTATGCACCTGGGTTATTGGCAAACTGTGGATGTCCTTAACTGTAATAGGAAGAAGGTACAGCATTAAGGGTGGTAGGGAGACAGGTGAGGATAATGAGTTCTGATTTGGACAGCTTTTGTTTGAGATGACTTCAGCATCATTCATTTGGAAATGGCAGTTACATGCATGGGACTGGAGCTTAAGGGAAAAAGTAAGACCCAGGAATGTAGACCCAGGAGCCATTTGTATTATGCTTCTTAATGAACCAATGAAATCACTAAGAAACAATAGAAAAGAGAAGGAAACCTAGTACAAAAAATTGGGTACATTAACAGTTGGCCTTTGTGAAATCAGTAATGAACTAGTAAAGGAGAGAAAGCAATGTCTTAAAAACTAGAGGAGGGATTATCTAAATCTATAGGGGGCTCAATAACATTAAATACTGCAAAGGGGTGAAGAACAAAGAGAACTAAAACTATTAGAGTTGACAAGAGATTGTTGCTAATTTTGGAAAGTTTGGGTTGAAATCATTCAAGCCAAATTTCTGGATTTTCAGAAAAGTGAGGAAAAGAAATCGAGGAACCATGTGCCTTCATGGGACAACTACTTCACTAACTTCAGTGGTCATTCTCTGCCCCCCACCGTCCTTCCAAGGTTGACAGAATTTCTTTCTTTCTTTTTTTTTTTTTTTTTTAAACTTGACTCCTGGATTTTATTTTTTTTAATTTTTTTTATTTTTTACAGAAAATTGTTATAATACATTTTAAATTTTTTTTATTCATTTTTCCAAATTATCCCCACCCTCCCTTCACTCCCTCCCCCCAATGACAGGTAATCCCATACATTTTACATGTGTTACAATATAACCTAGATACAATATATGTGTGTAAATACCATTTTCTTGTTGCACATTAATTATTAGCTTCCGAAGGTATAAGTAACCTAGGTAGATAGACAGTAGTGCTAACAATTTACATTCACTTCCCAGTGTTCCTTCTCTGGGTGTAGTTATTTCTTTGACAGAATTTCTTTCTTTTTTTTTTTTTTTTTATTCATTTTTCCAAATTATCCCCTCCCTCCCTCCACTCCCTCCCCCTGATGGCAGGTAATCCCATACATTTTACATGTGTTACAATATAACCTAGATACAATATATGTGTGACAGAATTTCTAATAGAGCAATCACCTTTTTTTTAACTAATCAGATTCAGAACCAGACTAGTGATTCTGTATAATTTTTATTAAAGTAAAATAAAGGATTCATTATCCATCATTCTTCAGCCAAGGAAATGAAAGTAGAGTTTTATATATTTGAAGCATCCAATTTCTACTGTAGCCTGCACCTATCTCAAATTTGCAATGTTCTTAAATTCATCATCCATTTTACTCCTCTGACCAAGTGAACAGGTAAAGGATCACCAAAACATTTGTTTCTATTTCTCCCTCTACTATTTCTTGCTGTTCCTTAATCTTCAGCTGGTATTCCTTTTCATTTCATGATTTCCTCACTTGTCGATTAGTCCAATCCTACCTATTTTCTTAATGATACTCCCTGTTATATTTATTTTTTAAATTAAAACCTCTAGTCCTGTTTATTTATATTTAGATATCTATAGTCTTGGCTCTTGTATGATGTCTCCTACAAATTACTAGTCCTTTTGCTGATACTGACAACTATTTTTTCCTTCCTCATTCATGCTGAATTTAAGTTCTGATGTAACAGATTCACAAGAATTTCAGAACTAAGTAAATATGTGCCATTATTGGACTATAACCTATTAAACCACAGTTCACAAATCCAAATGTTATTTATATCTTCTTTAGTTTTTACTTTTCTAGCCCAAGATTTCAAAATCTGACATCTTGGCATATGATCCTAGGATGCTAAAGGAGAAAAAACACCACCACAATATTGATAATGTTTGTGTTAACCAAGACTGGAAAGAAAGCAAATCCACTGATTGGGGGATGGCTAAACAAAGCCATTGTTTGAACATAATGGAATATTACTGTGTTAAAAGAAACAAAGAATATGATGAATGCAGTGAACCAAATAGAGATTTATATGAAATGATGCAGACTGAAGCAGAACCAGGAAACCCTGCTAATTTTGTCTACTAAAAGCTGTATAATTAAAGTGACCAATAATGGCCCTGGTAAAGAGAAAAGGAATTTACTTTTCTTTTATTGGAAAGGCTTATATGTAATGTTGCACATGCTTTTGATCTGTTTAGATCTGTTTAGAAATCCTTCATCTTTGTTAACAAGGGAATTTCACTGAGTAAGGGAGGTGGAGATAAGGTATTGCTGGGGAGTGAATAATATAAAAACAAAACATCCCCTATTTACATTGTTAATCATTATATTTGTTTTATTGAACTGCTTACTATATTGTTCAGAGTTTGCTTTCTTACTTTTGTTTGTTTTCTTCAAATTAATTGTTTTTTAAGGGCTCAGTAATATTTCATTGTAATTATGTAATACAATTTCTTCATTTCATAATTTCCCCTTCCATCCCTAATTCTTTAGTACCATAAAAAGTACTACTATTAGTATTTTGATATATATGAGATCTTTCATTCATTAACTCCTTGGTGTTCAATAGTGTGAATTTTGGGACAAAGAGCTTTAGCCAGTTTCTGATTACAAAACTTCTAATAGCTTCTTATAATGGAAGGACCAATTTTAAACTTCACCAATATTATGGTCTCTGTTTATATTATCTTTCTGTAAGATTTCCAACACTAGATATTCCAATCTTGTTATGCTTGCCCATTTCCTGAATGGGAGGTAAAAATATCACATGTTTTGATCAGCATTTTATTATTAATCATTTGCAACGTTTTTTCTTATGGTAATTTTTATTCATTGCTTTTCATTATTTCATACACTACAGAATGGCTCTTGATTTTATATTTTTGGGTTAGTTTTTAGACCCTTATCAGAAATACATGTACAAAGATTTCCCATCCGTCAATTGACAGTTTCCCTTATTATTCTTATGGCATCAATTTTTGCTCATGCAAGTTTTTAATTCATATAATTAATGATATATTTTGTCCTTTGGGTGTCTACCATCCCTTGTTTGATTAAGGATTTTCACCCTAACCACAATTATACAAAGTACATTGGTTATGTTCTCTTCTGCTATGGTGTCACTTTTTATTTTGGGGGGTTACATAATCACTTTGGGGTTTATAAGTAGTATAGATTATATATCACAATATCATTATATAGAATATATATGATACATACATACACATGCGCCCACTGTATATAATAAATTTGTGATTTCAAACCTAATTTCTGCCAAAGTGCTTTCCAGGGTTCCAAGCAGTCCATTGTAAATACAAATTAGTTTGTATTCTTGAGCTACAGGTTATTTAACTGGACTGTTTCTAGTCATTTGTCCTCATTACAAATCAACTTTTATTAGTCAGTACCAAAAAACTTTGATGGATTGCTGCTTTACAATTTGCAATCTAAAACACTATTTCCTATTTGTTTTTATCTTTTTCATGATTTCCCTTGAGACTGAAGACCTTGTATGCTTTCCAAATGAATTTTATTATGTCTCTTAATAAAGTATACCATAATGATTTAATGGGCATAACTCTAAATCATATTAAATTAGATAGTAAAATATTTATATTGGTATAACTTTAAGCAAGGGCAATCAGTGTTCCTCTGATGATGACGAACTATTATTTCTTCAATGAATATTTTGTGATTTCTATATGGTTGTATAAACACATACATATCAATACTGAAAAAAAAAATATGTATGTGTATTTATCTTTAGTACATAGTTTGACCCCCAGATATTTTATGTATGGTGTATTTATTTTGAATGGTATTTCTCTATTATTCTTCCTCATTTATTATTTATTCTTTTAGATTTATTTAAAATTTTATTATATTTATTTCCATTTTGTTGAAGGTATTAATAGTCTCTATCAGTTTCCTGATGATTCTCTAGGATTTTCTAAAAATTTTTTAAATATAAGGTCATCTATGAATGAGTAAAAATGTTTTCCTTTATAATCATGATTTTTAATTTACTTATTACTGTGACTAGCTATTTTGAGAATTAATAATGGTGGGTAGGAAGGCATCCGTACTTTACTTATGTATTTACCAAAAAAATATCTTTTCCCAGAGTAAATAACATATTTATGCTTTTTAAAAAAAATGAATGGTCCATATAGCTATGCTTTTTAGCATTTTATGGTATATTATGTTTTTTCCAGTTTTTTTCCTTACCTGAATTAATCATTATATAAGTTTAATTGCTTTTAATGTACTTATTATTTCTAATTCTGAAAAATTCTAATTCTGAAAAAAAAATTATTATTTCTATGGTCTTTTTTGTTTTTTATCTTATTTATCTTACTAATTATAATGACTTCCTCTCTTTTTTCTTATTCTGGACTTATTTGTGGTTTATTTAATACACTAAAAACTCTAGTTTGAATCAGGATAAGCAAGCAATATACACATTAGGGTACATAAAATCCAAATTGTCTACATGTCTACCATAAATCCTATGAGTAATCTTTAAGTATTTTTTGAATGAACATCACAAAACCTTTTTCCCCCCTTTTTACGAGGTTTTTACAGCTTTCTTCTTTATAATGTCTACAAAGATGCTCTGAAACAAACTAGAATTTCTATAATCAAATGAGTGTTATATAAAATACTTAGCACCTTGTTCAAACACAAACTCTACTGAAATGACCTAATTCACTCTCCATACACATGCACATCAACAATCATATTGGTAAATGGTAATATAGAACAGTCCCTTGAGATCTGCTGCTTTCTCCTTTACTTCTTTTTTAAAGAGCTTAAATATCTCTTAAGAGTAAATACAGGCTAACCTGTATACTGGAAGAAAAATAGGCAGAACAGATAATGAAGCAGACTGACTTCACTGAAGGGAATGATAAGTGCTAGGCAAATCAAGAACAGTAAAGTGACACATAAGCCAGTAATAACAAATATTTAATAATTTTTTTTTAATTTTGCAGACTTGTAAAAAAGCTTCATGAGCCTCTTTCCACTGTTTACTATCAGTAACATTAATTTCAAACAATTATATGAATATTTCTTTTTGAAGAAACTTACCTGGCAACATTGTCACAAATTCCATGACCACCAAATTTGGCTGTTTCTACAGGAGCTCCAGCCTTTCTGACCATGATTTTCAGAGTTAATCGTTTTCCCTTCATGCCAGCAGCTTCAAGTCTTCGCTGGATCTCTTCTGCAAGACTTAGAAGAAAAGCTTCTGCTTCCTTTGGCTAAGGGGGAAAAAAACCCACAAAATTCCTAGTTATAAGGCCAAATTTTTATTGTCTGACATTAAATTTTTTGATGCTTAAAATATAACACTTAAAATATGAGTGTGTGTATGTGCACCTTCACAACCAGCGAAAGGATATTTTTTCTTTTATTTGCTTTTTGGAGTTGCTCATTTGTGACAACCCACTTTTTTTTTCCCCCTGAGGCAATTGGGATTAAGTGACTTACCTAGGGTCACACAGTCAGTAAGTTTTAAGTATCTGACTCCAGATTTGAACTCAGGTCCTTCTGACTTCAGAGCTGATGCTCTATCCACTGTACCACCTACCTGCCCTGACAACCCACTTTTAACTATCTACAATTATACCTTGACAATTCTCATTGTCATTATGTAAAATGTGAGGTTCCAGATTAACAAATTTACTTGTTACCTATTTTACATTCCCTGGTATTGCTGAAACATCTCTCCTCCTAAAAGGAAGGAATCTCTTCTCCTTTTCCTAGAGGAAAATTTTGGGAAAATATCCTCACAAATTCACCTTTTACTAGGCTTTACAAGAGTCTAAGAGATGAGGCTCTCTCTTCCATCATAACAAGCAGAGTTCTGAGAATGGGGTATGAAGATAAGCTTTTTTAGCTCATCAAACTTCAGATTTACACAGAATTCAAAGAGCATGAGATATTTTCACATTCAAATATACATTCTACAGCTCCATCTGATTTTAAAAATTACTTATGTCACTTTGTTGTCTATTCAGTTTAGTCATATCCAATGCTTTGTGATCCCATTTTCAGTTATCTTGGCAAAGATACGGAGCAATCTGCCATTCTGTTCTCTAGCTCATTTTATAGATGAGGAAACTGAGGCAGCAAAAAGGCCAGGTAACTTGCCTATGGTCACACAGCTATGAACTTATGAAGATGAGCATTCTTGACTCCAGATTTGGCACTTTATCCACTATGCCACCTAATTGCTCTTTTCATGCCATCACTTCCTCAGAAGTGAAGATAAACAGAAAAGGTAAATATGTGAATGGCATATTGTTCAGAATAAGTGATCTTAGAATCACAACCTGTATTTAAGTTCTAGATTTACTACTTAATAGCAGAAAAAATGGGTAATAAGTTAATATTTTTGAGTTTCATGTTGCTTATTTGAAAAGGAAGAAAATACATTTATTCTACTGCCCTCTCAGACTTATGAGGAAAATGGAAATGCCTCTAAATATTAAAGCACTATACATTATAGTTATTTACAGATACACAAGTGATGGGCAAACATTTAGTTTCTAGCCACTACAAAAAGAGCTTCTATAAATAATTTTGTTTTTCCCTCACAGTCCTTTTTCACTAATTTGATAGGGGTGGGGTCATTTTAATTTCTATTTCTCTGATAATTAGTGATTCAGAACATTGCTTCATATGCTTCTTTGGTTATGAAATTTTCTCTGATCCACAGGTCTGAAAGGTAATTCCTTCTGTGCTCCACTAATTTGCTGTATTATCACTCATGTTTAAATCATTCTGAGCTTGTTTTAATATACAATTTTAGCATACAGTGTGAGGTGTTGGTCTATACCTAGGTGATAACTTTATAGTTTTTATATTTTTATAGTTGAGTAGAGAATTCTTGTCACAATATCCATTTTGATAAACCTATGCAGGTTTATCAAATAACAGGAGCAGCTAGGTGGAACAGGGAATACAGTGCCAAGCCTGGAGTTACAAAGATTAATAAAGATTCTTAAGCAAAGTATTGTTTTGGTTCTATGACCTTAATGAGTTCAAATCCAGCCTCAGACACTTCCTAGATGTGTAACCCTAGGCAAGTTAGTTGGTCCTGTCTACCTCCTTTGTCAAACGAGCTGGAGAAGGAGATGACAAACCACTGCGGTGTCTTTGCCGAGAAAACCCCAAATGGGGTCACAGAGATTCGGGCACAATTGAAATGACTGAAAAACAACAACAAAAGGTTACTATCCTCATTTGCTTCTGTATACTACATATCTAATCTGTTCTGCTTGCTGTTCAACTTTTCTATTTCTTAACCAAAACTAAATTCATTTGATAATGACAGCTTTGTAGTACAGAGTTCAAGATCGGATACTGTTTAATATCTTCTCTTCTCATTTTTTTCAACGATTCCTTTGATATTTGTGACCTTTTGTGTCTTCAGATAAATTTTACTAATTTTTTTTTTGCTCTATAAAGTAATCCATCATAGTATCTGTAAAAAGGTGATAATTTTTATATCCCTTTTGTCCTATTTATACTCTTCCTATTACTTTATTACTATAGCTGGAAATTCCACTAAATTATTATGTATGTAATAACAGTGATGTAACAAATCTAAGATAAGACAGACTATTCCCATAACAAATAATGCTAGGTCTTCATTTAGAAAGGTACTACTTATTTTAAAGAAACTTCCTTTTATTCCTATAATTTCTAGTTGTTTTTGTTTTTTTAAACAAGTCTGGGTATGGATTTTGCCTAAAGTTTTTTGCATCTGTTATTTTTGTTGGCTTGTTGTTAATATGGCCAATTATACTTGTATTTTTTTATACGACAGAATAAACACTGCAGTCTTGTCATAGTATATGATCTTTGTGGTAGATTGCTGAAACACCCTTGCTAATTTTCAAATTTTTAAAAATTTACATCAATGTTCATTAGGGAAATTGGTCTATTTTCTTTCTGTTTATTTACATACTTTCCCAGTTTATGTGGCATTGGAAGAAGTTGTTTTTTTAAACATTTGTAAAAATTCACTTTTAATTACATCTGGGCTAGAGTTGTTTTCTTTGGGAATGTTAAATTTCCTTTTCTGAGATTGACTATTCCTCAATTTCATTTCTATTATCAGTTTTATTGGAATAACCTAGAGTAAAATGCTTCTTAACAATTGCATTTGTTTCTTACTTACTGGTTTTAAATTCATCTTTTTCATATTTAATATTGTTAATTTAGCCTGTACCCTTTCTCAAAAATCAAAATATCCAATGCTTATCTATTTTACTGATTAAAAAAAAAAAGACCTAGCCTAGTTTTATTTCTTAATTCAGTGGTTTTACTTTTGTTAATTTCTTTTTTGATTTATAAGATAATTCATTTTGGTGTTTATTTGGGAAGTAATTTTCATTACAACTATGATCAGAAAAGAATGTATTTAACATTCTTCCAAGCGTATCAACATTTTCAGTTTTTGTGAAGGTGTCATTTACAGCTTATATATACTCTTTTTAATTTCCCTTTACTCTCCAGAGATCTATCACATTTAATTTTTCTAAAATTTTACTCAGCTTAACTCTTGTTTATATTTTGGTTTAAAGGGGGTAAACTGTTATCTCCCACTATTAAAGTTTATGATTAAAAAAAAATTCTTTAGAATATTCTTTAAGAATTCATATACTATGTCCTTTGGTGCACAAATATTAGAGAATTGATATTTTATCTATAGTACCATTCAGCAGTTTGTCTTTTCAAATTAGGTCTATTTTTATTTTTTTGCTTTATTTCAAGTCAAGATTGCTATCTCACTTTAAAAAAAAAATTTCAGCTGAAACAATACATTCTCTCTCCAGCTTATTTTAAATCTCTATTTTTGTTTCAAAATTATAATAAATAATATATCGTTATAATCTGGTTTCTAATAGACTCTGATATCATCTTTATTTTGTGGTCAAGTTCATCCCATTCATAGTTATCATTGTTGGTTGTTTTTTTTCCTTCCATCCTATTCACTTTTTTTGCCGTCCCTCTCTTCAAAGTATTTTGCTTCTGACTTCTGCTGTCCTTCATCTGCCTTCTGTTTTATTCACTAACACCCCTCTTTTTCTCCTTTTCCTTTAGCTTCTTTTCTTTCTATTTCCCTAGTGGGTGAGATGAATTTCTCTACCCAAATGCCTGTATATTCTTTCCTTTAATGAATTCAAATGAAGAATAAGGTTCAAGTATTGTCTGCTCCCTCCCACCACCTCCTCTGTTATATAAATTCTTTCTTTTGTACACCCTTTATATGCGATAAGTTTCCTGATTTTTCTTTTTCCTTTCTCTCCTTCCTCATCCAAGTACATTCCTTTCCTCTACATTTCTATTTTCTTTTAAGATTATCCAAACATAACAGAACCACACCTAAATCTCCTTAGCATAATCTTGGATGGAAAAAATGGGATATTCAATGAATTGCCCAGACTTCCAGGATTTTGTTAAAAAAGTCCTGAACTTAATAGAAAATTTGACATATAAGATCCAAGAGAAATATAAAGTAAACATTAAAGACTAAATACAAGGGACTCAAAATGGACAAGTTGTTTTATATGTAGAAATATAAACTATGTCTAAGATTGTCATTAGTAATTGGATAGTCTGAAAGAAAGATTGGGATAGAGCCAAAATATGATGTAATTAAAAAAAAACCAAAACTGTAAAGGAAAAGGTAAGAAGGGTAATTATATTATACAATGAGGTACAAAAAGAACTGAGAGGAAATAGGGGAGGAGAGCTGGTAGTTTTGGAACTCTAATCTCATCAGGAATGAATTAAAGAGGGAAATATATATAAACATAAAAGGGTAGAAAAGTGTTCTAAATTCAAAAAAAGATGAGGCTAAGGGAAGGGGGGAGAGAAGAGGGGGATTTTTAGAGGGAACCTTACTTTGATCCGATGATCAGAGTTAAATTAGAAAGAAACTCATACATTTAGAAGAAAATAAAAGATTTCTAAATTTGCAATAAATAAAAGTGAGGGAATAGAATGAAGGGATGGTTTAGAAGGGTAAATACAGGAATGGAATTAAGAGGGATAGGGTGGGGGGGGAGAAAAGAGGGATTTTGGAAGGGTTAACTAATAGGAGGGCAAGGTAGCAGGTAGAAATACAGTAGAACAATCAGGAGAAATAGAAAATAAGCAATACACATAAACACAAAATAAAGTTCAAAAGTACAATTTTTAGGTAAGAAAAAAAGCAGGGGTAGTAATTATGATCTCAGATGAAGTTAAAGCCATCCTTAATCCGGGTGATGATGAGGTTCTGAGATGTTCCAAGTGTTATTTTGTGGCCATAAGATTGGAAATAATAACCTTGTTTAGATCCTTATAACTTCTTGCCCATATTTATCTTTTTATATTTCTCTTGAATGTCATATTTGCTGTTTAACTTTAATCTTTTCATCAGGAATACTTTTTTTCAATATGAAAGACTTCTATTTCTTTTCCTGTCCTGTAAGATTTTACCAAGGAGGTTATCTTTGGTTTTAAGTCTAATTTCTTTGCCTTCTGGAAAGCTCCTTTGTACTTGACTTCTTTCTGGATGCTTGCAGTATTTTCTCCTTAACCTGGGAGTTCTGGATTTTATTTGTACTATTTCTGGTAGTTTTCATTTTAGAGTTTCTCTCAGAAGACAATTGGTGGATTATTTCAATTTCTGGTTTTAAGATATCTGGTGTTCTTTTAGATTTAATTAAATTTTTAGATTTCTTGATAATATGTTTTTGTTCAGGTGGGCTAGTAATTTTAAAATTTTCTCCCCTACATTTATTTTACAGGCCAGTTGTTTTTCCTATGAATGATTTCAATTTTTTTTTTTCAGTCCTTTGACATTATTTGATTATTTCTTCATTTCTCCTAGTTATCAACCTTCCATTCTACCAATTGTAGTTTTCAAGTTTTTAAAAGTAATATTTTGCATTTCTTTTATAATTATTTTTAAACTTTCATTTAAACCTACCATTTGGTTTTAAGTCATTTTAAAAATCCCTTTTAAGTATTCTAGGAATTTTTGTTGGACTTATGTCCAATGTTTACTTTTCTTAAGTCTTTGTATGTTGTTATTTTATAGTCAATGTCTTCTGTATCTGTGTCTTGAGTTTTATCATCAGAGTAGCTCTTTTTGGACCTATTCATTTTTTTGTTGGTTTGATGACAAACTCAACCTCTTTCTTGACTTTGGAATTTATGTTATTGCTGGGTTCTGTTCACTTCTCGGCAGTAGAAGAATGGATGTATGGAGTTACAGTTCTTTTATGTACTCACTGCTTTCTTAATTCAATCTAGGTACATCCAAGTTTTGAGTGCCCCTAAACTGGTATGATCCAAGAAATGTCTTTTCACCATCCTCCTGGTCTGAGCTCTACAAATTTCTGTCCCAGACTGGGGAGTGTTGGCTTATAGGTGTTTCTGTAGACTGCTGCTGAACTTCGTTAAGTAGGAGACCTTTTCTGATATGGAGCATTTAAATTACTGGCTCCCATTCCCTTTCAGTGTTATAGCTAAAGACTAGAACTGAGTGCCTGCTGCTCTATTCCTGGAATTAGAGCATTTTTATGTTTTTTAAACTTATTTCTTGTCCAGTACAAAGTTGGAGTAGACTCATGCTCAATTACTCCTTCATCCTGGATCCAGGTATTAGGAAAGAGAATTTCCACCTAGAACTCTACACCTAGTATTAGTTCCAAGACACCCTGGAGACTTTCCCCTGCTCCAATGGATGACCTCACCATAGTATTTTGTCTTGCCCCTCATATTCTTTCTCTAGGGGTTAGAATGCTCCCTGCTGTTAGCACTCCCCAGTTATGACTGGTATCCTGGTATCTGCTGACCTTTCTGTCTCCCTAAGCTGTTCTTGGCTGGAAAAATGACTTTTTCTTGGTTTTCCCCATTCAGAATTCAGTCTACTGTTTTCTATATTACTGTGGAAAAAGTTTGCTGACTGAGCTAAGCAAAAATGCTTCTCACTGCACCATCTTTACTCTGTTCCCAAGAGACTCCCTGACCTATCTTTCCCACTTTCCAATCCAACCTCAACATAAGTGCCACAAAATTTTCCAGAAGCATAAATCTAATTACTTCTTACTGCCAATTCAAAATGTTCCACGACTCTTTTTCTTCCAAAATCAAATATTAACTCTTGTTTGGTGTTTAAGACTCTTCACAATTTTACTTTTTTGTAACTTTTAAGTCCTCTTATAGCTTAGTCTGGAGTTTTATGGTCTCAATCTATTATCTTAGTATATCAAAAATTTAGGAAAGTGTCTAACACAGACACTTATTAAATGTGTATTTGTTAATTTAATCCTAAAAAAAGGCTGAAATCCATGATGTGGTATGGAAAAAAAAAAAAAGCTGTCTATGATTCAAGAAACAGCAAAATTCTACTTCTATTTGTATAACTGCAGGCAAGTTATACTTAATTCACACAAGTCTCAATTTCCCTGTCAAATAAAGGAACTTTGCTTAATAACTCTTATTATTCAAAAATCAAGTTCCAGAGAAAGACAAGACGCTCTAAGATTTTCTTGTATGAGTTTATGCAACCCTAGCTCAAAGAAAATTGAGCTAGATTGCTGGCAAAGTAATATAGATGCCTAATCATAGAGAGGATTCCAGTTTACCTAGGAATACAGGATATAAATATAAAAGATGCAATGCAATACTATAAATCAATGGCCTTGTCATACGAATGATTACCTGAGTAAACCTTATTCCATAGTTGATTTCAGCTGACACAGATTTCCTTTCCTTTTCTGTTCGAACTGGTCTATCATCCAAACCCCGGCAGAATCTATAAAGCATCTGCCCTGTCTTTGGACCAAATTCTTTTTGGAGTTTTGACATAGTTATATATTGCAGGTCCCCACAAGTTTTAATTCCCAAAGATGCTAATTTGGATTCCATTGTTCGACCAACTCCTATAGGGAGAAGAAATATAATTTCAATAAGAGTGTAAAAGTAAATTATCCAAAGAAAATCACTGTAAGTACAATTGGAATTTTTAGAATGTCAATGCAATTTTTAGAAATATAAAATCTGACAGAAAAATCTTTGTAAACAAATATTTTAAGATAGAAACTAAAGTACAGAACTATTAAGCAATGTATAGAATTATCTTTTTGATTAAAAAAGATTTTGGTGATCTGGATTCAAATATATATTTTTAAGAACTATATAAATCTGCTGAACGAGTTGATAAATCCTAGTGGGTAGTTAGAAACTTCCCAAATTCATGCTACTAATTACCTCACAAAAGCTATTTTAAAAATTTGCCTTAGCTGAATAGTAATTTCCTTCTCCCCCCCCCAAAAAAAACCATTTAAGTTGAGATCAAACATTACAACAGCTTTAGGAACAGTGATCAAATATACCAAGAACTTATCAGAAAGCCTCCATAGCATTTAAAACACAATGGAAGCTGTTCCTAATGTATCTCAAATGTAACTCATTTCCCATCTCTATACCTTGCGCTAGGTATTTTGTATGCCTCTACTTTATATCTTCTGTTCTTTTAAGACATATCAAATGCACCATTTTCTACATTAAATCTTTCTTAGGCTCCCAATTGCTAGTGTCCTTCCTTTGAAACTACCTTATATTTCTGCATGTCTGCATGTGTGTGTGTGTGTGTGTGTGTGTGTGTGTATGTATGTAAGTAGTTGATGTTTAGTCTTCATTCTTAAAGAGGATCATGACATCGGGGAGTTGATGCCATGACACACAAGTGAACTGCATTTAAGTGAGGGAGGGCTGTACAAGGTCACATGCCTCACTTTCCCCTCCAGAGCCATTTGGGTCCAGTGGACCAGTTACAGATCAGGACAACTGGATTTGGCCTGGCTGTAGTCGGAGACCTCACTTTTTATGCTAATGTCTTCATCAGGTCTCAGTTTGACTGAAGCTATGCCTATTCTAGGTGCACTTATCACTTCATTAGAATATAAGTTTCTTACAAGTAGGGACGGCTTTTTTCTTTGTACTTAAATTGTCCAATTGGCACATAATGATGCTTACAAAGATTTTTAAAGCTCTATGATATACTCACTTACATTGAAGAGTACTGATTCTATTTTGCTCTTCAGTTTATTTCCCATCTCTAGCTCCTGGGATTCTATACAGAACCCTCTTCTCAAAATACACTGCTAATTCATCCCATACCTCTTCTTAACCATGCTAATCCTTTTAGATAGATATATCCTTGAGGAGGGAAGGCCTAAATATGAATCTCACCCTACAATTTATAATTATGGCATAAAATCTATCTTTTCCATTTATGCTTTACATTCAATCCTGATAGTTAACCATATTTTGGTGCACTTATATTCACATATTTGAAGCCAGATATATCTTAAGGCTGGCTTCTTTCTTAGGTAGTGGATATTTCTACTACTATTTCTCTTCCCACTACTCTATAAACATCTAGCCATAGATGGGTGGAGTCTGCCCTCATCCCATATTTTTTACTTTCTTTAGATTTGCAAGACTTTAACAAGTACAATTTCATCAGTTCTTGTTTGTATAACCTATCCCCTAGTTTGGGGGGGGGGGGAAGACCATCATTTTCCTTTACTTTAAGTTGTGGTTAGAAATCCAAATCAGCTGAAAGCAATAAGTTCCTAAGTGAATAGTCTTCTGAGGCACAGACCTTCAAATTATAGTGGGGATGAAAATAAAAATCATCCTCCCTAAAGGTCTTCAATCTTCTACCCAAACATTAATAATTCTTAATAATGTTTTCTAGAGTCCTTAAGATAGGACACAAGTCATTCTAGATCAATTTTTTAAAACAAAAATCAGGGTCACTAAACTGTGAGGTCAGGAAAATACTACAAACACAGTTTATCTAGATTTTAGCAAGACATAAAATATTCCATATTAATTTTATGGAAAAGAAGAGATGTGCATAAAACAATTAAAAAAATTTGTAAGAGGTTGAATGGGCAGTAAACAAAAGAGTAGATATTAATGATTCAATGTCCTCCTATTTTCAAATGACAGCTTAAGATTTTTAGCTCACAGCCCTGATATCACCATTTGATGGAGATTTCAAATGACAATATAAATGATTAATATTCAAAATTACAAATATACCCCCCCAAATCAATTGATGTTCATTATAAAAATTCAAGGTAACCTTTATTAAGGTGTACATATTCAAGACAGCATGAGATGCAATCCACAAAAACCACAATTCTTGCCCTCAAAATTCAATTATTAAAATAGCATTTGCATAGGGAGAAAAAATGCAAAAAAAGTTTGAATGTACCTGGTAGACTAGTAACTAGTTGTCCTCTAATAAAATCATCCACTTCTTCTGGCTTTAAATGATATTGTCCATCTGGTTTGGCTTTCCTTGTTGCCATTCTGGCCAGCAGAATATTGGAACCTATAAAGTCAAAAATCATGAAATCAGCTTCATAAAAATCCACTCACAAAATTTGCTCTTTTCTTTTGCAGATCTCTACAGGCAAAAAAAAAAAAAAAAAAAAAAAAAAAAAATTGACTTAATACCTGATTGTTAAGAACACTAAAAATTATCAGGAATATTGAATACTTCAAATCAAAGTAAATCAGCTACATTAAATGGCAGTATAAAGAGAAATCTTTTAATACCATAAGATTAAAAGAAATCTTATTAAAGTTTAGATTTCATTAGACAAGATCCATTAAATTTTGGTCCTGCATTACATATATGATTTTTTGATTCTCATTATGATCATTACTAATTTATTTAGGTGATGTAAGGGAAAGGGGAAAACTTGGTCTCCCTATCTTGCCATGTACCAACATCCATTTATGAGTTGGATCCCATTGCTCATCAATACCTAAATTTTGATCCTGATCTATTTCCAATCTTTGTCAGTTTATTCCTTTATAACTCAGTGGACTCCCTATTCCTGGGGGTGCTGGACCTATTGCATTCATTTTATCAGCTTCAGTACCAATGCTGCTCAGAAATCCCAATCTCAAGGGATCCACTAGTATCAATTCCCTTAGTAGCAGGGATTATAGACAAGTATGTAACTTGTCTATAATAACCATATTATAGTTATTATAACTTCTACATTAAATCTTTCTTAACTTTTAATTGCTAGTATCCTTCCTTTCAAACTATCCTATATTTCTGCATATCTGTATTTATATGTGCATGTGTGTGTGTGTGGGGGGTGGGTCTAAGTAGTTGATGTTTATTCTTCATTTTCAAAGAGGACCATGACATTGGGGAGTTGATGCCAAGACACACAAGTGAACTGCATTTAAGTGAGGGAGGGCTGTACAAGGTCACCTGCCTCACTTTCTCCTCCAGAGCCTTTTGAGTTCTCTGGCCAGACATAACTAGCCAGTTTAATGCTCACTGCTAAATACTGATAGTTGAATATATTATAGAAGACCTGAGATTCCTCCCTCCGATCATGGATAAGTTATGGACATGTCTCATTTCCTTAAATCTGAACAGTGAGGATATGTGTAGAACATATCTCAGGGATTATAGTAGGATAATGTATATAAATGTCTTGCAAACTGTAAAGTGATATGGAAACATGATATGTAGATATCAATAATCATTATTATTCAAAATTATACCAAGCTGTAAGCAATTCAAGGGGGACAGCAAAACAAATCAGAAAATTCACATGTATCATGTTCTAGTTGGACCTGTTGTTCCAGTAATGTATAATTTATAAAATAACACACACAAAAAAACTCCCACTACCCAAACACAATGAAATTCAGGAATCCTGAGTGCCAGTAGCATATTTCAAAATAGGCTATTTTTTTGTTTAGAGAATCAAAAGAATTTTTAGAAAGATTATTTCTATACAATAATGCTATAATAACTTCCTTCTGTAGAATGGGATAAATCAGAGAGACATATGGATTACAATATAATTCAATTAGGTAGTTTTGAAACCAGATGAATGACCAGACCCAGAGTGGTCATTAATAATTGAGTATCAACCGTCCTTGGCCCTATGTTTTTTTATATGTTGTTTATCAATGACTTAGATAATAATGTTGTGATATAATTTTTGTCAAATTTGCAAACGATAAAAAAGGTACATAGAAAAGCCAAAACACAAGATAAAACTGAGTTTGTATTTTTTAAAAATCTTGACAGGCTAAAGTTTTAATTTACATGGAAAAATCCAACATATTGGCAATAAAAAAAAAAAAAAAATCAGATGACAAGTGGACTAAAGCAACAAGAAGTAAATGCTCCCAAACATGCAATTAAAAATAAATTACATAACATACTTACCCATCCCAACAGAAGCAGCACATTTAGTCTGGTCTTTGATTTCAGTTCGGATGGCATTTGCAAATTCATCAGGAGTAAGTCTGGTCTCTGCAAGGATTTCAGTGATATCTACTAATGCTTCATCACAACTGACAGCTTCAATGTTATGAGTATAGCTAGCAACACAAAGTAAAAGGGAATAATAGGTCATTAGGAACAGCTCACCATTTGTCAGAAAGAATATATTGCAAATAAATTCTTTTTTGGTGTAATTTTACTGATTTCTTTTGCCTTACAAGTTTAAAATATTAAGAAATGTTCTTTCTAAATATTGTTAAAGGAGAACCTATTAAATAGAATCTTTGCATACTGTTATAATTGAAGTTATTTTCAAAGTAGTGTTCTCTTACATTTTGAAAGTTTTCCTTAAATTCCAATTTATTAACAATTAAAAAGATTATGCCAAAGTTTTTGGACATGGAATGTGCATTTGAAGCCATGTGAATGAATTATGAACAACAACCCATGGTTTTTGAGTGAATTAGATATAAAATATATATATATATATATATATAATACAATATTTAATAAGATAATTTTTGCCTGGAATTATTGAAAAAAAAAATTGAAAGGAAAAAAGAGAAAGGAAGATAAATTATTTACTCCTCCTCCTCCCTGGATTACTATAAGACAACTTCCTTTTTTCATAAATTTCTTTACTCACGTTAGTATTCCTCTGAATAATGATGGTTCGCATTTTGAAAAGTCAAATTATACTTTAAAAATCTTTAAAATTTTTCAAACATAAGTACAGTAATAAATTTTCCAAAGAGCTGTGATATAAATCTCAAGTCAGGAAAAAATGATTTACTTTATATCGGGAGATAGTGGTTCAAAGTTAGACAAAGTTCTTCCTTCAAAGATGTTCAGTCTACAATCTAGCAAAATAAGCCATTTCTCTGTTCCTCAAACATATCCTCCATTTCTTGACTCTATTTCTTTGTATTGGTGGATCCCCATGCCTGAAATGCACATCTTCCAGAATTTAGCTTCCTTCAAGATTCAGCTCAAGAAAAACTTTCTACCTGAAATCCCCTCCATCTGCTTGTGCCCTCAATACTTATTCATTTATATTTATTCTATGATTTCTCTCCCATTAAAATATAAGCTCCTTAAGAAAAAAATTTTCATTTTTTTTTTAAATTAATATCCCAAGGACCTAGTATAAAACTTGGCAAATAACAATTACTAACTACTTGCTGAAAGACTGATTTCAGCGACATTTAAAAAGAATTATTAAAGTAAAGACTGGAGATTATTTACTAGGGGTACTGAAAAAAAGATTTTAATATTTATTGGTCTAATATATTAGAATAACCTTTAAGGTTTATTTGAAAATCAAAGTGTGAAAAATTAATTTCAAAATTCACTTAAATTAGTAGAAATTTACTAAACATAAATTCAAACTATTTCAAATTACTGTTGTTCATATATACCTCAAAAATTCTATTATATCTTTACATTATATTTACACTTATATACATTACATGTTATTTGTACTTTTTATTCCTTACCAAATTAAACCACCAGAAGATTCTTAATGGGATGGGATAGAAGTATTGCTGAAATGATTGGCAAATCTTTTTTTATTTTAAGCTAGGTCCTAGTCAGTATTAAAGCTGAAACACAAATATCTAAAATTAAAACTATACTTTATACATTACCTTGCTAATGTTTCATACATTGTTCGAGAAACCTCTTTGTATGCATGAAAATCATATGGAACTGCTTGAAGATTTGGACATAGTTGTTTGGCTTGACCAAAAAACATTCCATTTTTTATACCAACTTGTCTAAAGAAAAAAACAAAAGCACAACAATCTATTATGGTAAGTGTTTCTTTTCTTTTCTTTTTTTGCTGAGGCAATTGGGGTTAAGTGACTTGCCCAGGGTCACTAGGAATTGTTAAGTGTCTGAGATCACATTTGAACTCAGGTCCTCCTGACTTCAAGGCTGATGCTCTATCCACTGTGCCACCTAGCTGCTCCTATTAAGTGTTTCTTAAGTGAAAATAAAAATCCCCAAAATGCTTTACATTTTTTTCTTATATCAGGCATTTAGAATTTTAATATATCTACTGTAGGTAGTTAACAAGTATTTAAAAAAACAAACAACAAACATCTTACAATTCTAAACTATTTATTGAGTGATTTTTTTAAACATTTTTTAAAAATTCTGAACTTAATAAATAAAATGGGTATTTCTAATACACAGCAGAACAGGAAAAAGAGGACTAGATAATTTTTTCTTTACGGTTCATCTTTTTGAAAATGCTTCAATGACTTTGCCATTTAAAAAAATTTGGGGGGGGGTGTCTTATCCTTATTCTTCCCTAACTCCCATTCCCAAGCAGACTGGAAAATAAAAAAGTAAGAAAATTATAATAAATATACATTGACAAACAAATTTCCCACACTGGTAGCATTAAAAAAAAAAAAATTTGTCTTATTCTTTACATCTTTAAAACTATTTATACATACACACACACACACACACACACACACACACACACACACACACACACACACACACACACGTGCGCGCATGCGCTTTGGGGGGTGGTCAGGGAGTTGGGATTAAGTGATTTGCCCAGCTAGTAACTATCTAAGGCTGGATTTGAACTCAGGTCATCCTGAATCTAGGGCTGATGCTCTGTCCACTATCCCAAGTAGCTGACCTATACACAATATTTATATTAACATTGCAAGAAATGACATTTGGCAATTGGTTTGAGATTTAAAAAAAAAAAAAAAAAATTAGAAGGGAAAAGGCTGAATTTAATACCGCTGTCCTTTAGCTGGGTTGCTAACATGCCATACATTGTTGAAATCAAAATTAAAGAGTAGGAATTTATTGTTTTAAGAATCCTCCAAGAAAACATTCATCTCTAAAGACTTAGATTAAGAAACTACCTAAAACAAGGCTTTACAGCAGACATGTACTTAATCACTCACAATTCACAATTGACTAATTCTAGACTCTAGTAAAAATTCCACTGTGATGATATTGTATGTGATAAAAGTATCAAATTTAAATTCTACCTAAATGCTTTTCAGTATTTGGACCACTTACCAAAAAAACACAACAAAACAAAACAAAAAACAACAACCCAATAAATACGAAATTAATTGTACATAATGAGCAAAATCTTCATCATATTAATTTGTAGGGAACAAAAAAAATTATAAATAGGCACATGGTGTTTCAAAGTATTACATAGTTGCATATAAATATGATCAAAAATTAATATATGTGCATATTCAGATATAGTCACTGATCCAGTCAATAAACAGCTAAGTCTACTTCTAAATGTATACTATTTGAAGAAAAAAGATGAATTGACAACCAGAAACCTTCTAGAAACTTCTGATAATTTAGAACTCAAAGAATTCTACCTGTATGTGATTAAAATACAGTTTTATTTATTCAGACCTATCAAAAACATTTAATTTTAAGAGAGAAGATCCAGAAGGCCAAGCACAATGATTTTAGTATAAGTCCCAACAAAGAAGTTGAGGAAAAAACCTTCTTCAAGAAGATTTTAAATATTTAAATTCTGTTAACATTTTTTATAGAATACACTAGACATTCTCTTGCTTTTGCAAAGATTTTTATCAGAAATGTTTATGTAATGTTTATGTAATCAGTTATTTTAAAAATTTCAACCCATTCTTTAATGACATCACATAAAAGAGTAATATTATTGGAACAGAAAAATTATCAGGAATGAAGATTCATAATAAAATAATAAAAAGTATTTGCCACAGGATTCCTTTAATAACAAGCTGTATAGAATATTAAAATAATCAATTTATTGGATTTGTATACATATCTAATTCATATATGTATAGTTATAATCATTTGAATGTAAATTCAACAACATAATGAAGATTACAGGAGCATAAGATGACAAAATCATGTTAAAGAAACCTGAAAGGCCATAAATATGATCACTTAATAAAACAAGGATATCATTTAACCTGAAAAAAACTTTTTATTTGGATGGTGGGATGAAAATCACCAAAAGGGATAGTTACAATCTCTAAATAAATGGAGAGAGTTCCTTCTTTTGAAAAACAAACACAAATAAATTATGGGTGCTGTATCTCACAGGCTCCTCACAAAACCATGAGGTAAACACAACAGGTGTTATTCTTATTGTATAGGCAAGGAAACAGAGGCTCAGATGGGTCAAAATGATCACAAAGCTATTACTCAGACCCAGTACTCAAACCTAGGTAGATAGCTGCTAACTCAAAGCACAACACTCCCAGAATTACATCAAACATTTAAGTAGTTTATATAATCTTTGCAATTAACATATCATCCTATTAGTTATAGTTTTTTAAGAAACATGTATGTACCTGCATTGATAATTATAGACCCTAAATGAAAATAAAGGCATGAAACAAAAATATCAAAGAAAGACTAAAGACTAGAGTGGATAGTGTAAGGATTATTAAAAGAGAAACAGGAGGTGAAACTGAGGGAGAGCATTCCAAGCTCTTCACAGAGCACAGTTAGTGAAAACTCATGCAGTTGGAAAGAGTGTCATGTACAAGAAGAACAGAACCAGTGTTCCAAGAATCTGGAGGTTGTGGAAAAGAATAAAATGTGAAATTAGACCAAAAAGCTAAAAACAGGCCAGGTTTTAAAATACTATAAAAATCAAATGGAAGAATTTATATTTGATCTTTGATGTATGAGGGAGCCAGTACAGTTAATATTGAGCAGTAGACTAAAGTGCATAGACCTAAATTTTAAGAAAATCACTTTGGTTGCTGAGTGGGAGATGGTATGAGGAAAGAAAACAAAACCAAGTAGATCATTTAAAAGGCTATTTAGCTAGATAATGCAAAGGATAGAATGCCAAGAAGTCAGGAATAGTCTCCTTCCTAGGTTCAAATATAACTTCCATACACTTACTGGCTGACCTTGGGTAAGCCACTTAAGCCTATTTGCCTCAGTTTCTCTACCTGTAAAATGAGCTGGAGAAGGACATGACAAACCACTCCAATATCTCTGCTGAAAAATCCCAAAATGAGATCACAATGAGTTGGAAACAACTGAAATGACTGAACATCAAGAAGCTTCAGGCAGACACTGGATTCATTAAAAGCACCACATAATTTTCAAAAGGCAATTCAAGACTTCCTTCTGTTCCTATTCAATTTTATGTCCAGTTCATTTCAGTATCTAATCCAGATACATACATTCAAATCACCTCTGTGAATTTCATAGAATTGCATATCATAGCTTGGATAACAGATATCCTCCATCCACTTGATTTTTCCTCTGTGTACAGTTAGGCCAAACTATTTGAATGATTACAAACTTACTTAGGAGGGTCTGTAGTGTTTCAGGGCTTCATTCAATGAGCATAAAATCATTTATAACAATTTGGCAAATATTCAGCTTAGTGCTAAATGTCTCATTAGATATAAATGAGAGAATATGCAAACAAAACCATCCCTTTCAAGAATGTTGTTTAATTTTTAAACAGTCCTGGTAACCACCTTGATGAAGAGCCTTTAAAGTTTACATTACTACATCAAACGCTTTCAAAATCATGGACATTAATTGCAGTGACATTTTATATTTCCTGATCCTGTAAATTCTGTCACTGTATAGTCATCTGCTATATACAAATTGTTTTGTAAGATATCAGCTTGTTCTTTTTTTCATAAACTCCTTAATATACATATACAATAATTTCAGAGATTCTAGAAATATGTGAATTTTGTAGAGATTATCTTTTATCTGTAATAAAAGATCTATGATTCTGTTCAAGTATCTTCATATCTTCTTTCTGTTACCCTGAAAATCAACACATCAGTGCCCTCACAAATATGATTCTGACATTATCCTCTTCTGTGTACACTTTGTCTAGTTCAGCTGCTCTTTCCATCTCATGTCACTTAGTGCCTTTTTTAACTTCCTCATGAAGCACATGTGTAATTTTAACATTAAGAATTCTAATGTAATGGCTCCAAACTCACTGATTTCTTGAGAAAAAGACTTATTAGAAAAGTCTTAACAATTTTTTTCAATTACTCTATCTTTTTTTCTCAAGTTCTTCAGGATTGCCTTTCCTTTCAAATGCCCTTTGCAAAATTTGGCTTACTTGGACACTGAACAAATTACTCATCTTTAAGACAGTTTTCTCTTCTCAGTAAAAGGAGAGGGCTCTTTCCTTTGTTTCTATGATGTTCTGTAGGCTTGAATTCATCTTCAGTGGTTATGTTTTGTGAGGTCTCATTGTACTTCCATTCTCTTCCACATTATTTTATATGTGAATTTATACTATAAAAATGCTGCTCTTGCCTGTCATTTTTGTCTAACATGAATAGGCTGAGTTCATTTCTAGGATCTTTTGGACTCCTTATGGTGTTAGAGTGCTTTTTGTCAGTTAATTTTGCCTAAATAATATTGATGTTCTATGTCACAGTATGTTATTTTTATATTAGTTCACATTTATTAGTGTCCATGTTTGATTTAAAAAGTTTAGGTTGAAATTAACTATTTCACTTACTTTTCATTTTAATAATTCTAGTTTACTATTTATTTTTAACTGCTGTAAGTACTATATGCAGACAACTGGTTAATCGATGATTCAAAGTGGTAACTGGTTACTTCTAATTAGATTATAGCCAATTTATTTCTTTTTTTGGAGGGGAGAAGGTGATTTTATTAGATGCTTTTCCAGTCCAATGTCTATCATCCATAATCATTAAAAAAGTATACATGGTAAAGATGTTTTGATGTTGTTTAGTTGTTTTCAACTGTCTGTGACTCCATTTAGAGTTTCCTTGACAAAGTGCTTAAAAAGTTTGCAATTTCCTTCTCTACCTCATTTTTCATATGAAGAAATGTAGGTAAATAGGACTAAGTGACTTGCTTAGGGTCACACAGCTAGTAAGTCTGATGGCGGAGTTGAACTCAGGAAGATGTTGTCTTCCTGACTTCATGATGGGCACTCAATCCATGGTGCCACCTATCTCTGCCCAGTAAGGGTAAGACAATTATTAGGATTTTGTACATTCTATAAATTCTTGATCATTTTTCAACATATATTTCAAAGTATCAGGAATGCTCACTTTTATCTACACTGAGTCAGCAATTTTTAAAGTACAAAAGGGAACCCATGGAGTAAGTAGGCAGGCCTGCAAGGTGAAAATTACTTTCATAATAATATTAAAAAATTTTAAGTTCTACTACAGTAAATATTATAGATGCAGATTTAGGAGTAAGGGTCTTTAATAATTTTTAGGAGTGTAAAAGGATAATGAGACTAAAAAATTTTGAGAACCACTCTATTATCAAGAACCTGTAAAATCATCAAGAATTAAAGTATGTTTGTGGGTGTCTTATAAAAGTTTCTTCTACTTCCTTATTATCTGCAGTTAGAGATTGGTAAGCTAAATTATACATTTCCTCATGATATACTTCTTTCAAATATTCAGCATGGCCATTGTAATACAAAGACTAAGGACCTATTACATGATGTTTATTGTTGTCTGTTTTATATAATAAAAATAATTCTGCCAACTGCTTTACTTGACTAAGCAAAGAGAACCTGTGGACTACCTTTCCATTTAGCTTGAAATTCCTTTTGTCTTCTGATTTCAATTATAGTGAGGACTTCAAGATTGACATAATTCAGTTACTTCAGAAGTTTATCTACTTCCTTGTCAATAACACATAACTTGCATTTGTGGTACCACACACTGATTTCATATTTAAATCTAAAATCTATGGGATTTTCATTATGCGCTTCCTTTATCACTGCAGAAGTGGAAGGGTAGCTATTTACAACTGAATACCATTCTATTCTATTCTATTCTTTGCATCTATAGTTGTAGTGAACAAAGAAATTCACCACTAAATTGCCAGTCTACTGGTACCGAAACTCAATTAGGCTGAGTCACAAAAGAGACATATAGTCAGCTGCCAGAACCAGGTGCAAAGCTTTACCATTATGGGCTAACATATTAGAACCTGCCCAAAGCCAGCAAAGCTTTATTGTACATCTAGGACCATTTCATGGTTTCTGAATTGTTTTATAATTATCATCTTATTTAATAGGGTGATACAATTTCTCACTGCAAACTCAGCACTCTCTTCACAAAACAATGATGTAGCTCTGTACTGGCTTTATTATCTTCATCTTATAGATGATGAAAGTGAAGTTCAGGGAAGACATAAGAGCATGCATCTAGGTGATATATTAACCCAAGTTTTCTGATTATAGAGTGAGGTTCTGTGATTTGGCCACAGATACATAGCTAAAAAATGAGGGGTATAATTTGAATTAAGGTCTTCATTATACCATATCTAATTTTTTGTCCACAAGTGGAAAAAAACCCACTTATTTCTAAGATTCTCTGATAATGGCTAATATTTAAATAGCACTTCAAGGCTTCTAAACTGCTTTACAAATATTATCTGATATATCCTTCAAAACAACCCTCTGAGATTATATTCTCTAGTTCCATGCTTCCAACAAGTTTCAAAAGATGAGCTCAGAAAAAGGAGACAAAAGAACATGTTCCCTTTCTAGATGTATCTGTGACAATTTGCTTGAAAACAACTTTTAGAATTGATAGATTAATTGGCACAGCTGAATATTCTGGATTGTTTTTTTTCCCCCCAGTGGGTGAAAGGATGGTAGCTCTCTGACTTCAACAATGTAGAAATCCCCAGCAAAAAATGTTTATTAAGACAAAATAGATCTTTCTCTGAAATGTTCTCATCTTAGAAAGCTGCCCTAGCTATCAAGGAGTGAAGGGAGATAAGGAGTTCTCAAAGCCAGTATTTGTCAAAATGAATATACCACTGAATATATATCATTATCCTCATAAATCCATTTTTTCCATACAATTTACGTCACATTCCACTTCCACATACCTGGCTTCATAACTACAAGATGCAATTTCAGCCTTGGATAAAACAGAGTCAATTCCATTTGCTTGTGCAGAATCCTGATTCTCCAATAGAGATGAATCTGGTACATCAGGAACTCTATCTGCTTTGAAAATAATAGATTGTTATAATCAATATGTAAGAAAAGCTTGATTTTAGTTCAAAATGATGTTTTCCACTTCTTTCACTTAACCCATAAATAACAAATCAAACTGCAACTCCAACGACTGGGAGCTATATCACAATAAATAAGGAAAAATATAGTGCTCCATTATTATTTGCCTATCTTATCCTATAGTTAAATAAAAACAGATCATTATTATGAAATTAAAAGTACTCATTTACTATGCAGACTTTCATAAGCCAATGAGGTTTTTTAGAACATGCTACAAAATAAAATATTCCTTCATTAGTACAATCTCTGGAGATCAACCCATATGGCCAGAGATCAGCAAGTAGAACCAGCTGTACATAGTTCTTTAAAAAAAGGAGTTCTCCTGCAAAGGACATCAAGTTTTAATCCATGGAAACAATAAGCTTCCTACAGTATGTTTCCTAATACTATAGTAAAATAGCAACATAATTAATAAATATTATCCTTTTGATATAGTACTTGCTAAATACTTGATAAAAATTTTCATATTATTTTAATCCCTCTTTTCACCCCTAAGCACACTCCAGCTTAAATATTACAATAAAATATCAATTAAAATAACAATATAACTATATCTGTGGCAGTTAATCATTTGTATTCAATTAACATTTAGGATTAAAGGAAAACTAGACATTCAGAGTATACCCTGGTAGATTTTGGCTAATGGGCCTACAAATTCACCAATTGTCCCTTGATCTAAAAACCAAATATATATATTTTTACACACACACACACACACACACACAGAGTTTACTAAATACCAAGAGCAAAACAAAAGAAAGCATGCACATACACATACACATACACACACACACACACAACTACATAAAAGGAGAAAATCTAAAGCTTCCTGGCTGCTTGCCATTTTACTTCCTTTAAACCTTCAGCTTCACTAGTAATTCAGAAATAGACAGCAGAGAAAACAGCTTCAGTTATAGGTCTCCCAGGATGCTATTAATAGGTTTCAAGAAGTGCCTGCTGTTAAAAACAAAAACAAAAACAAAAAAAAAACAAAAAAACAACACATTGCACATTCTACAAAACACACTCTCCACCATGTCTATGCTACTATAAACAAATATAACATTAGATAGTAAAACAAGACCTAAAGACATTACATCTGCTAACTCCTCATCCTATTTTGAGATCACTACAACTTACAAATGAACTATTTTTGCTGTTTAATTCACAAATTTTGTTACACAAAAAACTAGCCAGCCTAAAAACCTGACAAAACCAAGGCTTAGTGACATTCAACAACTTCTCAGAGTACAATAACTACTCTCCCCACAACTCACTAAACCAATTTCAAGTATTTACTGAATACAAACACATACAAGGACATACATACATACAGAGAATAAACTCTAATCAAACTTTCAGTTTCCAAATCTCAATGGAACCTGGACCTGTTTAAGAAGGAACAAATACTATGAAGTTTGAGCTATGACCTCATATACACTACACTAATATATGCTATATTCTTCCAGTTTTATGCAGCCTATTACAGTGCAAAATGTTCAAAGTTCTGAAGGATCTTAAAACTAAAGAACAGTTTTAATGTTCTATGATTCTAAGCTGAAATTCTATAAGAAATACAGGACTATCAGGTCAGAGCGGGACCACTAAGCCAAAAAAGCATTGCAACATGTGAAATAGAGCCTAACCAGGTGACCAAGCTTCTTTTTAAAAGTGCTCTTACTAATTTATGTACCTAAAATTTGTTTGTTTGTTTTTTTTTAATCATTTGTTATATTTGGAAGCCTTACTAAGTACCCAAAGACACTTGAAATTTCAAATTAGAGAAAAATCATGCCCAAAGTAAAGAATGAGAAGAACAATTTCTTTGGTCCATGCATTCCCACGCCCTGGCCTGAGATGCAGTGCCATCTTGTTTATCTTCACTGGGCTCGCTGACCTTTTCCACATCGCAGCAGAGTGGATCCCTCCATGAGCTGATAGAGTTGCTTCATGTGAAATTCAGGGCAATGCAGGGACACACTGTCCTCACTGGAGGGCAAGGTAGAGAACTGCTCATCAAAACTTGACAAACTAGACGGGCACATGGTGAATGTGGAGGAACGGTTGGAGAAATCAGAGGCCAGGACCCAAGTCTGTGAAAAAGAAATCGCTGAGAATAAATCTGTGACTAATACGATGTTTAAAAACTGTTGCTCTTTAGAATGAAAACTGAAGATGCTGAGGGGGTAGGAAATATCTGCATCTTGAGAATCCTGGGAAAGGTAAAAGGCCCCAATCATGAACTTTAAACTGATTCAGAACATCAAGGCCATCAATGTGAAAGTGGTACTTCGGCATATCATTCAGGAAGCTGCTTCAAAGTGAAGGCATAGATGAAAATTGCTAGCAAAATTGTTAGACAAAGAGTTTCAATGTGACTAATAAGAAGTTGGAAGTTTTTATACAAAGAATCCAAGATGCTATCTTTCCTAATATTGTGACCAACAGGCCAAAAAGTGGAAATAGGATTAAAAAAAAAGTTTGTAGACAGTTGGAGCCATCTAATTCTAATACTGTTTCTCTACACGTACTTTTAAAAAATGATGATATTTTAAAAAAATAAGCTTCAGCCAAAAAGATCAAAAAACTGTGTGGAAAAAGGTATATGAGGCACTGGACAAATGAAGTAAGTGTTTTATGCATGGATTTATTTGTAATGGAACCTTACAATAAGATAATAAGCTATTCATTTTGTGTATAGCAACACATTAAAAAATGAATTTGTTTGGATGGCAATGCCATAAAATAAATAATATCCAGTTATAGTATACATGGAAGCTTATATTCAGGTTCTTAGTATAGGATTGTTTTATTAAATTATATCTTTTAAAAAGTAATGAATAAATACTAAATGACATTCTCTACTCCCTGTTGAGGAACAAGCTATGCTAACTTTCAGATGTTAAGTATAATATAATTTTCTTCTGACATTTGTCTCTTTGGATTCTATGGATTTAAAGGTGAGAAAAGGGAAAGTGAATTTAAAGGTTCTCTAAAGTGTGATAACAAACCTTCAGCTACCTTAATAAAGATAGCCAGAAAACCAACTGCCTTTTCAGAAAACTATGCATAGTTAAGCTGGACAGGGAATAAAGAAAGAAAAAAGAGAACTATCTCTTGGCTTCTCACTGAGAATGGATATACCAATTATAAAGTTCTAGACACAGACATCCTGAAATAAGAAAAGTGCTCTTGAACCAGAAGTGAAGATTACCCACAAGGGTAATCTTATATACAAATAATAGAAGAGATGCTATTTTAATATTCCATTTTCCTTAAACTACATTTAATTCTGTTCACTTTTCCAGATTTCTAAAATTGCTCTCTCCCCTCATACGAAATACCAAAGAGAAACAAAAAAAGCTTCCTTATCTCATACCAAATACCATAGAGAAACTATATACCATTAAAGAAAAACTCCACAATCTTACTACCAAACAATTAAGAAACAATCCAAATAGTTGACTATCACAGCACAACAAACTATTCAAAAGAAATCTAAAAGCATTCCTAGAATTATTTTGCCTGATGTTAACACTCTTACATACAGAGATCCATTTGAAACACTTAGAAAATATAGAAAATACATGCATAAATACATTGCCTAGTATTTTTATGAAACATCCAAAGATAACTACCATCAACAAAAAAGGCTACTACCAGGGTATAAGGGTGCTCAACGTTATCCAACTACTTTCCCATTTGTTTCCTCTTAAGATTAACTGCTTAGTTTTCAAAATGAATTCAAATTTTTACTTCTAAAAAGCAACAAGACCAAAACACTAAGAAAAGAGCATAACCTATTCCCTTTATAGAAATTTAAATTCATAATTAATCTAATTTCTAAACACACTATAAATATCAATCAGAAAGGAACCAAAGCCAAAACAAGAATACAAGAAGTTTTCCACATACCAAGTGAAAAGCCTATACTTACTGCTAAATGCATTCATTTATTAGCTCTTTGATAGAAATTTCATTTAGAAAGAAAAAATAAATAACAAGAATGCCTTTTAAAAATATATGGTACATTAATATCTACAACTAAAAAGTCTCAAAACACTTAATACTGCCACTTGGTTATATTACATTTCCATCCTACAATAAGAAAATATTATACACATTTGCCATAGGAAATAATTTCATAAATGACATAAATGATGGTAACCTGATCCATGATGCTAGTTCTTTTAATTGTATGGGTAAAAAAGATTCATACCTCTGGACAAGTTTAAGCCTAACTAAAAAAATATTAAAATTTCAAATTATTCTTTCATTTCCTTGAAAAATGCTTTTATTAACTTCAAATTATTTTTCTATCTTTTCTGTGATATAAATCAATTAAATTATGTTACAAACTTTAAAAAAAGTCATTTTTGCAAAATTAAATTTTTTCATGCTGAGTATAAAGCAAACTAATTCCATTTTTAAAAATACGTTTCACTTTCCAGAGAAATAAAAATTCATAAATTAATATACTATTATTTCTGACAAATATTTTGTATAGGTTACTCACTTATTTTTTCAGATACTACTTTGTTCTGAAATGTCAGACTTGATTTAAAAAAAAAAAAATCATCTGAATACAAGAGGTAAATTGTCCTTAACTGTGTTCTTACATTTCAACCAAAACATCAAAAAATATAACATAATTCTTCAGCAGCAGCACAGTAACTTCAAAGTGGGCTTATTATCTGTACCTGCTTTGCCTTTCAGTATTTTATTCTGGTAATACTGCCATTCCAGTTGGGGATTAGCTCCAGGGCGTAAGGGTGCCCTTCCTGTACCTCTGTTACTTGTAACAGCTACTGGCTTTCCTGAAGATGAAAAAAATTTAATTATTTATAAATTATGCAAATTTCCCTTTAAAATGTTCAATAGGCTAAAAGGAAAAACCTAAAAGTGTTTCAAAACAGCATATTGAGTTTTATATTTTATATGATTCAAACTGTTCAACAAATATTTGTTAAGTGACTACTCCGTGCTAGATACTGTACTCTGTTGGACAAATACAAGGAATGAAATAACTACTCCTAATAAGCTTGAATTCTACATAAGTAGAAGAAAATAACAAATCACTGACAAAACAACGATCTAACAAGAATGCTTTTAGGAATTAAAATTCCACATGTAACAGAGGAATATGATGAAAGGAATGAATAACATAAAAAAAGATCACATTTGAGATGTGTTTTTATGCTAAAGGGAATGCCACTACATGTACAGGGATCATGTTTTGATCCCCCATTTTACCAATATATCAAAATGATTAAGTTTTACTGAAGTTATAATATTTTTATGCACTATTTTGTCTTTTAAGTGGTAAAAAGAAAGTTAATCACAATATTCTTAAACAACAGCATGGAACATTCACTAACACTTTATATGACAAAGCACACTGAAACCTTCATTTATGGGCCAACTTTAGCTATTTAACATTTCAGACTTCATCGCTATGTTTGGCTCTAACAATACACATTATACAATTCTAATGAAGGGAATGATTTCAGAGAAACCTGAAAAGACCTGTATAATCTGATACAGAATAAAATGAGCAAAACTAAAAAAAAAAAAAAAAATAATAATAATAATTTATATTGCATATTTTAAAAAACTTAAGAACTCCAATCAAGTCAGATGTCAGAAACTGATAATGAAGATTATTATCTAATATGCACACTGAGACACATTTTTTGAATATGGCCAGTATGTACATTCATTTTCCTTAACTATACATGTTTGTTATAAGATTTTTGTATCCTTCAGGAGGGAGGAGACATGAGAGATAGCAGACATAAATTCTTATTAATGTTTCTGAAATATTTAAAAGTTTAAAGTATTAAAAAGTTAGTCAAATCCTGTATAACAAAGGTTGCAAAAGCCTCTTAGCTATGAAGGTTTGACTAATTATAATTATTTATAACTATTATAACAAAATCTGACTATCAGAGTCTAATTACCTATAATTCAAATATAATTTTCCAGGCTTTATTGTATTAATTCAATATAGGATATCTCTTAAATACAGGCTGCACTCCCTTCCTATGAACAAATTATCCATAACATAACAACATAACAAATCCAGAAACAGGTCTTGTTCTTGCTAAGAAATATGACAAGTAAAATTCAAATTTCCATCATTTCCTTTTCTGCCAAAAAGGAAAGATACCCATGGTATGGGAGCAACCTTCTATTCCCTGCACACATTTCTTGAAGGAAAAAAAAAAATATAAAGAAACCAAGTTGGGAACTAAAATACTGGGAGAAAGAAGTCAGAAGAAACATACAATTAAAAATTACCTCACTAGTCAAGTATTTTTAATAATAAGTCAACCAAGAATACTTACCTTTGAGATCTGGTCTATTTCGGATACCCACTGACACAAAGAAGCAATCCATATCAACATGCATTATACAGCTCTGATGTCTGGATGTATTCAATACAGACATATTGCCTATAATTAAAGAAAAAAATATTGATATCTAATTTTATAGTTTCAAAAAACTTACGTACTAAATAAAAGGGTCTAAAAATTCAAAGAGTTGTTAAATAAGACTCACAATGAAAAATTTTCCAGCCTCAAAAATTAAAGCCTTTTTATTTATCAAAAATAAAGAGTCAGCAAAGGCATAGCCCAGAAAAGGAAGAAAAGGCTAGCTTCAAAACCTCTGACACACACTGGCAATGTGACCCTGGGAAAGGCACAAACCCTCTCAGTGTTCTAAGGTAATTCTTTAAGACCATTCGAATCCAGAAAAGGTGCCAACCCGACTTTCATGGAGAGTTTACTCATCCAAGAATTCCTCATGGCTGTGAAATCATGCCAAATTCTGTCTCAGTTTAAACAATAGGTTAGATGTCAAAACTGAGAAAAAAGTTTCTTTTTAGTACAATCTCTAAATATTATTTGTATTTTCTTAATTTATATTATAAAATCTTACTAGTAATTGAGTAAAATTATTGTATCTATCTAGAGAGAAAATATTGAAATTTTACAAAACTTAATTCTTTACATTAGATTACTATTATAAGGGACATTCACAAATAGATGTTTTTTTAAAAAAGACTCAAAAGTTAAAATTTCATAATATATGTCATTCTATGAGGTTCAATAAGTCAACAAATATCTATCAAATATGTCAGTATATGAAATATAAATGTTATTAGATCCTACTCTGACACTTCATCAAGGAATGGAGGCAAACTTGAATTATCTGACAATGTGCAAAGTTGCAGGAGGTAAGAAGACAAGGCAAAATAAATTCTGTCAAGCTAAAAAGTCTTTATATATAAGAACAACCTAGAGCCAGCCAAAGGAAATTTAATGGAAGCTCATCTTCAACAGAATGGCTACTTGATGATGAATTTTTAACCCATAAAACCTATCCATTCAAAGTAAAAAAGTGCCAATTTCCTCTATTTTTTTTTCAATTACAAAACTAAATTATAATATCCCCCTTAATCTTTCAAATTTAAAATGAGTTAAAAAAAACCAAGGCAATGTGAGAATCTATCATAATTCTATTCTGAAGTATTTCCAATATAAAAAAAAAAATGTGGTTTAAGTAGTATAAGGAAGGAAAAGGCAGAGAACAGTGATTAATTAAAAGCAGCTCCATTAACTAAAACCAAATAGTGTCCTATAACAGAAGACAAGATGAATTTTTCCAAAACCCTTTATTTATAAATCTTGTTACCCTTTCTATAATTTATAGTTAATGCATGACTTTTTGTCTATGGTATATAAATACTAAGTAAAAAATAAAATGAAAATAATAAAGAATTTAGCTATTATATTTCTAACTGAAAAAAAGAAGTTAACTCTCAAAAATTCTCCATAGATATAAGTACCTTTTAAAAAGCTGCTATAATATATTGGATTTAACATATTCCTACCATGTTTAACATCTATTGGACTACTTGCCATTTGGGGGAGAGGATAAGGATGGGAAGGAATTGAAATACAAAGTTCTGCAAGGGTTAATGTTGAAGAATTATCCATGCATATGTTTTAAAAAATAAAATGCTTTAATAAAACAAAACAAAAAAGCTGCTGTATATAAAACTAGTTTTCTAAGTTCCTTTAAATAAATTCAGATTCTAATTTTCATGCCTAGCAATTTATATAATTTTTATATGGAATCAATATACCATATTTTATGTAGACCAGAATCAATGTACCATATTTTATGTAGACCAGAACCTAAAACTTGTTCAATAAATTTATATGTAAATGACTTCTCAAAATTCAACAAAATTCAAACTGTTAAAATTACCAGGCAACTCTTACATTTCTATGTTTTAATTTACATTAAATTTTAAAAGGCTATTTTAACAATTGATAAGGCTTTTCATATTCCTAATTATTTCTACCATGAATTACATGACCTGATGATCTTATACATCTTAATCAGATATGATATTGCAGCTTCCATATGAGAACAAATTATCAAATATTATCCTTTAAGAAAAAAAGGTCTTCAACAATTATCTACCTGCATCAGTTATTATAAGGGCAGACCTGCTTGCTTTCATTTTTTTTAATTTTTCCCTTCCTGGAAAGACACCACTACTTTGTCTCTGTAAGGTGTTAACAAACTCAGTCAATTCACACTTCCACATTGATATGTGATGCAGTCTTGAATGAGAATAAAAGTCTGAAATAAAATTGCAGTCTGAAGGTTTGGACAGCGCTGAGGAAGCTGCAGGTACTGAAGAAGTGCTTTTTGTGCTTGAAGGCCCCTGAACAGTGGAGTGGTGAGCACCATTTATTTTAGTATGACTGTGCAAAGGTGACGATGAGAATGAATTACTCATAGTCCTGTGTGGATTCCACAAAATGTCTATGTTTCTGTTGCTTTGATGCAACTGCTGCATAGGGCAGTCTCTAAAATCAATGTTGCCTTTTTCAGTCTTCTCCTCAGACAAAGGGCCTGGAGAAAGCCTGTCTGCAACACTGTTGCCCGAGGGCACCAAGCAATCCTTAGTCTTTAAGGCACCATTAGAGCTGAGAGTATGTCCATTGAGAACAGCGGTATTGTCTCCAGGATGTTGAATTCCATTTTGTTTCTTCCCAGGAAAAATCTGCTCCAGCTCCATAAGCGTAAAATCATCACTTGTATCTTCTTCATTCCAACTGTTCATTCCATTGATTTTGATCTCATTTTCTGTCTCATACTTCTTGATTATCTGATTTCTAAAATGGAAATAGAAAATTACTAAAAAGGATTTCATACTTTTTTCTTATTGATATTAACCACTGCATTTTCTTGTGCATTATCATGTAGTAACTGACCCTGGACAAATCACTCAGTTTCCCTACCTGTAAAATGAGGATTAAAAATGATAGCATGACCAACCTCAAACAGTTTGTATTGAGAAAAACTTTGTAAACTTTAAAGGATAATATAAATATGAAACTTTTTTTTAAACAAATGGATTATTTTGTTCCTTGTGATAAAGTGAAAATAATTTTTTCAAGGAATAAGCAGCATTCAAGGTAAATAAAGAAATTTTATATCATTAACATAGCTTTTAAGGAAATTTATTCTAATGAAATCCAATTGAAGAACAGCTGGGAGATTTTTACAGGGCAAGAGATAAGGAAGAAAAGCATTGATTCTAAACATGAAAAAGGAAATATAATGCCCTCTACACTAAATAGCAAGTAGGCTAGTTCAACTAGAAAGTAGACTGCACAAGAGGAAGGGAATAATAGGAACTCAGTCTGGAAAAACAGGTTTGGTATCAGATTATAAAGACTTTTAAATGCCAAGGAACATATTCTAGCGACAATATGAATGGAAGCCATAGAGCTTCTTGAGTGAGAGAATAAGATTATGATGTACAATGTTTTAGAAATATCTATTTAACAAGCAGGGTAAGAAAGATGGAGAAGATGCAGAAGGTGATCCATTATCAGGCTGTTCTATCAAGAGGAAAGAGGAACCTGAAGGATGATGGTGGTAGTGCTGTGAAGGGAAAAGAGAGAGAAGATAACTATTCTGGAGACAATTCCTAAACCTGAAATGCTCTCCATTCTTTCTTCCCATTGTCTTTAGGCTGACTTGTACTTATTTTCAATATTCAGACCATATGTCATTTTTTTTTCCTGTGGTTTTTCCCAAACTCTCCACTGATCACTCATTTATTTCATAACATTCTACCAGTCTTCTCATGGCTACAACTCTACTCTGTATTATCTCTTATCTTTTTCATTTCCTAAGAAAAAGCAATCTGAAGGAGGAGAGTTGGCTTTGGTAGGAGAGGCCCTGGGCCCAATGTCAACACTGCTGACCACTTGTATGGCCTTGATGGGCTCATTTCTCTTCTCAAAACTTCAATTTACTCATCTGCATATCAAATAAGGAGGTTAGATTAGATGAGATCTACAACTCTAAATCTATAATCCTGGCAAATTACTTAAAGTTTACAAAAAAATAATTATGGGCCTTGGAACAGAGCATGACATACTATATTGCATATTTAACATTAATTTCTCAGCATCTGTAATATGCACTGTAGACAACAGAAACATGCTCTCATTTGTACGCACATTCTCTTTCTCTCTTACACGCACATCTGTAAAGGAAGTGATCTTTTATGTATTTCATTTAATTGATCAATTAAGTACAATACCAAAAGGGTCCAGTGACTGGTCTAAATTCATAAAGCTAGAAATTGGCTAGGAAAATGATTGTCAAAGTAGTTTTTCAAAGTAGTTTTCCTGGAAACAATTTTTTTTTTTTTGGTAAATTGGGAAATGCTGCAAATATATTAAGAATTTATCTACCATACAATTTGGACTTTTTTCTTTTTTTGCCAAGGCAATTAGGATTAAATGACTGGCCCAGGGTTATACAGATAGAAAGTGTTAAAGTGTCTAAGGCCAGATTTAAACTCAGGTCATTCTGACTTCAGGGCTGGTGCTATTTACTACACCAACAAGCTTGCCCCAATTGGACAATTAAAAAACAAAAAACAAACAAAAAAACCAACAACACCTTCCACAATTTCCCAAAATACAGTTAAGATCTACCAGAAAATCAAAGAACAACTTGTAATAACAAAAAATATCACAGAAGATAAAGCAATGTTATTAGAATTGCTTTGTTTAATTAGATTCCTGATCTTTAGGAAAAATATATCCAATCTCCCAAAGAAAGCAATTTAAATTAATACATGTGAAAGAGGTTGATAATAATTAGCCACCTAAATACAAGCTGAAGTATTAAACCAATTAAAAGCAATAACCAATTTACCCAAGATTAGAAATTAGATCAATACCAACAACATGTATATTATTTAAAAATCAAGATTGTATTTTTTTTAAGGTAATGCTACCCAAATTTCTATATAATAGTTAAATTTTATATTTAACTTTTTCAAAACTGATTTAAGAAAAATCTTCATTATTATCTTGTTTTGCTTTCTATGAAAATATAATGTAAATTTTTAAAATCTGGCTATCCCATACTTAATATGAATCTTTCAACATAATTCTTTAAAACTGCTAACTCAAAAATATCCAGATTCTATTTTTCATTTGATTACTTTTGGACAGTTAGCACCATACCTATAGTACATATTAGGAACCAAAACCATACACTACTACTGGTAGACCCCAGCTTTGTGCACTGCTGCCAGCCTAGAAACACTTACACCCTGTTGTTGAGCTCTATCGCTATATTGCTTGGACCTGGCATGGGATCCTCAGGCTTGCATATGGGATTAAAGTTGAGACTTTTCTGAACACTGGACTGCTTGGTATAGAGTTGATATGGAATGTATGACAAGAGTCGGCCAGCTTTAATACTGAAATAAAAAAGAAGCAAAAGTTAAGTCTAATATTTGGCAAATTGATATATTTTATAAAATCTGAAAGGCATTTTATCATTATTTGCTTTTGTTATGACACACTTCTTCCTTTATTTTCTGCGTCTCAGACGTGTACAGTCTTACCATAACACATAACATAATGTGAACCTCAACTTACTTTCCTTTAAACGTATGATGATGTGAAAAGAGAAGTTACAAAGAGGACTAGAAAAAAAATTTGAATAAAAATTATGCCAGTGGTTTAAAGGATTTCAATCTTTATAGCTTCAATACTATGTTTGAAAAGAAGGATAAGTCAATACGAAAGAAAGCATTTTCTATTCCTCAAATACTACACATCATGAAATGTTCCTAGAAAAGGGAATAGGTCCTCAATTTGTTCAAATTGCAGTCTACTCCCAAGTTTTCATTGTCCATCTCTTACACAAGAAAACTAGAAGATAAAAACAGAAAACAAATAACAAATCTTAAGGAATGCACAGACATCAGTCTGTGGCTATTTTTGCCCTTTCGGTACATTTTGTGAAAGATATTTTATTCATTCTATAAATGTATTTATGAAGTATGTCCTTAAATGCAATGCATTGTAATAGATATTCTCAAAATAAAAAACATGTAAAAAAACAACTATTACTCTTTAAAGAGCAAACAATCTAATAGGATAATGCTACTTTAATATTTAAAGTCACAGGGAAAAGTTTAATATGTCACACATGTATATTCTTTAAAACTCCCCACCACATTAAAATGTTCAATAAATATTAAGGATCACTATTAAGCATTTCACTAATATCTCCAAAATGCTGAGTGACTTTCTTAACACAGAAACTGCCTAATTTTTTTTTCTCTACATTTTAGCAATTGAATCCACTCTGAGGAGATACAAGTCAACTCTGAAGTCTGGCAATAAAAGTAATACACTGAAGTTCCAATGTAGAGTTTTATTGGGTTTTTTTAAACCATTGATCCATTTCAAATTTGATGATAACCAAATATTTACAATATCAAGAATCAAAAATAGGACCCATAAGAAATATGTAATTTCAATAACTTTCTAACAAGCTAAACAGATATCCCTGGGGAAAAATTGATTTAAAATTCCAGATTACAACATGGGTGTTAGTTGCAAAACTAATTATTCATATACTACTATCACCCTAAAAATCTAGTTATTCATTTGTTTCCTGTAGTTCTCTTTGCAAACCCTTCAAACATCATCTTTTTTTTTTCCCCACACAACTATGAAGCAGACCTGAAAACTCATACAGTTTCAGATTACCCTTTTATGGTGTACAAGGGACACATGATGAACAAGATTCAAAGGATACAAGAGGCATTCTGAAACATCTTAAAATGGCAGAATTGGGCTAAATTGAAATGAAACATAAAACATTTCTTTAAACCATGTTTATCTTTTACTTAATTATTATATCCCTGAAATAAATAAATTACTGTCTGAAGGTCTCTAGTATACAATGATAAATATCTTATATTATACATATGAGTTTTCAATCTGATTTTTATAAGTCTTCATGAAATGAGACAAGCAATTTAAATTCCCTGTTGTAACACAAAGCAAATGACTTCAGAGATGACAAGTTTAAAAAAAAAAAAGTCTAAAATTATATTAGTTAAAAGAAATTATTATTAACTTGAAGTCAGAATAGTAAAGTACCACTCATACTGATGACAAATTTTAATGCTTTATCTCTGGACAAAAGCACCTGAGAAGTCATGAGAAATCATCTTTATAAATCATATTTTCCAAAAAAAAAATTCATTTAGGGATTACTTTTTTATCCTTTTCAGAGGACTTTAGAAAGGCTACTTTAAGACAATTCAGTACCTTAAAATTAAAATTTATAGAAAAGATAAGGGAACTAATTACAAAGAGATTCTTTACAAAAATAATTTACCAGAGCACAAGTTTTCCTAGAATTAAGACATCTTTTGATTTATAAAAAATTACATAAACACTATTATTCAGAAACATTTAAACTCTTATTGTCATCTATCCTGACAAGATATAACTCCTGTTTTATTTATCTAGCAGATTCTACCAAAACAAAATCTGTATTTTTGCCAATTCCAGGTAACTAAGTAAACAGTGGATAGAATGCTAGGCACAGAAATATTAAGTCCTGGATTCAAATTTGGCCACAAATGCTTATTAACTGTGTGTCCCAGAGCAAGTCACTTAACTTTTACTTTATAACTTTTAACTGTTTCCTTCATCTGTAAAACAGGAATCTGTAAAACACTTACCACCCAAGATTGTTATGAGGATCAAATGAAATGATATTTGCTTGGCAAACTTTAAAGTGCTATATAATTCTACCTTATTGTTATTATTATTTCCAATATTTATCTATCAACTCTTGATGAAACTTTATTCAAACAAATACAACCAAATTTAGGAAAACTTTACAAAAGCAAGACAAAAGTAAAAATCCCATTATGGCAATAATTACCATTCCAAAGCCTATTTCCTAATGTTAAAGAACTAACCTACAATAATAATGTTTTCTTTAGAAAAAATAATAGCATAGCAAAGAATCCTTTCACAAATTTTAACAAAAGAACCTAATTTAATACTAAAAGATTTGAACTATTCACCTATCTTATTCCATAGCAAGCCTCAATTAATTTTTCTGGCACAATATCCTTACCTCCATCCCCCCATAATTCTATTGTCAACTGAATTCTGAAACCAACTATCAAAGTACAAAGAGATTAAAAAGGGAGAAATGTATGTTGTGAATGTATGGAGCCATCTCCCCCTTTTCCTATATGGATTTAAAACAGTTCATAATTTTTTTTAAAAAGAAGCTAGCATTAGATATCTGTTTGATTTCTACCTCCCGAAGGTCATGAATAGCTTTAGAATTGTTGTTGGGAGACAAACTAAAAAGGACCAAAGGTGTAATAGTTGGTCAAATGACAAAAATGAGATACAAGTTAGAATGTCAATGACATAAGCATGTCTGTTTTTTTTTTTTTTTCAAAGACATACACCCCAATGCAATAAAAATCATCTAGGATGAGAAGACAGGAAAACTCCATCACATCACAAATTACAGTTGATGCTGAAGTATATTTTGGTTATATTAAATACCATAAAATCAAAGATACTTGCAACCACAAAGGGCTAAAAGGGCTCAAAATTCCAACTTTCAGGAGAGATCATAAATAAAAGGCGAGCAAAACAATAAAACCTCATCATCAATATGCCAGGTATACTTGTAAAATATCAAAAAGCAAAAGTAGACAGGAAGAAAAGGCACTTTCCTGTTAGCCACAGCATGCTAAAAATTAACTGTCCTATAAAGGATATATCATCTATTTATTATGAAAGAATATTTAATTTACATTTATAAATTAAAATATAGAAAAAGCAGCTTTCATACTTCAACTTTAAGTAATCTATGTACTTTAAAATAAATTCATGTACACTAACTAGTTTTCTTATTAAAACATGCAAGACAACTATGGTCTCATAATTATTTTAACTTTAGTTTAACAAAACTATTCAATTATCAGTGTTTCTAAATCTGTAACTAAGTAATACCTACATTATTGGAGATGATAAGTTGTTCTCCAAGCCACATAGTGAAAGACTCAAATTGCATAAGAGGAGTTTGGCTTACCTTTCCACAATCCATTCAGGTCTAATAACTTTTTCACCTTTTAGTTCTCTTATTTTGGCATTAGTAAGATTTGTGGCAATAATATGTGTTGTTTTGGATCTGGAATAATATACATGGTACTGGCCTCCATGTAACATCATTAACTTCCTCAATTCCTCGGCAGAAGGATCTGTAAAATTAACATAAAAAATTATATATACATTCACATATATAGATAGATAGCTATGTAATGAGTTTCAAGAAAAGCTTTCATTCAGGCTATCCTAAAAAAGGCTAACGCAAAATTGAAGGATAAAGCAGAATGCACAAGCTCAATCCAAACAAAACAAAGTAATTTCTACCATATGGTGCTTGCCATTGTAAAGATCTATTACTAATGATATAACAACTTTTCTTGAAATTTATTCTTAGTGTAGCAAGTTCAAACTGAATAAACCAAATACACTGATATAAATTATGACCGAAAAAATTAGGACCCTAACAAACTTGCCTGTGAAGAATTTCTAACTAATTCAATAGGTCAAGGCTTCAGACAATGAGAAATCCTAATAGCACAAGTTGCTCAAAACTCAGTAGTAGTTCTATAAAAGTAAATAAAACCAAACTCACAAACTAAAGTTTAAACTGTAAACTTACAACAATTACTATGAACCTGATAATACAAGTTGAAAAGATCTTCAGAGATCATCTTATCTTAATCTAACTTTCACTTGACATGTGAAATAAGAGGTTCAATTGAGGCAAAGTGACTTAGCCCAAAGTCAATTACAGGGTTAATTTTAATAAAAGAGCTAAAACCAGAGCCAATTACTATTACATATGATCTTCTAGTTGTGTTTTATACATTCTATGATCTAATTTTTGGTTATACATATATTTCCTATCAAACTATACAAATAAAAAGAAATTAATTTGGTACTTCCATCATCCTTACTGTTACCTCTATAAAATTCCTAAGACAATATTTTTATTTTATCATTTGAGGCAGTGATAGGAACTGAAAGGCTTTGTTAGACTAGGAGACAGAGTTTAAATCTGGGCTCCAATAATTATTAGCTGCATCATGCAACATCTCAGACTGAATTTCCTCATCTGTAAAATCAACATTTTAAATGACTTGTCTCTCAAGTTTATTTTAGAGAAATTACTTTGTAAGCTTTTAAGCACTATACATATATACAATACATGAATATATGAGATTATATCATCTCTTCTACTCAAAATTTCTGTTCCAAACTGTCCAATGAATCACGTTAAAAATCCCTTAGCTTTATATGCAAAAGCCTTCAAAACCTGGCAAAAACCTACTTCTGTCCATTCTTTTAAAAACAAGTATCCCCTCCCGTTTCATAAACCAATCAAGTCCTTGGAAAACTTAGTATTTCACGTGATCTGATAATTTAATGACAGTGGGTTTACTTTCATCCTGCCTTCATGCTTACATTTTATTTAAAGGATACGACAACATGTACATATAACAATTTCCTAATTTCAGATAGCAATTCCTTATTAATCATATGGGTTGTCCTCTTCCTTTACCAGTTCAATGGGAGACTACTGTCTCCCAAGTCCAAGATCAGTTCCAAGATCCCTCTCCTTTACAATGTAACAAAAAAAATAAAATAAAATAAAAATCAGAAACTCAAGTACAAAGAGACCTGAGAATGACTTGAAGTGGTTAGAAGCACAAAACAATTCATTAATATGCTTTTGGCTTAAGAATGGAGACTTCAAAGACTGGGAATAAAGCGAGAATAGTACCTCTCTTTAACAGGACCTCTCCTGCCTTTTGTTCAAGGAAAGAAAAGACACACCATAGTGGCCTTTAGAACTATTCTGTTGTCTGGAAAAAGGTCACAGAGGAGAGTCAACAGAAGAAAGGACAACTGGACTAGAATGCATTATAACAATTATTAAAATCTTTTCCTATCAAGATCCACCAACCTGACAGATTCAATTAACAGTCTCCTGTGCAGGTACAAATGCTTGCAAACAATACATAAATCCCTCTCAAAATAATGCAGAGGCAGAAAGATGCATGTGTTGCCATTAGCACAGAATAATCCCTCCCTAAGCATAGCTTGCTATATGCAATAAGCAACAATAAGAACTATTACAATTAGAACTGTCTAGTATAACTTTAACTTAATAGAGAGAACAGCTCCAAAACTGCTTCTGTGTTTGTTTCCAAAGGAGGGCTCCCATATGTAACTCAACAAATGAACTAAGTTCAATGCTTAATAAAAATATGAATGACTAAGCAAAGCACCCAAAGATGCTGATGTGGCAGCATAGGGATAAAAACCTGAATGGGTATTTCAAATCCAGCACTAATATGGTAAAATCCCTGAAATAGATGAGGGAAAGAAAGTACCAGGCTATACAAGAAGGGATAAATTGGCCCAATTAGAAGTAGAACAGGCCAAAACTTCAATGCCATGTCATAGTAAGATCTGGTCCATGTGTGGCGTCTGTACTTCCAGGTTGGACAAGGTGAGGAAATTCCGTCTCCATATGCCCGTTAAATCTTCCATTAAATGATTAAGGACTAAGTACCTAATGATTCTGGCCTTTTTTCCCTTCAATTTAAAAAAAAACATTTTTATTTAAAGTTATGAGTTGCAAATTCTTTCCTCTCTTCTTCTCTCTCCTCCCCCTTCCCTGAGATGGTAAGCAATTAGATACACACTACACATATGCAATTATGCAGAACATTTTTATATTAGTTATTATGTACAAAAAGAAATGAATAAGAGAAAATTAAATAAGTGAAAAACAGCATGCTTCACTCTGTTCAATCATTAGCAATTCTTTTCTCTGAAGAGGTATAATATGCTTCTTCATTAGTCATATGGGATTATTTTGGATCATTGTATTACTTAGAACAGCCAAGTCATTCAGTTCTTCATCAAACAATATTGCTGTTGCTGTGTACAATGTTCTCTTGGTTCTGCTCACTTCATTCTGCATCGGTTCATTTAAATCTTTCTAGATTTTTCTGAATTCATTGTGCCATTATAGCAAAATAATATTCCATTACAACCATATACATTTAATCATCCCCAATTAATGGATATCACTGATCTTCAATTCTTAACTACCACAAAAAGAGCTGCTACAAATATTTTGTACATATGGGCTGTTTCCCCCCCCCCACATACACACCCTTTTTTTTTTGGGGGGGGGGGTGGAGATATTTTTGGGAAATAGAACTACCTAGAAGTGGTACTGCTGGATCAACCAATCCACCAATAGGGCATTATATCCCAGCTTTCCCACATCCCTTCCAACATCCAACATTTTCCTTTTTTTTAAAATCATATTAGCCATTCTGCTAGGTATAAAGTAGTACTTCAGAGTTGTTTTAATTTGCATTTCTCTGACCAATAATGACTCAGAGAATTTTTTCAAATGACTATAGGTAGCTTTGATTTCTTTGTCTGAAAGTTGTCTGTTCATATGCTTTGACCACTTATGAATTGGGGAATGACTGTATTTTTATAAATTTGTCTTAGTTCTCTACATATCTGAAAAAGGTCGTCTTTATTAGAGATATTTCTTGCAAAAATTCCCTCCCTGTTTTCTGATTTCCTTATAATTTTGGATGCAGTGGTTTTTGTCTGTGCAAAAACTTCTTAATTTTATACGATTAAAATCTGATCTCCCTTTAACTAAGTTCAAAGCATTTAATTTTCATTTACTAATTCATTACACAAAAGCTAATCACCAAAACTTCTTTCTATATCATCTAATTCAACTCCTTTGTTCTAGTAAAGCAAAGTTTCTCATACTGTAGTTCATAGTTCCACATGGGGTCACATAATTGAATGTAGGGGTTGGAAAATTATGATTTATTATCAACAAATGTTTGATTTGTATACCTATTTTATAAAACTGTATGCCCAAGGTCGTTTAAAATTTCATGGGTGAAAAGAAGTCACAAGTGGAAAAAAATTCAGATGCCCTAATCTAGAATATTCCTTGTTTTATGTAACACTAGAAAACTAAAAAATGGTAAGAATGTCTCTATTCTACAAAATGAGGAAATAGACCAAGGTCCCATACATACACAAAAACCAGTGTGAAAGAATCAAAAATATAGAATTGGAAGTATATACAATTCTTTTTTGCAAATGAAAAAATGAGAAATTTCAAATAAAATAGATGATCTTTCACTTATTAAAATGAAAGTATCAGAATGAACAATATAATTTGAAAATAATTAACATTCCTGGATTAAATTAAAATCAGCAAATAATCATATTTGCTTCATTACAAATCTTAATTTTAATCAACTTTTGCCAAACAGGCAAAACAAAAAATTCTCAAGCAGCATATCTCATTTCAAATTTCAAGCAAAACCAGAGAATATGCAGAATTTTGTCTTAAATTAATGCAAACCCCCCAAAATCTGAAATTGTACATTTTTCACTAAATTAAAAAGTTAAGAGATGAAATTCTTTAAAGATGAATTTCAAAACCTTACATTTTACCCAGTGTACCCCAGCTACACTAATATAGGTTAGCTATTAAAAAAAATACACCACCTGTGTAGCCATTGACATAGATAGCAACTCCACTAAAAATCGTAGAAGGTGTTCCATCCTTCTGCAAAGCAGCATCTGATCGGAACTGCTCTTCCAGTTTCTGGACCTTTGCAGCCATGTACCCACCCTAGAATTGGAAAGAAGATATTTCAATAATTAGTTACAAATTTGCTGAATTTTATTTTCTTACTTTCTCTTTAAAAAAAAAAAAATGTAAAAAAAGGAATTTTTTTTTCTTTGTGACCCAAGCATATTAAAAACAATCCAGTTTCAAAAAAAGGAACGCAAACCACATATTAAAAAATGGTATCAATGTAACTTTTCTTTAAAAATAGATTTGCCACTGTAATGCCTGACAAAACAAACCTTCCTATTTAGTAAACTCAAAATATCCGTTTTTCAAAAATTATTTTACTTTACTTTTCAATACATTTACAAAATTCATAAAATATACCAATTATTTTTGAGAGACTACTTTGGAAAAAAAACTATTCTTGTTTGGGGAAGGAGTAAAATAAATATAAATAGTCCATCTCAGTTTGCAAAAATATGTATACGTTATAAATACATTTCACATATAGCCTATGTATGTCTACACATATATGTACATATGTGTGTATAAACACTATTTAAAAAAAAAAAAAAAAAAAACAGCATTTGATTTAGTACCAGACTTTAAACTATTTGGAAATTTAGACTTTCCTTCTACTTCACAAAAAACTGTTGAATTTTTATTATTATATGAAAGACACTATAAAAAAATATTGGAAATACAGAGACAAATGAAAAGCAGTGACTGAGTCCAATTTCAAGGAATCTATAATCTAAGAAATAAGAATGCACATTTCTTCTTCACAAATAATAATACAGGATACCTAAGGGAGAGAACACTAAATGGAAGGATAAAAAAAAAATCTTCATCAAGAAGTTATAACCTAAACTGTACCTGAAAAAAACAAAAACAAAACAAAACAACAAAAAAAAAACACGTCAAAGTCAAACATTCTGAAAGTACAGATAAATTAAATTGCAGGCATGTTAAGAATGTAGTCTGGTAAGGAAATTCAAGAATGAAGGGAAGAAAGATCTAGAAAGAAATTTCACTGTGAAAAGAAATGTTTTTCACCTGCACTAATACATATCAGCTGTACAGAATGTGGTAATAACTGATGAGACATGTGACATAAGCAGTTATGGTTGAGTTCAAATATGGAGACATCTCTTAAGAGTACTCTACTAAAAACAGAGGAAATAATTTTCATTAATGATTATTTGATCTTTAAAAGGTGCAGGAACCAAAAAAGAATTGATATTATCAAAAAATGTGTTCCTTTTGTGAAAATGATAGGAAACCTTGATAGAGAAGTGACCGACCACTTCATCTTAGAATCTGTGAAAAAGGTAAAGCTCATGGAAAATTTTTTCAGGGAAAACTAATAACAATGTAACACACACCCTAAATTTTGGATGAGTAGATTTCAAAGGTTTCAGAAAAAGGATAGGCAGGTTCTCACTGACTAAAATACAAAGATCAGTGAGAAACAATTAATAGGAAAAAAAGACTTAATTTTAGAATAAAAAGGCGTGATTAAATAGGGTCTATAGAGAGTTGATAACTAAAACAATTAAGAAGTTAATAGATCACATTGAAGAGGTCAAGTCACCTGGTCCAAAACATCAGCAATATATTATATAATTGGCAGATGCAGTCATTGAGGTACTATTACTGATTTTTAAAACAACTTAATAATAAGAGTTAATGTTAATGTAGTGTTGCAAAGTATTACAAAACTTTTACAAGAATATAGTGTATGATTTGTGATGAACTTAATTACTGGGGAAAATCTTGTTCATTATGTTCTATATTCAGAACGGCTTTATAAGAATTAATATCACTTCATCATTTCCCAATTTTTTTCTGAAAAAGCATAGCAGCAGCATTTCAAAAAGTAACAAGTCTTTAACTTTAGATCTCTCAAAGAATTCTCCTCTGTTAAGAACAAAATTCTTAGAAACTCAGAACGATTATTGAAATTGTTGAAAAAGTTACAAAATAAATTGTACTTCAACACACCCATTTCCTCCAGCCGTCATTTTCAGTTCGTTTCCTCCATCCACCTCGCCTCATAATGGAGATTCTGCATAAGAAAATAATTAATATTAATTTGGTAATATTCTACACCATTTTTACTGACATTTCATTACTGCTCACAGTCTAAAACAACTAAATTTTGATTCAGGGAAGTTAAACTATAATTAAGATGTTTCAAACCACCCCCAACTTCAAATACTATGGAAATCCCATTTGGAGAATTTTCCTCAAGTAACATAAAAGTTTGCTATCCTATACTTACTAAAAGTTACTGTGGAACTATAAATTATATGCTACCTTACACCTTACAAATTCAATCTCTTCATAACAATTGCAGGAATTGACAGCATAAAGTAATATTCTCATTTTACAAATGAGAATACTAAGGCTTAGAAATTAAAGTCTGTAACAGGCCCACAATTAAACAGTTATCAGATCTTTTAAATCTAAATCCACTACTCTTCCTATGTTTTTTCTTTGCAGTGTTCAACTATGGAGCAATTTACAAGAAACTGTGACTTAATGATATATTAAATAGAAGGAAAAATATTAAACTGGAACACAATAAAACTATGAACACATTTTTTCTGACCCTACTTCCTTTCAAATGTTTTGATTCTGATTTTTGTCACTTAAGACCTGGAGTATTCCCTCAAGATTTTGCCACTGGCCCTCTTCTTTATACTTCCTAAGAGCAAGAATCACTTCTAGGTAAATGACTACAAAAATGTTTACAATCCAGAATTAATTGCTCTCCTGTGCTCCAATCCGAATACTGGACAATGCCACCCCAACTCCTCCCTTATCCAAACTCCCTAGTTCTTGAGGACATCAGCCCTCACACTCTGCTACATCACTCAGCTCTACTACCAGTCATGCTCAACTTTCTTTACTCATCCATATTCCCATTGATGTCAGTTGTCAAGTTTTGAAGATTTTATTTCCACAAAATCTTTCATCTGTTCCTTTACTCAAGTAATAGGCTACCACTCTATTTCAGGCCCTTATCATTTCTTATCTGGATTTAATAATATGCTAGCGGTCTCTTTTCTCTAATCTATCTTCTAAGTACTTTATCCTCATTCATGATTCAAGAAATTTTAACATCTCCTGACTGCAAAATAAAACACAAACTCCTTGGCAACATAATTACTGTTGTTACACAAAACCTGAAGCCTATAGAGCTATTCTGACAAATATAGTCTTAATCAGACAATAAAAAACAAAAGTTTAACAAGTTAATTTTTCAGAAACTAAGGGTAGCAAATCTGCAGAAAAAGACTAAAATATGAAATATAAAAGTGGTAGGTGGTGGTAGGAATAACAAGGATCCTCCTAAAGAACTATTTGCTTAAGGAAGACTAGAAGCAAGGCCAGTGCTCTAGGGCACTACTGTTTCCAGGGCCCTAGGTTTTACTTGTTCATCACTGATATTTGGTCATATGGCCTTACATACATACAGGAAATAGAAGATAAATCAATAACAGAACCTAAGAAATTATAAGACAAAAAGGAAAACCAGGAGAGAACCATATCGCAAAAGAAATAGCAAATATACTATCTACAACAACTGTTCAAACCACTTCTAAAATCCTCAAAGTTATAGTTACAAGCAAACAACCTCCTACTTCACTGGGATGACAAAATATTTTTCAGATGTATTCAGATTTTTCAGTTTCATAATTCCTTTGAACAATACAGAGCACAACCCAATCATGGCGTTCAGTGCTACTCTTGTCCAATCTTTCCATAAATTCATGGAGAGATAGGGAGGGGGAGGAAGAAGTGTACATACAAAATGCCAGATCCTTTCCCATTTTATCTTGATACTGACAAGGGTTATCAATAGAATATTCTCAACCTGTCATTTCCTCAAAAAGCCCTACTCTAAATCCTCTCTCATCATGGTATGAAGATAACCCTAGAGATAATTATGGAAGGCTGTCAGTGGGACTGTAAATCCTTTGCAAATTCAACAATGCTGGAAAGACTTCAGGTATAATGTAAAGAATAAATCTACAACAGATTAATAAGTTTATATTCCAAGGACTGATCTATAAAAGTTAACTACAAAGAGACACATTACTAGTAATCTAGCCTAGTGATAAATTTCTTTGGTTAAGGTAACCAACCCAAAAAATGAAAACTGTAAATGGTTTTTAGTATTTAAGACCCTTTTCTACTTCTATGGTAATGATAACAAAAGGTTTTAAGAAATATTAAAATTTTAAACCACAATAAACTTTAAGATGACTTTTGTCCAATTCTTTCCTGACATCATTTGAAAGGGTAATTCTAGAGTGGTTTGCCATTTCCTTCTCCAGATCATCTGACATATGAGGAAACTGGGGTAAACAGGATTAAGTGATTTGGCTAAGGTCATGGAGCTACTAAGTATCTGAGGCTAGATATGAATTCAAGAAGATGAGTTTTTTTGATTCTAGGCTTGCCACTCTAATCACCATGCCACATAGCTGCTCTTTAATATGACCAGTGGAATTTTAAATATAAGATACTTATTCACAAGTTTGGATATTTGCTGGAGGAAAAGAATTGTATGCTGCAACTATAGTTTAACAGAACCCCTTGGTAAGAAAAAGCCCCGAATTTTATCATACATTCAAAAGCAATAAGAACCATTATTTCATAGGATATTTGGACACTGCATGTTGTACTACTGACCAAAAAAATTAGAACCTTAAAAAATAACTGTAGCTTTTATGCCAAAATTAGAGAAATTTTCATGAGACCCACCAAATTCAACCAATACAAACTCTACTACTTGGAAACTTCAAAACAAAAGTGAGGATGGGGAAAAACGAGAAAGTATAGTTCATAAAGGAGAATTTCTCTAGGAAAAAGTAAATATCATAAAGAATGATACAAACTACTCCATTATCTTTGCTAAGAAAACCCCAATTGGTGACATTAGACTCAAGACTTGAGTGAACAACACAACAAATTCCAAAACTACACAAATTTTGTGAAAAATAAGTAGAGGGAGTTCTACCAAATTTCTGCTGTGATATAAACATGATTTTGATACCTAAATTAAGAAGTCAAAATAGTGAAAAGAAATTATAGACCAGTTTTCCTAATCTTAATGCAAAACTTTTAAATAAATAATATAATAAATAAAAATACCAGCAAAGACATAATAGCAAAATATCACAAAGCTCATATAATATAACCAGACTAGATTTTAATCCAGGATTGAAGAGCCAGTTTAATGCCAAGAAAACTATTACAAAATGCAGTACTAATTCCCCTAAAAAGAAAAAGAAAAAATTAAAAGCAAAGAAATAATAGAATTTTCTTTTAAATAGTTAATATCTATCTAAAACTTCTAAAATGGAATGCCTTTCCAAAAAAATACAGAATGAAAAAAAAGGATATTTATTACTATTACTAATTATTATTGTACTAGAAATTCTAGCAATTGCTAGTCAAGAAAGGAAATTAAAGAAATAAGTGTAGGCAAAAAAGCTATCACTTTTTGCAGATGATACAATAATTTACTTAAAGAACCCTAGAGTCAAATAAAAAACTTATCAAAACAATTAAAAACATTGACAAAGTTGTAAGATATAAATATTGTAATATGTAAAATACCTTCAATTCTATGTAATAATAACAAAATCCAAAAGGAAGAGATAAAAATTCTATTTTAAAAAAACTATGGACTGTGTAAAATACTTGAGAGCCTACATGCCAAGACACATTCAGAACTATATGAATACAATTAAAAAATACTTTTCACACAAATAAAGACATATCTAAACAAATGGGAAAATATTAATTGTTCATGGAGAGGTCAAGTCAAAAATTAAGATGATATATCTAAATTAATTTATATATTCAGTAACATACCAATCAAACCAACAAAGGACAACTTTATAGAGCTAAAAAAATAAATTCATATAAAATAACAAAGGGTCAAGAACATCAAAAGAATCAATGAAAAAATAGGGGGGGAAAAGGCCTAGCAATACCTATTGCTATATTACAAACTATATTACATTAATATTATATTATAATTTTATATTGTTATAATAATTATATATAATTATGCATTATGTTAATACAAACTATATTACAAAGCTACAACCATTAATTTCATAAGAAATAGAAAGGTCAGGGACACAAGACACAATAGTCAATGACTAACGTAATCTAGTGTTTGATAAACCCAAAGACTCCAGCTTTTAGGATAAGAACTCACCATGTGACAAAAATTGCTGGGAAAATTGAAAAATAATATGGCAAAAAGTAGGCAATATCCAATATCCAAAAGTAGTTCAATATCCAACACCCTACACCAAGATAAGATCAAAATGGATTCATTATTTAGACATAAAAGGTGATGCTATAGCAAATTAGGAAAGCAAGGGAGTTTACCCATTAGATCTATGGAGAAGGAATTTATGATCAAAGAAAAACTAGAGAACAATATGAAATGCAAAATGGCTAATTCTGATTACATTTTGCATAAACAAAACCAATGCAACCAAGATTAAAAAAGAAAAAGTAGGAAAAAAAATTTACAACCAGTATTTCTGATAAAAGACCTCATTTCTAAAATATATAGAGAAGCGAGTCAAATTTACAAGAATACAGGTCATTGTCCAATTGATTAATGGTCGAAGGATATGAACAGACAATTTTCAGATGAAGTAATAAAACACATTTCTAGTCATAAAAAAGTGCTTTAAATCACAACTGATTAAAGGAATGCAAATTAATACAATTCTGAGGTACCACTTTACATCTCTCAGATTGGCTAATAAAGATAATGACTGACGTTGAAGGGGATGTGGGAAACTGGAACACAATTTAGAATTGTGTCCAAAGAGTTATAAAACTGCATACCCTTTGATTCAGCAATGTCACTAATGGTTCTGTATCTCAAAAAGATCATAAAAAAGGAAAAGGATCTGCATGTGCAAAAATGTTTGTAGTAACTCTTTTTGTAGTAGCAAGGAATTGGAAATTGAGTACATTCCCATTAATTGGGGAATTGCTGAATAAGTTGTAGCATTTGAATGTAATAGAATATTATTGTTGTATAAGAAATAATCAGCAAAATGATTTCAGAGAGACCTGGAAAGACTTACATGAACTGATGATAAGTGAAGTGAGTAGAACCAAGAGAACGTTGTACACAGCAACAGCAAGATTATGTGATGATCAACAGTGATAGACTTGACTTTTCTCAACAATGTGGTGATTCAAGGCAATTCCAAAAGATTGGGACAGAAAATGCCATTTGTACCCAGAGAGAACTATGGAGAATGAATATGAAGTGCAACACAGTATTTTCTTTTTTTCCCCCTTTCGGTTTGATTTTTCTTACACAACAGGACAAAATATGAGAAAAATGCACATATTTAACCTATATCAGAGTACTTCCTGTCTTGGGGAAGGGGGAGGTAAAGGAGGGCAAAAGAAAAATTTAGAGTTACACAGTGTTTTACAAATGTTGAAAACTATCTTTTCAAGTATTTGGAAAATAAAATACTATTGAAAATTTAAAAAGCAAATAGGATGATCAGAAGAACAGATTAGATGGATATATAGGAGCAAAAGTATAAAATAAACTATTGTTTGATAAACCAAAAGATCCTAGATATTGGGCAAGAACTCACTATTCAACAAAAACTATTGCAAAAACTGGAAAATAGTCTAGTAGAAAACTATCTCATGTTCTATTACCAAGACAAGCTCCAAATGATTTAGTACTTGATTTGGAAGACAATTTAGACATAAAAAGTGACATCATAAGTAAACTTGTAAAGCACAGAAATTATATGTAAAACATTTGTAAAAATCAATACAAAATCTAACAGAAGATAATGATACAGTAAGAAGCTTAAAAGGTAAGGAAGAGGGGAAACTACCTGACAAGGGGACATGGTGAAGTCAGAGAAGTGCCAAAGCAGTATAGTTACGTGGAAAATGTAGAGAATGTCTTAATTAGACATTTTTGATTTCATGGCTCTGACCAAAGGGACAGAGGTTAATGAAGAAGTATGAATGCCAACACTAATTTCATCTTCCAAGATGAAGAGTACTTTTGAATGATGAGCTTCCTGGGCTAAGGTGGGAATCCTTGCATCCAGGTAGAAAATACATATACCAAACAACATAACATTTACAATAAATTTAAATATTAAAGATCTTACCCTAAAAAATTAGAAGTAAATATAATTCTAGTTATATGACAAACAGGAAGATAAGACTTTTTCTCTGGTCCTTAAAAATCCCTAAAATGAAGAATTGGACATTATAAGTAAAGCTATTACTACTGTCTCCAAAGACTAGATTGCCAAGAAGCCTAAGAAAACAACAGTTGTATTAATTAACAGCAGAAAATGTTAATCACTAATTTGCTCATTCAGCACTCTCCCCCTCTCCAACAGTCCTTACAGTCTGGCAGGCACATACCCCTACTCTCAACTACAAAAGCCAAGTGTTCTGGAATTCAATCAAGGATTTCTTCCTCTGAGTCCCTGCTCTTGTTGTTATTCAGCCTTTTTCAATCCTATCTGACTCTTCATGATCTAATTTGAGGTTTTCTTTGCAGAGATAAAGAGTGATTTGCCATTTCCTTCTTCAATTTATTTTTATAGATGAGAAAACTGAGGCACAAAGAGTTAAGTGATTTGCTCAGGGTCACACAGGTAGGAAGTGTTTGAGGTCAGATTTGAAGTCAGGATGATTCATCTTCCTGACTCCAGGTCTGGGGCCACCTAGTTGTCCTGTTTCTACCATTCCTACCCTTGTTGCAAACCTCAATTCTATCAATCCACTTGTAGGAGAAATGGAGACAAAGAAAGGAGGAGAGTAGCAATAGCAGTCAATTGGAAAAAATAAAAACAGAAAGAACATGAGAGTAGAGCTTGAAAATGAGGCTGTATTAGGCCTGAAAGAAAAAGAACTAACATCCAGCTAAAGCCAATCTTTTTCCCTCTAGGAACTCATACCAGTGAAAAGTGAAATTTCCCAATACAGGAGGTAGCTGGTTGTGTCTTATGATCTAGTATTCAGGGAACTTGTCATTTAAGAGAAAGGAAATCAGAAAGTTGTCGAGGACAATCTGACGAAAAAGACAACTAAATTAAAGTACTTCAAGCACAATCAAAAAGTCAACAGGGAAAACCATATAAAACAGCCACAAAGCTCTCTAAGTAAAAACTTTAAAGACAAAGAGACCCCAAGAGACCAAGGGACCACACACAGCATGATATTCTGGAATGGTTTAAAAGAAAAATCTGAATTTTAAAAGTATTTAAAAGAAACAAATGACAGAATGTGTAGTATGCAAAGAAAAAATAATGAATAAAGTAGGAAAATATAAATTCAAAAAAGCAAGTCCCTCCAGAAGCAAAAAGAGAGAACAAATGAATGGCAATACAAAATACTGAGGGAAATATCATCTGGAAGAAGAGAAGAAAAATATTATCTCTATACAAGAAAAACACATCTTTAAAAATAAGTGCCCAAAGACAACTTAAAGATCAAAAGAATCTCAGAGAAAACAAACACCACAATGTAAGAAATAACACAAGAAAACTATCTAGAAATTCTGAAAAAGAAAAAAAAAAAAAATCACCATTTGGAAGAATCAATAGCTGACTGCTAGGGTTGGGAGAGGGGGAAAGCCTATGCAGCCTATGCTGCAAGCTTCAAAACATACGGTAGTTAAATTTAATTATTTAAAAAATAAACAAAAATTATGCAAGTAACCAGGAGAAGATCATCAATATAAATGAAAGAAGGAAAAAAGTCAAACCAGACTATTCTGCATTCACCAGAAGCCATAAAAGAGAAGAAAATAAATCTGAAAAGCAAAGAAGACTCAAGATGCAACTCAAAATGATATGCCTGACAAATCTGAGCTTTAACATCAATGAAATAGATTGTTCAGTAAGAGATACATGAAATGATATTATAAAAATAAGTCACGAGCAGATTATGATTTATAAGCATATCAAACAGCAGGAAAAAAAATTAAATACAACCACCAAGAAAGGCACGAACAACAAAAGAAATTACTCCATCTCTATAAAGATTATTTCAAAGAAATGGGATGAGAAAAATAACAAAATTGACCATAAAGAAAATTATTTTAAAAAGCAAACAATAGGGAGAACTAAGCAGGAAACATTATATAGTAAAAATCAGAAGCCCAACTTTTGGGTGAACCAATGTATTTTGTGGAACTAAACAAGATAATGAAAGGGTGCCCCCCCCCAACAGAAGTATTACGCATCCTAATTGTCAAGAATAAACAATACACAGAAAATATCTTTAATAGTCTCTCATTATGAAAAGGGACTACAGGAAAACGAGTGAAATGGCTCAAGAGAAAAGGGGGGGAAAGAGATAAGATGTACATGGCAATCTTTTTCTTTTTAATTATTTAGAAGCAGTAACTCAAAATGGGCCTTTTAGAAGCTTTGATTCCATAAGGAATACTAAGACTCTAAAGAATAAATAATTAAGTGTAAGCTCATGATGAGAATAGACAAAAAGAAAAACAAAATAATTAGGAGCAGTAAGAAAAAAATCCTTTTTAGAAAAAAAAAAAAGGCAAGGAAAATGGGGGGCAAAGAGGAAGAAAGTCCTAATAAACAAGAGAAGTTGAAGAGGAAAAGAGAACAGAAATTTTAATTAATTACTTAATTGGGAGTAAAAGAGAGGAAAAATTGGATAACAATAAAAAGAAGGGAAAAAAAGGAACAAGAAAAAAACAAAACAAAACAAAACAAAACTTCAAACCTAAGGAAAGGAATGCCAAACTGGAGGGAAGAAGACCTTACGGTTCAGAAGAAGAGAGCCTGCAGGATAGGGTAGCTTTAGCATAGGTTAAACAAAAATTAACTAAAAAGAGTACTACCTAAAAAAAGATGAAGAACCAAGAAAAGAAATCCTAATTCACAAAAGAAGAAATATTAGAGGCACAAATGTAGAAAAGTGTTCATGTAACTTTCATAACTTAAAATGTTAATCCACTAAAATGAAAGTGAAAGATTGGTTAAGAAAAATGAAACCCCAAAATTTTACTTATAAGAAACTAAAAAGCAAAGGCATACAAAAAATAAAATGAAAACAAGAACAAAATTTGATATGCATTGGGTGAATCCAAAAAAATTCAGTTATAATCAAACTGGTAGATGAAACAAAAACAAACCCACAATATAAGTACAAACTCACAATATAAGTACACAAGGGAATTATATTACATTGAAAGGACCAAAGACAACAAAACTCAGTATGAATAGTAAACTTACATGCCCCCAAAACCAAAACTAAATTAACCTAAAGGAAAAAAATGATTTATTTATAAGGAAAAAAGTATCAGGAAATAAAGTTATCCATTCTTTTGGAGTTGGTCAAATTATCAGAGAAAGATAAAATTAAAATGGTGTATCAACTTCAGCTAAAAACAAAAAACTTAGGATATTTTCCAGGGACTGCTAATGAAAACTATATATGTATTTTTCAATGATAAATGAAAATTTTAGGGCAAAAGGATATTGAAAATGCATAAAAATATAGAAATAATAAATACATAAGACTGTAATGCCGGAGAAACTGAGGCAAGATAGAGATTAGAAAGTATTTAATAATTTATTAAATTTACTGGGACCAAATGGATCCATGGTTTGGTCCCAGGGCTGAATGAGACTATCGTCTCCAAGAATCCAGCAAACAATGTGAGTTCTCAATGACCTATACCCATGGCTCAGGCTCAAGGGGTAGATTGAGGTAGGGGCAGAGTCAGGGTACTGAGAGTGGGGAGCGGGACTCTGATAGGGTGATCGGCCTCCTGAAATGAGATGACACAATAGGGGGAGGCACCCTGGACGTGGGGAGAGACATCCTGATAAGATAGTATTTGACATTTAGGTAGGTTGGGAAGGGGAGATGGGGATGCTCACTTAATTGGGGGAACTAATTATGGCAGTGGTGCAGTGGATAAATTACTAGGCTGCAGTCAAGAAGACCCGAATTCACATTTAGCCCTCACACTTATAGCTGTGTGGCTCTGGACAAGTCTTTCTTTGTGCCTCAGATTCCTCATCTATAAAATAAAATAACCCTACCTCCTAGGATTAACTGTCAGGATCAAGTGAAATAATATTTGAGCACAGCATATGGCACATAGTTGGGGCTTTACAAATTTTAACTATTATTATTAATGGAATAGGATAGCACTATATTGTAAGGAACAAGAAGAGACAGTTTTAGAGGAACCTGGAAAGACAACCACTGTCGTGAGCTCTTTATTACGTGGCCGAACACCTTAAAAGGGCCACCACATACAAATGAAGTGTTTACACTTTCTTTCCTCTCACACTCTTAATTCATTGAGTCTAATTTCAAACCTAATTATTCAAATTATTCAAACTCTAAACAAAGTTATCAATGGCCTCTTAATTGTCAGATATAACTCTTCTTTTCAAACCTCATCCTTCCTGAACTTTGCAGCCTTTAACACTGTCAAACTCTTTTCCCTAAATTTTCCTGACACCACTCTCTCCTGGTTCTATTCCTAACTGTGTAAAAACATTCCTGTCTCCTTCTCTGGATCATCATTCAGGCCACAAAGCTCACTAAGACAGATGTCTTCTAAAGCACTCTGTCCCTGGTTGTTTTTTCCCCTATTCCCTTCAGCCCCAGTATTTCAATGATTATCTCTATGCATATGACTCTCAGATCTACTTATCCAGCTCTACCAGTATAAGTGATGTCCTTTATTCTGGAAGAGGACCAAAATCATTTATGTTAAAGTCAAATTGGTATGTCCAATTGTGGCTGATCAGACCAATATGAGCTTGAAATGTTCTGCCACATGTCAGACAGTTCTATGAACATTTGGAGTAGATGCTCTAACTATGCACATCTTCTGTTTTTTCAAGGCTCATGCAATTCTGCTTTACTCAAACAGCACAGCACCTTCTCTGATGAGGGCACATCATGCTGGGTGTGTCAGTGCCTCCCACATCATATAATCAATTCTTACAGAGTTCTTAAGAGAGAACTTGAGAGTGCCCTTATATCCTTTTTTCTGACCACTCTGTGAGTATTTGTCCTGTGTAAGTTTTCCATAAAAGTTTTTCTTCTTTTTTTTTCCAAGCATATATTTGGCATTCAAATAATGTGGCCAGCCCGCTAGAGTTGTCCTCTCTTCAGTAGTTTGAATGCATGATACTTCAATTCCTTAGTAAAAAGGAAATTAGGAAAAAATTTTCATTGTAGTTCAGAAGCTATATTTTTAAAGTTTTGCATCAATATCAGGGAAACTGATCTATAGGTTCTCTTTCTCCATTTTAACTCCTTGGTTTAGAAATCAAAATCATGTTTATGTGCATAGCAGAAATTTTGTAGAACCCTCTCTCTTATTTTTCAAATAGTTTGCATAGTATTAGAATTTGTTGTTATTCAGTCAAGTTTTGAGTCTCCATGACACCATTTGGAGTTTTCTTGGCAAAGATTGCAGAGCAGTTTACCATTTCCTTCTTCAGCTTATTTCACAGATGAGGACCTGAGGTAAACAGTTATATGACTTGCCCAAAATCATACAGCTAGTAAGTGTCTGAGATCCAATCCATCTTAGTTCTCAGCCTAATGTTCTAATAGCTAGCTACCTCATTATTAGAATTAATTGTTCATTATCTGGAACCCAGGCAAGCATGTCTTCATGAAATTGATATACTGTATTTCTTACTTTCTGATTAACAATGGTTTTTGTATATGACATTTCAAAATAATCAATATCCAAACGGAGTCATTTAGAGGTAAATAAGCGGGCAACTATTTACTATATTTTGTATGGACAACAATTACCACTAAATTTATGTCTCTTATTATTGTAGTTCATCATTTATCTCTTTTGAATGGGAAATATTCAATAGATCAGAAAGCTGATAAAAACTGTTTAAAAAACTACAAAGATTCCCTTTGTAAATCTTTCTGGTACAAGGTTCTCAGAAGGGGTGCACCTTTAAATCTATGATCATGGAAAACACTATCCTAACTTCTGAGGAAACCTATTTTATTCTTAGCTTACCTGTAAAGCAATTTGTAATTTTGCAGAAAAACTAAAATAACAATATCCTTAAATCCATTACTACACATACACACACAAAATCCAAAAAGATTAGTGAGCACTCTTAACAATATCAGCAGCACCTTTGCCCTATACCACTTTATAAGTCTTCCTTCCTATGATTTTCTGAATTCCTTGTTTCATTTCTTGTTATGTTATGTTATGTGTCTTTTGTTTAGTCATTCCCTAATTAATGATCATCAATATCGTTTCCATTTTTGTTCTTGTTCTTTTTTGCCATATAAGGTCTTCTATGAAAGAAAGCAGTATGAGAAATGTATAATTATTAAAAAGGCATAAGTTAACAAAAAGGTAACCATGCATCATCCTAATTGCAGATAACAAAGGATAAAATGACCCCTTCCTTACCATTAAGGCAGAAAACTATAAGTTTGAAAAACTGTACAGGCTATTATACGTGACTGCTTTATGGAGATATAACATGTTTCATCATCATGAAATGATTGTACTGATAATAGTCCTTACTATTTACTTACTATTCCTTACTAAGATGCTATTGTCATTGAATAAATTCCTGAGTTTTGCTCATTCCATTCTTCACTTCATAAAAGTCCTCAAAAACTGTTCATCCTTTAATGATGTTACAATATAATCTATTTTCTGTTTACTGTATATCAATTCCTAAATCTTTCCCAAGTCTTTTTTGAAATCACATTTTTTTAAACTTCTTAGAGCACAATATCCCTCCTATCATATTCATATATCACAATTTATTCAACCATTCCTCAATTAGCTTATTTTCCTTTAGTTACAATGGAGGATTCAATAGGGGGTGTGTGTGTATGTGTGTGTGAAGTACTTAAAAATAGCTGAGATTTTTTAAAAATACATTTTTTTAAAAATAGTAAAGGACAGCAAACGCTTCCTCAAAAACCTGCTGCCAACTCTTCCAAGAGTAAATGTTTGATATATAAAACATTGCCAACTCTTGGACTAAGACATTATAGTTTGTCCTTAAACATCAAATTTCCTAAAACCAACATTTTAGATAATAGCAGCCAGATTCATAAGAATAAAAATGTCTTACTATATACTGTATTGTGTAGGGCAATGATTCTCAATTAAGACGATATGTTTAGATTACATAATTCATTACTGAGAAAGGAGCTTTCCTGACCATATCTATCCTATGTTCTTCAGTGAAAGCCAGTTTTTCCAACACTCCAAAGACAAAAAAATGTATGCAGTATGGCTCATGGCAGCAACACCTTTCCCAAGTTATCTGGCCAAACTTTTACAGCAAGTGTCTCAACATTTTTTTTTTTTTTGGTCATGGACTCTTTGGACAGTTTGGTGAAACTTAAAAGGCATTCTCAACCTCACTTCAAAAGAATGTTTTTAGATTTGTAAAATAAGGATTACAAAGGAAGTCAATTATGCTTTAACAGTTATTAAAATATATTTCAAAAAAATGTAAAAGATCTCAGTTAAAAACCCCCTGTGAAAAGGTTGTAGAGAAATGCTGCTGGATATTAATCAGTTGTAAGAAAATTTTACCATAATATATAATACATGTCAGATATGTGTATTATTCATGGGCATTAATTGAAAAGGTAATTTGGCAACCTATAGTACAAGCTGATATCCAAGATGAGAAGATGGCAAGAAATACTTAGATATGCTTAATAAATTTAAATCAAAAAAATACAAATGAACTCTTCCAGGATATTAAAAAAATAGGTAAATGTGACTGTTGAGGAAATTGTCTGACCATAATCTATCATTCCAACCTTGTTCTATTATCACTTTCTTTTCTGTATTCTGGTCCAACCAGATTGGTGATCTTAATGATGAAGTCTTCAAAGGTGTGGCTGGCAGAGGAATTGATAAAAATTAGTTATCTGAAAATGGTCAAGGGATATGAACAGACAATTCTCAGATGATGAAATTGAAACTATTTCCACTCATATGAAAGTGTTCCAAATCACTACTGATCAGAGAAATGCAAATTAAGACAACTCTGAGATACCACTACACACCTTTCAGATTGGCTAAGATGACAGGAACAAATAATGATGAATGTTGGAGGGGATGTGGGAAAACTGGGACACTGATACATTGTTGGTGGAGTTGTGAAAGAATCCAGCCATTCTGGAGAGCAATTTGGAACTATGCCCAAAAAGTTATCAAACTGTGCATACCCTTTGGTCCAGCAGTGCTACTACTGGGCTTATAATCCCAAAGAAATACTAAAGAGCGGAAAGGGACCTGTATGTGCCAAAATGTTTGTGGCAGCTCTTTTCGTAGTGGCTAGAAACTGGAAGTTGAATGGATGTCCATCAATTGGAGAATGGTTGGGTAAATTATGGTATATGAAGGTTATGGAATATTATTGCTCTGTAAGAAATGACCAGCATGATGAATACAGAGAGGTTTGGAGAGACTTACATCAACTGTTGCTGAGTGAAATGAGCAGAAACAGAAGACCACTGTACACGTCAACATCAATACTGTATGAGGATGTATTCTGATGGAAGTGGAAATCTTCAACATAAAGAAGATCCAACTCACTTCCAGTTGATCAATGATGGACAGAAATAACTACACCCAGAGAAGGAACACTGGGAAGTGAATGTAAATTGTTAGCACTACTGTCTATCTACCCAGGTTACTTATACCTTCAGAAGCTAATAATTAATGTGCAACAAGAAAATGGTATTTACACACATATATTGTATCTAGGTTATATTGTAACACATGTAAAATGTATGGGATTACCTGTCATCGGGGGGAGGGAGTGGAGGGAGGGAGGGGATAATTTGGAAAAATGAATAAAAAAAAAAAATTAGTTATCTGAGGTAGGCAGGGAAAAAGGCACTGCTGGGGACCAGTTTACCTCATGACCCTCTTGTCTGGGGAGGTCATCCAGTCTAAGATCTAAGTTATATCAAAACTCTGAGACCCACGTTCTAGAGAGATTACAAGCAATCGCACCTTGCCATCTCCTGTCAGAAATCCCAGTCATGTCCTTAAGGTTAAATTTTTCTTATCCCACCCCATAGCTACTGCCCTCCTTTGGGTCAGCCCACCATAGCACTCTGCCTCATGGTACCTTTCTCCTTCTACCCATGCCACATGGTATCTCCCCTAACTACCATGCTTCCCAACCCCACTTCTCCTTATAAATAACTAACTCTTGTAGGGTGCTCAATCTTTTTTCTGGATTTAGCCTGCCAGCTATGGGCATGCCTCAGCCTCATGAGATGCACTTTTTCCTTTGGGTAATTGTGAGTTTCACAGAGAAACTTGTCTTTTATATGCTTTCCTACTCTTTCATATTTACCATTCCCAGTATCTATTATATCCCTTCATTCTGTCTGTAACTTCTTCCCCTAAAAAAAATCTATCTTTGGCCAAGGAGAATGGCCATTGTGAATTCTTCACATGACCGTATCCCAATTTTTGGTGCTTAACATCATTTAGTGTCTACATCACCCATATCATTTTGGTGTTCGAACCCATCATCAATATTCCTCACATTCAACATTTCATTTCCTGTCTACCTTGCTGTTTCTGTTTCTTAGAATGTACACGATCTTCCTCATCTTTTTCACTTAGAAAACCTTCAAAATTCATCTTAAAGGAAACCTTTACTGATTCCCCTTATAACAAGTGTTTTCCCCCTCCAAACTACCTTTCCTTAAACCACTTTGAAATAATGCCTCTGAAAGTGGAAGAACCAAAAAAAGTCAAGAGTGAAACATTTTTCCAGCTCAGGACAACTTAAAAGGTCAGCAGGAAAGAGTAGGGAAGTGGCTAGATCTGGAACCCAGCACAGGCCATAGAAGCAGTACAAGGAAACTTTAAAGGAGGTTCATTATCAACAAACCCTTTCTGTGGTTTAAGAACTCCCAAAACTGACATTTGTTGATGATGAACCTCCTTTAAAGTTTCCTTGTAGGTATCTAGTCAGAAGATTATAGGGACTGTTTGTTCAGCCCTGAGTATAGAAGTCTATCAAACTGACCACAAATAGTTCTGAGTCACAGTCTCAGAAAAAGAGGACCATTAGCTCAGTTGTGCTTGTGGTTACAGTTCCAGGGCAAAGAAAAGTGCTTGTGGTTGCTCAGAGCAGAGGCCAGCAAAACAATGACCACACATCTAACTTAGATCATATTAAACCTACAGATCCACAGAGCTAGCTCTGAAAACAGGAACAACAAAAAAGAAGACTTGAAGCTTGGGACAGTACTTCCTCCAGCCTGTGAACAGGACCCAACTTTAACAAAAAATTAAGTCAATGAATAAGATGGAGAAAATGAGCAAAAGAATCTGACTACAGGATGTCACTGATGACAAGAAAGAGGAGAATAAAAACTCAGAAAACAATGTTGTCAAAAAAACTAAAAGCAAAGCTTCAAAGAAAAATGTGAACTGGTCACAGGCCAAAAAAATAATTCTAAAAGTCAATTTATTATCTTAGTAGAGAAAAATTTGGGAAAAGAAATGAGAGTAATTCAAGAAAATTATAAATATAAAATTAATTGTTTGGTAAAGGAGACATACACATATGCCCTGAGGAAAATGACACCTTAAAAAACAGAATTTGTCAAATGGGAAAAAAAAAAAGGCACAAAAATCCAATGATGAGAACTCCTTAAAAAGCAGAATTAACCACAAAATTAAAAAAAAAAAAAGTATACTCATTAAAGAAAAAAAATTCCTTAAAAAGATAGAAAAAGTCAATGGAAAAGAAAATACAAAAGCTCACTGAAGAAAATAGTTTCTTTTTTTTAATTAAAGCTTTTTATTTTCAAAACATATGCATAATTTTTCAACATTAACTCTTGCAAAACCCTGTGTTCTAATTTTCCCCCTTCTCCCACCTCCTCCCCTAGATGGCAAGCACGGTAGAAATATATGTTAAATCTAATATATGCATACACATTTATGCAATTAACATGCTGCACAAGAAAAATCAAATCAAATGGGGAAAAAAAATGAGAAAATAAAATAAAATGCAAGCAAAAAACAAAAACAGTGAAATTGCTATGTTGTGAACCACCCTCAGTTCCCACAGTCCTCTCTCTGGGTGCAGATGGCTCTCTCCATCACAAGATCACTGGAACTGGCCTGAATCATGTCATTGTTGAAGAGAGCCATGTCCATCAGAATTAATCATCATATAATATTGCTGGTTGCTGTGTACAATTATCTCCTGGTTCTGTTCATTTCACTTAACATTAGTTCATGTAAGTCTCTCTAGCCCTCTCTAAAATCATTCTCCTGATCATTTCTTATAGAACAATAATATTCCATAACATTCATATACCATAATTTATTCAGCCATTCTCCAATTGATGGGCACATACTCAGTTTCCAGTTTCTTGCCAGTACAAAAAGGGCTACCACAAACAATTTTGCACATATGAGTCTCTTTCTCTCCTTTTACATCTCTTTGGTTTATATACGCCCAGTAGAAACACTTCTGGATCAAAGGATATGCATAATTTTATAGCCTTTTGGGCATAGTTCCAAACTGTTCTCAAGAATGGTTGGATCCATTCACAATTCCACCAATAATGTATTAGGTGTTCCAAATGACTATTAAAATTTTTAAGAAGTTATTTTCTAAGTCACTGACTCCATGAGACATTAATAAACAATAAAACAAAATCAGAAGACTGAAAAAAGAGAAAAATATCTCATTTAAAAAACTTATCTAGAAATAGATCAAAAAGAAATAATTTAAGGATTACTAGACTACTAGAAAGCCATGATCAAAAAAAAAAAAGAGCATCATCTTTCAATAAGGTATGAAAGAAAATAGCCCTAGTACAAGAGAATAAATAGAAAATGAAAGAATCCAACAATCATCTCCTGAAGATATTAATAAATAAAATAAAAATCCCCAAGAATATAATAGCCAAATTCCAGAAGTCCCAGGGTAAGGAAAAAATAGTGAAGAGCTAGTAAGGAAGAATTCAAATATTAGAACCATAGTCAGGATTACACAAAATTTAGCAGTTTCTATATTAAAGGATCAGAAGTCTGATGAGATATTTCTGAGAACACAGGATGTCTAAGATTACAACTAAAAATAATCAACCCAGCAAAACTTCATAAGAAAAAAATGACATTCAATGAAATAGAAACTCTTGACTTTCAATTACTGAATTCAAGAGAAGCAAAATAAGATAAACAGGAAAGAGAAATTAAAGTATTTAAATTTCTACATGGAAAGATGATATTTGGAAATCCTAAGAACTTCATTATTATTAGGATAGTTAAAAGGAGTATACCTGGTATAAACTGATTAAAAAACAAAAATTAATTTAACCTATATTAGATTACTTTGCTATCTAGGGAAGAGGGGTGGGGAAGAGGTAAGAGGTGAGAGAGAAAAATTTAGAACACAAAAGTTTTGCAAGGATGGATGTTGAAAACTATCTTTGCATGTATTTTGAAAATAAAAAGCTATTACTATTTTTTAAAAAAAAGAAAAAAAGGGGGGGAGATAAATGGAAGAAAATGACATCTTGCTAAAAGATACCACAATCTATAATGGAATATTATTGTTCTGTAAGAAATGACCAGCAGCATGATTTCAGAAAGGCCTGGAGAGACTTACATGAACTGAGTGAAATTAGCAGGACCAAGAAATCATTATATACTTTAACAACAATACTATATGATAATCAATTCTGATGGACATGGCCCTCTTCAAAATGAGATGAACCAAATCAGTTACAATAGAGCAGTAATGAATTGAACCAGCTATACCCAGTGAAAGAACTCTGGGAAATGAGTATGAACCATTACATAGAATTCCCAATCCCTTTATTTTTGTCCACCTGTATTTTTGATTTCCTTCACAGGTTAATTATACACTATTTTAAAGTCCGATTCTTTTTGTACAGCAAAATAACTGTATGGACATGTATACATATATTGTATTTAACATATATAGCATATTGGTCAACTGCCATCTGGGGGAAGGGGTGGAGGGAAGGAAAGGAAAAATTGTAACAAAAGATTTTGCAATTGTCAATGCTGAAAAATTACCCATGCATATATCTTGTAAATAAAAAGCCATAATAAATAAATAAATAAATAATTTTAAAAAAGATATCACAGACAATTGAGAAGTATCAGTAACAAACTCATGCATCAAATGTTACATATAGTATCTAAAATAATTAAAGGAAAAATATAGAGTTATAGGAGGACATAGACAGAAAAACTATATTACTGAGGAACTTTTCACTTTCTCCTTTCAGAACTAGATAAATCTAACCAAAATACACATATAAGAAAGTTAAGAAAATAAATAGAATTTTAGAAACCTTAGATATAATACTGTGTAAAAACTGAATGTGAAAATAAAGGAATATTCCTTTTTTTAGCAGTACAAGGTACCTACACAAAAACTGACCACGTATCAAGGCACAAATACTGTACAACCAAATGCAGAAAAGCAAAAATATTAAATGAATAATTTTCAAATCATAATTACAATAAAAGCCTGTAGAAAGATTAAAAATTAACTGCAAACTAAATAATCTAATCCTAAAGAATAAAAGAGTCAAAATCAAGTCAAAAAAGCAATTAATAATTTCCTTAAAGAGAATGACAACGAGACAAGGTACCAAAATTTATGGGATGCAGCCAAGCAGTACTCAAGGAAAAGTATATAACACTAAATGCTTATATCAATAAAAGAGAGGAAAAGATAAACGAATTGGAAATGCAACTAAAAAATAAGTTAAATATGCCCAATTGAACGCCAAATTGAAAATGCTGAAAATTAAAGGAGATTGAATAAAACTGAAAATAAGAAACTTTTGTTCAATCATTTCACTTGTGTGATGGCTGTCTGATCCGATTTGAGGTTTTTGTTTTTTTTGAAAAGGCAAGAGTGGTTTGCCATTTCCTTCTCCTGCTCATTTTACAGAGGAGTAAATGGAAGCAAGCAGAATTAAGGTACTTGTCAGTCATATAGCTAGTATCTCAGACTGCATCTGAACATACTTTGTTTAGACTTCAGTCCCAGAATTCTCTCCACTGCAGCACCTACCTGCCATCCTTAAAAGTAACAAAAACATTGAACTAATAACATTAGGAGCTGGTTTTATAGCATTTAAAAAAGAAAGAAAGAAAGAACACTAGGAACTGGTTTTATGGAGTTAAAAAAAAAAAAAAAAAAGAACAAAATATCTGATTGAAAAAAGACAAAAAAAAACAAATTGCCACCATCATTACCACAAATGAAATTAAAAGCAACTATAAGGAACTATTTTGCCCAATTATATGCTAACAAATCTGACAATGTAAGGGAAATGGATTTTATTATTATTATTATTATTTTTTTTTTTTTTTTTTTTTTTTTTTACAAAAATTAATACTTAACCTTATCTTGGGGAAAAAAAAAACACTATCAATGAACTCTCTAAAAATTAATCCCCAGGGCCAGATGAATTCACAAGTGAACGCTACCATTTAAAGAATAATTAATTCTACTACGACACAAACTATTTGGAAAATAGGTGAAGAGTCTTACCAAATTCTTTTTATGACACAAATATGGTACTGATACCTAAATGAAAAAAGGCCAAAACAGAGGGAGGGAAAAACAATAAACCAATTTCCCTAATGAATATTGATGTAAAAATGTTAAATAAAATGGGATTTATACCAAGAATGCAGGGCAAGTTCAATAGTAAGAAAACTGTCAATGCATAATTGATCCTATCAATAATAAACCCCAAAAGAAATTAATATGATCACCTCAACAAATGCAAAAAAAAAGCTTTAAACAAAATACAACATCCATTTCTACTAAAAGAAGCAATAAACATTAGAATCAATGGAACTTTTCTTAACCTAAGTACTATCTCTATCTAAAACCAGCAACAAGTCATGGAGATAAAGCTAGAAACCCTCCCAATAAGATAAGGGATGAATCAAGGATATCAAGGATATTAACATTTTTATTTTTTATCATACTAGAATGAGACAAAAAAGAAATTGAAGGCATTACAATAGCTAATGAGGAAACAAAACTATCACTGTTTGCAGATGATAAGATGGTACAGAGAATCCTAGATCATCAATTTTAAAAATTTCTTGAAATAATTAACAACTTTAGCAAAGTTGTAGGTTACAAAAGAAACCCACACAAGTCATCAGCATTTCTATATATCACAAACAAAGCCTAGAAACTAGAGACAGATAAATTTTATTTAAAATACAAGTAGACTAAATATAAAATACATGAGAATCTACCTGCCAAGGGGCAGCTAGATGGCACAGTGGATATCTATAGCACCGGCCCTGAAGTCAGGAGAACTGGAGTTCAAATCCAAACTCAGACACTTAACACTAGCTCTGACAAGTACTTAACCCCCAACTGCTTCACATACTTAAAAAAAAGAAAAAAAAAAGAAAAAAAGAAAAAGAGAATCCACCTGCCAAGACAAATCCAAAACTATATGACCAAAATTACACAATACTTTTCATAAAAATAAGAACTCATATGTAAACATTAGAAAAATATCAATTGCTCATAGACTGAATCAATAAAAATGACAATTCTATTTAAATAAATTTACTTATTTAATATCATACCAAACTGCTAAAAATTAGAAAATCAGAAAAGGTCATTTGAAAGAACAACAAGTCTAAACAAATCAGATGTCAAATCTAGATGGGAAGTGAAGAGACCTTAATTAACTGAACAGAGAGAAAGAGACTGATTAGACAGATAATAGACAGAATCAACAAGTCTTGGATACTGAATAGATAGGAAGAAGAATAGATTCAAAAATGCTTCAAAGATAGCAAATAGCTTCTATGACTAGAATGTCCTCAAAGGAAATCTGGAATTTCTATGGGGTAGTATAGTAGGAGGACAAAAGTAATGAGTTGTTCTGGATATACTAAGTTTAAGATATTCAGTTTAAAAAGTTCAAAAAGCAATTGATGATAGGAAATTAGATCAGGAGAAAAACTCAGGGCTGGATCTGAGAGTCATATGTAATCCCATGGAATCTGATAATCACCAAAGATAGAAAAACAACAGAATGGTACAAAAAGAATAAATGGATGAAGATTAAGAAAAAGTCACCAGATATGGCAATAAAGAAACCTTGATAAATTTTAAAATTTTAGAAAAAGTAGTTTCAGCTTGGTGGCAAGGTAAGAAACCAGAATGCAAAAGGGTGAGAATTAAAAGTAAAGGAAGCAAAGAGATGAATTTGACTGCTAACTGGAGTTAAGTAGAAAGAATGATAAGATCAAATCAGGTTTTTAAGGAAAGGGGAGACTGGGTGTGTCAGCAGATAGTAAGAAAGGAACCAGGAAATGGGAACAGTTCAAGGAATAGAGAGAGAGGATGATTGCAAGACAATTTGACAGTGAAGACAGGAGAAATGACATTGAACATACTTATAAAAAGAAAAATGGAAGAGGATGTCAAAGGGCTCTGAGAGATGATGAAAGGGACAACTGAGAGCTCACACAACAAAAGGCCTTTATTTTTTCAATAAAGTTTGAGATGAGTTCTTCAGGTTCATGAGTTTAAAATTGTTTTTTTAATAACTATTTTAACATAATTGATTTCTTTTGTGATCCTAGATTTTATTTTACGTATTTAAAAACCTTATTGTGAAAAGGGATCAACTGAGTACAGCAGGCTATCAAAAGAGGATATAATACAAAAACTGGTAGAACCCAAGATCAATTGCATGAACTAATAGAAAATGAAGTGAGCAAAACCAGGAGAACACTGAACAGAGTAACAGGAATCTTGTACAATGATCAAGTGGGAATGCTGACAGACTTATTGATGAAAAAATATTATCAACATCAAGACCAAGAACTAATGGAATATGAATGCATAGACATGTAGAGGAGGGGGTGGTGGGTGTTTTTTTTTTTTTAAACTTAATTTTTCTTGTTTTCCTTATTGTCCTTTCCTTTCACAACTTGATTAATATGGAAATGTTTTGTATTACTGAACTGTATTACAACTAAGTAGAGGGAGGGTGGGAAATAATTTGGAACTCAAAAGTTGTAAAAAGTGAAGGTTAAAAAAATTTTTTAACATGCAATTAGAAAAAAATATTAAAACTAAAAAAAAAAAAAAAAAAAAAGATGTTCTAAATAGAAAAAAATATTTCCTACCCACGGACCAATTCACTAGATTTTATGGATGACATGCTACTCAATGCAGTGGACCCTAGACCAATAAAAGCCACCTCCAGTGAGATCTACAATTACTCAAAAGAGATGCCTAGCACTCAATTAGGTTTTAAAAAATTAGATAAAGAATGAATATTGCCAATATTATAAAATACAGTTGGAAAGAAGCCTTATGAGTTAGATCATCATATTTATCTTATTTGGATGCTCACTGCCACTGGACACTGACCTGAGTATAGGATTTAATAGATTACAATTGGGAAACTCCAGAATTTTCAGTGGTTTCAAAAGACTGCACAAGTTCATCCTTAAATTCCTAACCTTTAACTGTTATAATAACTGTAATGCTAGAACAATGATCTTTATGAGAATTTCAGGTGATGTAAAAGATACCAGTAAATCTAACCAGAGATGAACCAGAAATGTATTGAAGCTCAAATCAGTTCCCAAATCATAATTGTTAAATATTCAGTGTGAGCATTTACATTTCTGAAATATGTAAATGGTACAAATCAAGGCTTGATTTGTTTTGATGACTGTCTAGACCATGGGTTCTCAAACTACCGCCTGCGGGCCAGATGCAGCCGGCTGGGTTATGGCAAATGGGCTGAGGGATGGAGACTGAGTGTAGGTTTTTGTTTTTACTATAGTCCAGCCCTCCAACAGTCTGAAGGACAGTGAACTGGCCCCCTATTTAAAAAGTTTGAGGACCACTGCTCTAGACTTGAGCAAGTAAAGGAGGAAAATTTAGTAAGGCAGATTAAACTTTAAGTGTGCATGATTTACTTAAACATTTACCAGCACAGAGTTAGCTGAGTCTGTAAAAATTAGGACTTGAGTACAAGACATCAATGATAAGTATAACTAGGGGAAAAAATAGTCTGATCATTTGCCAAGAGTAAGAGATTACAGATGTACAATCTTAGCAAAGTATTTGTACTGATAAACCACAAGATATTAAAAGAACCAAATGAAGACAATGAGCATTTGAGCAGATCCTAATCTAATTATTTACAAAAATATAAGCACAATAATTGCATGGGATGAGATGGAAGAATTGTGATCTGAACCAATAAAATATAACACTGAAAGAATGATTCCATTAAAGTATTTTCCATAAAACTGATTCAGTTTGAGATAATGCAGTTGTTTTAAAGAATAATAGATAAGATGATAAAAAGCCAACATTTGTAATAATTTAAGATGTACAAGATGTTTTATATATACAATTCCATCTTATCATCTCAACAAACCTATGAAATAGGCATTGTTATCCTAGATGGTGGGCCAGAAGACCATACACAAGGATTTTGGTAGACAAATACTGAATATTAACATTATATCTTATTGTGTTTTATTTTGTTGAGTATTTCCTAATTATATTTTAATCTTTGTTCAAGTCATATTCAAGAGAATATTCTGAGTCACATTCGAGTGCTATGTGTTTTGTTATCTTGGGTGTAATGGATATAATACTGAACTTGGAATCAGTAACACAAAGGTTAAAATCCTTTCTCAGACACCTGCTGTGTAATACCCTACATAAATAATTTAACCTTTATTAGTCTATTTCCTCATTTATAAAATTAGTAGGTCCTTTCCAGATATAAATCTATAATTCTACGTCCTTATAAAGCTGAGAGAGATTAGAACTTGTTTAGGGTCATGGCTAGTACATATCAGAGGTAGAGCTTCTTTTTATATACACTGAGTTTAGCAGGAACCAGGTCTCTATGCCAATCTCTTTGTCGTCTTACTTGCTGGGAACTAGGTTTCTATGACACTTCCTATCCATCTCCACACCATACTGCAGGACACAACCTTTCTGAACCTTTTCCAGGTCCCCTTTATGTGTCTTCCCTCATTAGAATGAAAGCTCCTCGAGGACAGAGGCTATCTTGTTTGCTTATACTTGTATTCCAAGATGACCAACATATCCTTAGCAAGCCCTTCATCAACATTTTAGACTGTCCTCTAATGTCCTTAGAGCTTATAGAGATCTCACTTAACTTTCACAGCCCAGTGTAACTGTTACCTGCAAGAGAAAGAAAGAACTAACAATATGCTCAAAAGCTCTATAGATAAGAATTTTGAAAAAAATGACAGAATAGCCACATTCTTAAAAGAAAAGCTAGGCAAAATGCAAGATAACAGGGAGACTAATAATCTTTCAGAGCAACATGAATTCAATAGATATATAAATTTTTAAAATATCAGATTTGACTATCCTATTGAGACTTCTGAATGTAAACATTAAAGAATATGCAATCTTAGAATACCACTATAGCTCTTCAAAAACTGAGCTGAAAGTCAGTCATTTTCATTATTTGTTAAAGTTTTGCAAAACTGGAAGTTTTTAAGCATCGTTTTTAGCTGTCCATATAATGCGAAGAGAAGCAAGGGCAGATTAGACAAGTTCAAAAGTGATTGAGATAATTGTTCAGTTTACTTTAAATATAGATATGTCTCATTACTACTAAATTTCTCAGTGTAAGTTCTATAAATAGCAGAATATTAAGAGTCTAGAACTTAAATGAACATTCTTTCATTTGTTTTCTCTTCACATTCCTTTTGTGTACAATGTCTGTATTATGAAGTAAAGGTATACAAACAGAATGTTGTACAAGTGGTGTGTGTTGTGCTATTCTGTGAAAATACCTCAATTATGTTTTTTTTGCTAAGGCAATTGGGGTTAAGTGATTTGCCCAGGATCACACAGCTAGGAAGTATTAAGTGTCTGAGGCCAAATTTGAACTCAGGTCTTTCTGACTTCAGGGCTAATGCTCTATTCACTGCACCACCTAGCTGCCCCAAATACCTCAAATTTTAAAAATGTTAAATCACATAGAAAAACCCTCTAAATCACTATTGAAGAAATGTAAATTAAAACAACTCTGAGGTACCATTTAAGATCTAATGGCTAATTAACAGAAAGGAAAATAACAAATGCTGGCGGGGATGTGGAAAATAGGGACACAGGCATTGCTGGTATAGTTGTAAACTGGTTAAACAATTTGAAACTATAATGAAAAGTATACTCTTTGACCCTGCAATAACAATACTAGCTCTAAATCTCAAAGAGATAAAAGAAAAAGGACTTATGTGAATAAAAGCATTTATTTAAAAAAAAATTTATTTAAAAAAAAAAATCTGGGAAAAGCTAAACAAATTGATACAGAGTGAAATGAGCAGAACCAGGAGATTATTGTACATAGTAAGAATAATATTGTATCAATAATCAACTGTGAAATTATGAACTATTCTGAACAATGCAGTGAGCCAAGATAATTCAAAGAATTCTTGATATAAAATGTTACCCACCTCCAGAAAGAAAATGGAGAGCAATTGGTACAGATCAAAGCATTTTTTCCCCCACTTTATTTATTCTAAGGTTTGGGTTTGTTTGTTTGCAGCATAGCATATATATATATATATTTCTTCTTTCCACAATGGGTGAGGGAGGGACTAGACAAAGAGGTTATCAATAATTTAGAATTCAAAAAATGTTTTAAAATTATTTAAAGGTCAAAAAATATCTATAAATAATATTAGAAAGGAGAACCACTACTTTTAAAATCTTAGCACATAAAGCCACATAAGTCCATATACACTGGCCAAATTCCAGAAAAGGCAATTCCTGTGCTAGTACTATAATTTGTGTACATAAAAGGGTGTAAAATCATAAAATAGCACAGCTTTGTGCTCTGATCATCATAAAACCTGATAGCTTTTTACTTATCACACAAATTCTTGCTTTAACACACAAATAACTTATTAATTACTTAAACTACCCCTCCCTCTTAATCATCAAAATATTTGATAAGGATAAAAGATCTTATATTTTAGAATATCAAAATACCTTTCCCCATCCCAATCCATCAGAATACCAGATACCATCTTATCAAGATGTCTCTCCCCACCCAGAGTCCCATTCCCACTCTTAGCACTCTGACTCTGACCCTGCCTCTGTCTACCCCCTGTATCTGAGCCACATGTATATATGTCACTGAGAACTCAGATTGTTTGCTGGATCCTTGGAAATGACAGTCTCATTTAGCCCTGGGATTAAATCATGGATTCGTTGGATCCCAGTAAATCTTTCCCTTTCAAATAAATTATTAATACTTTCTAATCTCTATCTTGCCTCAGTTTCTCTGACATTACAATCAATTAAATCAAGTATATTTCATCTGTATTTTATATGTTCATGGCCCCAGTCAAAGTTTAAATATCAAAGAAAAGGAAGTTTGGTTTAAAAATAACTATTATGTTTTCATTTGCATTAATTCGCATGACAGGACACAAAAGCTTTGCAAACATACCATGAAACTAGCATAACTGAGTGTTTTATATATGTATATATATTCATCCTGAAAAATACATGTAGAGATACATCCTGCAAAGAAACTTCAACTCAGAAAAAATTTAAGATATTCCCCAAACTCGGAATTGTTATTCCACAAAAACCTATTCTTGACATAGTCTATAAAGTCGTTAAATAGAATTCCATACAAAAGTTCCCATAGTATTCAAGAGACAAGAGTAAACCCCTTTGCACTAGAAATGGCTGAGGTTTGTGGACTAAAATAAGAATTTCAAAATGCCTGTCAAATCATGTAACACATTCTAGAATAACTGATATTTTACTTTTGGAAGGCACCTTGCTATTTTTATTCAGCATACAATAAGATGAAACTATAGGTATCTCTCAAAAAGCCAGCTTCCTTTTTTGTTCACTATGTGAATGCTAATGCCATTCGAGAAGAATTTTTATTTTGACAGTCCCTTTTATAAATTACAAAAGCCATTAACATTTTGAAATGGACTTTTGCCTGAAAAGAAAAGCTTCAAACTCTTTAAAGAGAGCTCCTTTTTTTTTTAACCTTTTAAAAAGCCTAATATAATATTTCACAGACATAGACCCAAACCTATGCATATAAGAGGGATGAAATGCCTTTTTGTTGTGTTGTTTTTTATTATAGCTTTTTATTTACAAGATATATACATGGGCAATTTTTCAGTATTGACCCTTGCAAAACTTTCTGTTCCAACTTTTCCCCTCCTTCCTCTTCCCCCCTCCCCTAGATGGCAGGTAGACCAATACACGTTAAAGCATATGTTAAACACAATATATGTACACATATCCAAAGTTATTTTGCTGCACAAGAAAAATCAGACTTAGAAATAAGGTAACAATAACCTGAGAAGGAAATAAAAAATGCAAGCGGAGTGGAAATGCTATGTTGTGGTTCATACTCATTTCCCATAGTTCTTTCGCTGGGTGTAGCTGGTTCTCTTCATTATAGAACAAATGGAACTGATTTGGTTCATCTCATTGTTGAAGAGAGCTACATCCATCAGAATTGATCATCATATAGTATTGTTGTTGAAGTATATAATGATTCCTGGTCCTGCTCATTTCACTCAGCAACAATTCATGTAAGTCTCTCCAGGCTTTTCTGAAATCATCCTGCTGGTCATTTCTTATAGAACAATAATTCTTATTTATATTATTTTACATTATATTTATATAATATTCTTATTGTTATAACAATTATTGTTCTGTAAGAAATGACCAGCAATTGTCAGTGCTGTAAAATTACCCACCCATGCATATATCTTGTAAACAAAAAGCTATAATAAAAAAAAAAAATACAAAAAAAGGAACAATAATATTCTATAATATTCATATACTAGCCATTCTCCAATTGATGGGTATCCATTCAATTTCCACTTTCTAGCCACTACAAAAAGGGCTGCCACAAACATTTTTGCACATACGGGTCCCTTTCCCTTCTTTAAGATCTCTTTGGGATATAAGCCCAGTAATAACACTGCTGGATCAAAGGGTATGTACAGTTTGATAAATTTTTGAGTATAGTTCCAAATTGCTCTAAGAGAGCTCTTTTGATGCTTGCTCTCCCTCCCCCAGATTGGAGTTCTGAGTTTATATTTAATTCTAGAGGCAAAGCAAGCCATTAACAATTTTTTTTTCTAAGTGAAGATTATTTCACTTAAAAAAAAATTTTCAGCTCCAAATTTTCCTTTCTACCCACCCACTGGGTAAAAACATCCATTATATCTCATGTAAAACACAAGTTCACTTTAGCCATATTGGAGGGGGGAAAAAGCTGGAAGATTCAATCTTAACTCTGAGTTGATCCGTTTTCTCCCTCTACAAGTTAATTGCATTTTTCATCATGAGTCTTGAAATTGTCACAGATCATGGTATTGATCAGAATCTTTCACAGTTGGCTATCACAATACTGCTATTTTAACTTTGTTAATTGCTTAGAGTTTTTTACTGTCAAAAAATTGAGAGCAAAATGTTTCTTTTCCACACAGAAGTTTGCCAGCTTTCAAGATGACAAACTTTAAGCACCTATTCAAACTAAAAGCAAAAGTTTTTCTTTCTTTTTTTAAAGAAAACAACCCCATGATATATCAGAAAAAGGGGAAGGAGAGATAAAAGAGGGAAACTACATCCTACGAAGAGGCATAGAAAATCTACCACATCTGAGGGAATTTAGAGAGAAACATTGTGTGAATCTTACTCTCATCAGAGTTGGTTCAAAGAGTAAATAATTGACATATTTGTTTTTCAGAGAATTCTCTCTCACCTCATAAAAAGGGGGGAGAGGAAAAGGGAAAAGGAAAAGGGGAATAAGGGAAGGGTACAAGAAAGGGGAAGGGACTTAAAAGGAGGGGGGAGGGACACTAAAAAGGGAAGGTGCGAATCGCAAGTGGGGTCTATAAATTAAATACTGGGGAAGGGATTGGGGGGGGGGGGAAGCATAACCAGGGGATAATAGGATGGCAGGAAATACAGAATTAGTAATTTTTAACTGTAAATGTGAATAGGATGAACTCTCCCATTAAATGGAGGCGGATAGCAGACTGGATCAAAAGTCAGAACCCTACAATATGTTGTTTACAGGAAACACATTTATATCAGGGAGATACACATAGAGTAAAGGTAAAAGGTTGGAGAAGAATCTATTATGCTTCAGGTAAAGCCAAAAAAGCAGGGGTGGCCATCCTTATCTCAGATCAAGCAAAAGCAGAAATTGATCTAATTAAAAGAGATAAGGAAGGAAACTATGTCCTGCTAAAAGGTAGCATAGACAATGAAGCCATATCAATACTAAACATATATGCACCAAGTGGTATAGCATCTAACTTTCTAAAGGAAAAGTTGAGAGTTCCAAGAAGAAACAGACAGCAAAACTATAATAGTGGAAGATCTCAACCTTGCACTCTCAGAATTAGATAAATCAAACCACAAAACAAGTAAGAAAGAAATGAAAGAGGTAAATAGAACATTAGAAAAACTAGGTATGATAGGCCTTTGGAGAAAACTGAATGGTGATAGAAAGGAGTATACTTTCTTCTCAGCTGTTCATGGAATCTATACAAAAATTGACCATATATTAGGACGTAAAGATCTCAAAATTAAATGCAGGAAGGCAGAAATAGTAAATGCGTTCTTCTCAGATCACAATGCAATAAAAACTACATTCAATAAGAAGTTAGGGGTAAATAGACCAAAAAGTAATTGGAAACTGAATAATTTCATCTTAAAGAATGACTGGGTGAAACAGCAAATTATAGAAACAATTAATAATTTGACCCAAGATAATGACAACGATGAGACATCATACCAAATTTTTGGGGGATGCTGCTAAAGCGGTAACAAGGGGAAATTTTATATCGTTAGAGGCTTATTTGAATAAAATAGAGAAAGAGAAGATTAATGAATTGGGCCTGCAACTTAAAAAGCTAGAAAAAGACCAAATTAAAAAACCCAACCAAAAACTAAACTTGAAATACTAAAATTAAAAGGAGAAATCGATAATATTGAAAGTAAAAAAACTATTGAATTAATAAATAAAACCAAGAGTTGGTTTTATGAAAAAAGCCAATAAAATAGATAAACCTTTGGTAAATCTAATCTGATCAGAAAAAGGAAAGAAGAAAATCAAATTGTTAGTCTTAAAAATGAAAAGGGGGATCTTTCCACCAATGAAGAGGAAATTAGAGAAATGAGTTACTTTGCCCAACTTTATGCCAATAAATTTGATAACTTAAGTGAAATGGATGACTACCTCCAAAAATATAGGCTTTCTAGATTAACAGAGGTGGAGGTAAACTGCTTAAATAGTCCCATTTCAGAAAAAGAAATAGAACAAGCTATTAATCAACTTCCCAGGAAAAAATCCCCAGGACCAGATGGATTTACATATGAATTCTACCAAACATTTAAAGAACAATTAGTCCCAAAGGTATATAAACTATTTGAAAAAATAGGGGATGAAGGAGTCCTACCAAACTCCTTTTATGACACAGACATGGTACTGATATCTAAACTAGGTAGATTGAAAACTGAGAAAGAAAACTATAGACCAATCTCCTTAATGAATATTGATGCTAAAATCTTAAATAAGATATTAGCAAAAAGACTTCAGAAAATCATCCCCAAGATAATACACTATGATCAAGTAGGATTTATAACAGGAATGCAGGGCTGGTTTAATATTAGGAAAACTATTAGTATAATTGACCATATTAATAATCAAATTAATAAAAACCATATGATCATCTCAATAGATGCAGAAAAATCATTTGATAAAATCCAACATCCATTCCTATTAAAAACACTTGAGAGTATAGGAATAAATGGACTATTCCTTAAAATAGTCAGGAGCATATATTTAAGACCGTCAGTAAGCATAATATGTAATGGAAATAAACTGGAATCTTTCCCAGTAAGATCAAGAGTGAAACAAGGTTGTCCACTATCACCATCACTATTCAATATTGTATTAGAAATGCTAGCCTGGGCAATAAGAGTCAAGAAAGAGATTAAAGGAATAAGAGTAGGTAATGAGGAAATCAAACGGTCACTCTTTGCAGCTGATATGATGGTATATTTAGAGAACCCCAGAGATTCTAATAAAAAGTTATTAGAAATAATTCACAACTTTAGCAAAGTTGCTGTATACAAAATAAATCCACATAAATCCTCAGCATTTTTATACATCACCAACAAAATGCAACAGCAAGAGATACAAAGAGAAAGTCCATTCAAAACAAATGTCAAGAGTATAAAATATTTGGGAATCCATCTACCAAAGAAAAGTCAGGAATTATATGAGCAAAATTACAAAACACTTGCCACAAAAATAAAGTCAGATGTAAATAATTGGAAAGACATTCAGTGCTCGTGGATAGGCCGAGCGAATATAATAAAAATGACAATACTCCCCAAACGAATCTATTTATTTAGTGCTATACCAATCAGACTCCCAAGAAACTATTTTAATGACCTAGAAAAAATAACAACAAAATTCATCTGGAAGAATAAAAGGTCGAGAATTTTAAGGGAATTAATGAAAAAAAAGTCAGATGAAGGTGTACCTGATCTAAAGCTATATTATAAAGCAGCAGTCACCAAAACCATTTGATATTGGCTAAGAAATAGACCAGTCAATCAGTGGAACAGGTTAGGTACAAAGGACAAAATAGGGTACAACTATAGCAATCTAGTGTTTGACAAATCCAAAGATACCAACATTTGGGATAAAAATTCATTATTTGAAAAAAACTGTTGGGAAAACTGGAAATTAGTATGGCAGAAATTAGATATGGATCCACACTTAACACCATATACCAAGATAAGATCAAAATGGGTCCATGATTTAAGCATAAAGAATAAGATCATAAATAGATTAGAGGAACAGAAGATAGTCTACCTCTCAGACCTGTGGAGGAGGAAGGAATTTATGACCAGAGGAGAACTAGAGATCATTAATGATCACAAAATAGAAGATTTTGAATACATCAAAATAAAAAGTTTCTATACAAACAAAACTAATGCAAACAAGATTAGAAGGGAATTAACAAATTGGGAAAATATTTTTACAGTTAAAGGTTCTGATAAAGGTCTCATTTCCAAAATATATAGAGAACTGACCCTAATTTATAAGAAATCAAACCATTCTCCAATTGATAAATGGTCAAAGGATATGAACAGACAATTTTCAGATGATGAAATTGAAACTATATCCACTCATATGAAAGAGTGTTCCAAATCACTACTGATCAGAGAAATGCAAATTAAGACAACTCTGAGATACCACTACACACCTGTCAGATTGGCTAAAAGGAACAAATAATGATGAATGTTGGAGGGGTTGTGGGAAAACTAGGATACTAATACATTGTTGGTGGAGTTGTGAAAGAATCCAGCCATTCTGGAGAGCAATTTGGAACTATACCCAAAAAGTTATCAAACTGTGCATACCCTTTGGTCCAGCAGTGCTACTACTGGGCTTATAATCCCAAAGAAATACTAAAGAGCGGAAAGGGACCTGTATGTGCCAAAATGTTTGTGGCAGCTCTTTTCGTAGTGGCTAGAAACTGGAAAATGAATGGATCTCCATCAATTGGAGAATGGTTGGGTAAATTATGGTATATGAATATAATGGAATATTATTGTTCTGTAAGAAATGACCAGCATGATGAATACAGAGAGGTTTGGAGAGACTTACATGAACTGATGCTGAGTGAAATGAGCAGAACCAGAAGATCACTATACACTTCAACAACAATACTGTACAAAGATATATTCTGATGGAAATGGATATCTTCAACATAAAGAAAATCCAACTCACTTCCAGTTGATCAATGATGGACAGAAACAACTAAACTCAGAGAAAGAACACTGGGAATTGAATGTAAACTGTTAACACTACTGTCTTTCTACCCAGGTTACTTATACCTTCGGAAATCTAATTCTTAACATGAAACAAGAAAATTGGATTTACATACATATATTGTATTTAGGTTATAATGTAACACATGTAGTATGTATGGGATTGCCTGTCATTTAGGGGAGGGAGTTGAGGGACGGAGGGGTAAATTTGGAAAAATGAATACAAGGGATAATGTTATAAAAAAATTACTAATGATATGTACTGTGAAAATAATTTTTTTATAATTATAAAATTAATTAAAAAAAAAAAAAAGAAAAGAAAACAGAAAACAACCCCATTCTTGAAACATTTTAAAAGAAAGCATTTTATCTACTGGTTGACTGACATAGCAGATATTTTTAACTACATGAATGAGATAAACTTTTCAATCCAAAGTCAACAAAATCTATCAATTTGGAAGAAAGTAGAGCCTAACATATTTGAAAACTTCCAAACACAGGAGGAGCTCTAACCAGTTCAGGATTGATACACTATTCTGTCTCTTTCTTTGGAAAGAGAAATCTTGGGGGCAGTTAGGTGGCGCAGTGGATAGAGCACCAGACTTGAATTCAGGAGTTCAAATCTGGTCTCAGACACTTCAAACACTTCCTAGATGTGTGACCCTGGGCAAGTGACTTAACCCCAGCCTCAGAAAGGGGGAAAAAAAAAAAGAGAGAGAGAGAAATCTTTTAAATTGATATACTTCAGAAAAATTTTCAAAAATCACTTCTACCTTTTATTAAAATTGAACCAGGGAGTCACAATACTTTTCTTCCTTATGTAAAACTGTATCAAACATGTTGACTAGGTTAGAAATTGTCACCGGTTTTAGGATTTAAAAGTGACTATAATTTAAAAATTGTCTATCCTCAGCTAGTAAAAGCAGCTACAGAAGTTCTAATTCTATTTGCAACAACCTTCATAGAACAGAAATCTCTAATACCTCTAAACATCAAAACAATCAAAATTGATTGATATACACATGATAGTCAATCATACTGATAAGGTACAGCTTCTAGGGGAAATACAGCAATAATTTTAAAGTCCCCTGACTTTAGAGTGCTTCTGTTCTAACAATCTGTCAATGATTTTAAAATCTTCTAACTTTAGAATCAGTGATCCTGAAGTTTCCTCCCCTTTTTCTCCCCTGCTCCCCAAGAGTGCTATTGTCTGTTGGTCAGTGATAACCAAGTTCCTGAGATAATAGTGGATAGACCATCCCTCAAACCTATCTGGAAGCTCTGGTCTAACTATCCTATAAATCTATTTTCTTGCTTTTGGTTCTTTGCTAAATTCTTTTGTAACAACCCACTTCAATTGGCATTAAAATAAACTTTACCCCTTGAATTGTATATGGGTTCAAGACTGCAAATTCTTTTGAGAGACTTCAAGATACTGGTCTACGACCCTCAACCTTTTGGAATACCTTCTGAACTTCAACAATATTAGGCATATAATGTAATAGATCCCTCCTGGATTTACAAATTATTATACATGACAGCAATAAATTAAAAACTACTTCACATTATAACTATCACAAGTTATAACTTATGATTCACAAGGTATCCTTGTGGATAAAGTGGAATTAGATTAGGAATTCTTAAACATTTACTGCTAATAAATTGTAATTTTAGACCTCAATAATCAATTACATATGGCTTGGCAAAGTACAATTTTAAGAAGCTGAGAGCTAGACAATAATAGAGTTAAATAGATATAAACCGTTAATCTGAAGTCATTAAAATATCAGCTTAGAAGAAAATTCCTGGTAGCACCCAAAAATCTGTGCATAGCACAATGCTATTTAATACTTTCCTAGTCCCTTGGATATAAGCAAAAATGGCATTTTGACCAAATTTGCAGAAGATGACAAGTTAACAAAAGGATAATAGGATTAAGATCCAAAAAGATCCAACAGGCTATACAAGTTGAGATGAATCTAAAATGGTGTAATTTAAATACGAATACATAAAGTTATCTGGATTCAAAACAGCACTTTTAAAAAAACAAGATGAGAAAAATATGACTAAGCAATAATTTGTCTGGAAAAAGATCCAAAAGTTTTAGTAGAATGAAAGTTCATTATGTGTAATATAAGAGTCAGAACAAACAAGATATTCTCAGGCTACATTAAGAAATGCATGACTGTTCCTAACATCCTGTTCAGCTCTAGGCAGCATATTTTAAATAAAGTCAGGTAAATTGGAGAGCTTGCACAGAAAGGGGCTCAGGGTTAAAAAAAAAAAAAGACTCAAGGCCATAACAATCAAATGAACTGGATATATTTACATTAGAGGAGGTGGGAAGATGGAAAATATACTATAGTAGATGATTTCCAAGTTAAATTTGAAAGACAATTATATGGCAAAGTAGGATTAGATTTACTCCATTTGACAGAAATAGGAACGATGGATAGAAAATGAACAGACTATCTTGGAAGGCAGTTGGTTCTCATCCATTCTAAGTTTTCAAATAAAGATATTATTGGTATTCATTTAATAAATGCTATTTATTAGGTATTATTCAACTATGAATTAGACTAAGGAGGCTTCTGAGATTGCTTCTAATTCTAAATATGGCTAAAATCATTACATTATGTAACTACCACAAACTACTTTTACTCAACAAATATTTTTACTTTTCTTCAAAACTCTAACACTGATGAACATAAACAAAAATCAGATAAGATCAAAAGACTTTTTCAGGAAATTATTATCCTACTTCTCTACCTATTTTAGAAGGTACTATATTCGATTAAGAGCTTTTGTACCTTACTCCTCAACTTACATATTTTGACATTTGTATTTAGGTAGTATCTAATGATTTCCAGAAGCAATTATGTGGTCATTATCTCATCATTTGAAAAAAAAAATGATATTCATACATAAGCAATATCCAATCATTTCAAATGACATTTATATGGTCTTTAAGAGAGAACTAGAAAAGCTAGATTTTTGCTGGGGGTTTTTCCCCCTCTATAACGGACATAATGTCTCTGATACATAACTACTAGCCATTAGCCCAAATAGTTATAATTTCAATTAAAGTGCAAAAATTCACAATAACAATATTATTGACATTATGCATCCCTCCAGACTACTAGAACATGATTCTTTGTCCATGCAGTTGTACCCTAAGTGATGAGGTCCTAAATAACTGTGTGGTTGGCAGAGTATTGATGGAATTGCTTCCTATGGCAGGCAGAGGAGGATACTTGATATGAATCACTTCAGCCTCATAGTCCCCCAACAAGGAGATGGTGAGCAGCCCCACCTTGCTATGTCTAGTCAGAAATCTAAGCTATGTCAAACCGTTGTGGTTGTTTCCCCATTAAATCTGTCCATGGCTCAGGCCATTTTTGCTGAGCACCCTTTTGGGTCAGTCTATGAAGCCACTCTGCCTAATGCTGTCTTTCCCCTCCCTCATGTCACTGGGCATCTCTCTTCCCCTACTATGCTTCTATTTTCTCCTTCTTATAGCTAACTATTTTAGGGTATAAAAATACCTCTATAGATTTAGCCTGTCAGCTAAGGGCATATTCCAACATCATGGAGTGCTCCTTTTCTCCTGGTTAATTTTGAATTCCACTAGGAAATTTGTTCTTCCCATTGTTAAAACCTCTTTTCTTTCTAACTATATACTCTCCCAAATCTATTTCACATTTGACATTCCTAGTGTCTACTGTATTTCTTCTCCTAAATAAATCTAGCTTTTGCCAAAGAGAATGGCCATGGTGAATTCTTCATGTGACCAAGCCCCAACATTTAGTGTCTACAATCTCATCATTCGGTGCTAAATCCCAACACATAATTTTCTTGAAACCAGAAATCGCTCTCCTAACCCACATCACTAAAGACCAGCAAGGCTTTTCTATTAGCTCTATAGCTGAACTTCCCATATATATTACCTTCCCATTGGAATGTGAACTCCTTGAGAACTGGTACTGTTTTGCTTTTTTTTTCTAGTTGTATCCCCAACATTTTACATGGCACTTAACATAGAGAATGCTCCAAAATAGCTACAAACAATACTTCAAATTAAAATACAGTTGGGAGACAATCCAATTAGAATTCCTAAGAGACACAAAGCAAGAGGCAAAAAAAAATTTTCAAAGGTTATAATGTTTAATAAATGTAATGGGTTCAATAGTGGAAAGTATTGGAAATGAAATGAGAACTATAAAAGAACAACTGGAAGGAGAATTAACAACTTGTCACAAGAGACAAAAAACTTTCCCTAGGCAACAAATTTCTGAAAACTACAATGAACAAAACATATAATAATGACTCCATAAGACAACAATGTTTACAATAAAATCAAAAGACTGGGGGGGAAAAAAGGGAGAAAATATAAAATATCTTATTAGCAGTAACAATTGAACAGGTAACAAAAAGAGGATTAGAAAAATTGAAATTTGGTATATTATGTGAACACCACACAAAGCCCTGGCATCATATTTCAAGAAATCTTCCAAGAAAACTGCTTATATCTTTTAGAACCACAGAGCAAAGTGGAAATAGAGACAATCCACTTATTACCTGCTGAAAGAAACCCCAAAATGAAAACTTCCAGGAGCATCACAACCAAAATGTAGAGCTTCCCTATTAAAACAGTAACAACAACAACAACAACTGCAAACATCCAGAAAGAATGAACTTAAGCATCAGGGAGTCACAGTCAGGATCACAAGTGATTTGGCTGCCATCTCTACAAAGGAGCAGATAGTTTAAAATATGATATTCCAAAATGCAAAGGATATATATGTGTGTGTGTATATATATACTTATTTATAACTTATCCTGTATGGGGACAAAAAAGTGAATTTTTAGTGATAGAGATTATTTTCCAAAAATGTCTGTTGAAAAGACCTGAGCTAGTACAAATAATTAAATTCTAATTCCCAAGTGACACATGAAAAGGTTAACAAAAATGAACCCTGGAAAGGCCTAAACAAAGAAATGGTGTTAAATTATAATATAGGAAAATGATAAATGTGTCTCTTCTGACGTCTTTTATCATAGGGTTCATACAGTCCAAAAAGACACAAGGCTTGGAGTTATTCTATTTTTAATTTATCTTAAAAGAAAAGTGGAAAAGAAAATATAATTAAGGGAAATTATGAGCAACATTTAATTTCATTGCAAATACTATGCAAAAAAAAGCAAAATAAATTGGGGAAGGAGTAAAATCTAGCGTTTAATTTAAACCCCATGTTTGGTTAGCTTCAGATTGAGAGTCAAACAGTCAAATACTTCCCACAAAAAAAAGTATTTTACTAGTAACAAGAGCGCTGCAGATGGAACCTCACTCTTTAACAATAGTACAATTCAAATTCAAAATATTTTGTTGTCAATACAGAGTTATTTATGTCATTATTTGCTTCTCCCTTACTACCCATTTCAGCAATTTGTATTATTTAAGGTAATCTGAATTAATCTGAACTTGGGTTTAAAATGCAGTTCCACTAATAGTTAGCTGTGAGACTACGTATAAGTCATTAAATTTGAGTCTCCATTTTCTCATCTACAGAATGCTTGTATACTTTATAATCTTAACCACAAAATTGTCACCTGTAACACACTTTGAGTAATTTATCTAATATTCAATTTTGTGCAGGGTCATGCTGAAATAATTACAAACTGGTTGTTCCTCTATATGGAAAAACAAAAATATGAACAAATAAAGCTCAAGTATACATGAACCATGTAGCTACATCACTCCAAAGTACTAGAAGAAACATGGCATAAGTTAATTATTATTTATTTTACAATATTCTGAATATAAACAACCAGTTCCTTGAAAAGAAAAAAAAAATTGCACCATATAATTTGATTTCAAAAAAGTGTGTTGTTTTTTTTTCCCCAAAAAATTACTGACAGCTAGGTGGCACAATAGATAGGACTCAGGAAGACCTAATTTCATATCCAGCCTTACCTAAATTCAGTTGGCTGAATGACCCTGGGCAAGTCATTAATCCCATTTGCCATAATTCCTCATGTGTAAAATGGGGATAACAATATCACCTATCTTACAAAAGATAAAATGAGACAATAATTGTTAAGTGCTGAGCACAGCACCTGACCCATATTTGGTGCTTTACATTTTTCTTCCTCCCGGTTTGGGTTTTTAGTAGCAAAAACAAATTCAAAGACTTTAAAACCTTATTCCTCATGTTCAGTCAATACTTATGCCATAAGAGAGAAGGACTTATGCTGGATTTTTTTTTTTAATAATTACTATAGATGAGATAGGAAGAATAACTGAATCTGTTATTTCACTGGTATAAAGAACTACCTAATGAAGAAACTCTCCTAATATAAGTAGGCAACTTCTTTAAATAGCTAAAGATATGCCTAGGGCTTTAAGAAGTTAATTGAATTGCCTAGGATTGGGACTTAAATTCAGACCTTCTGGGTTCCTAGACCGGTTCTATACTTTGTGCAAAGCTGTCCTTTAAAACACACGACCAAGTATTAATAAGAATTACATACTGTTATATGGAAATTAAGAATTATTTTGGTTTTGTTTTTATACTCCAGTATACTTAACTGATACTTAAATACTTCTTGATTCCAAGACTAACATATGTATTCCAAAATGAGAAAAATCTATTAAATGTATAGCAACTCAAACTGAGGATCAGTGATGGTCAGTGATTAGAAAGGAAAAAGCCCTGGACTGAAGAAGAAAGTAAAGCTCAAGTGGGGTGCCCTTTGGTTATCAAACAGAATTATGTAACCAAAGGCAACTCCAAGTATCCCTGCTCCACATCCATTGATAATATCATTTTACCTGTTGCCTCAAGATCAGATACTAAAGTAAAGATTTTCTATAGGAGAGTTAATGGTAGATTATTAAAGCAACAGATATGAAACCATGTTTCAAAAGCCTTAAATGCCAAGCTAAAGGACACAGATTTTACTCTCTAGATAAGACTAAAGATTTTTTTTTATTAATGGAAAGATACTCAAAAATATAACATTTTAGAAAGATTACTATTAGCATCAATAGCCCAAATTTGCAACAATCAAAAAAAGCACTTATTAAGCACCTATCTACCCTCAAGGAGCTTACATTTCAAAGAGGTAGGCAATATAAACAACAAATCATAAACCAGTACTTTACAAATATGGAGTAGATGGAATATGGTCTTAGAGGGAAGGCACTCAAGGGAGAAGGGGGAATTAGCCATTTGTAATAGGAAGGCTCTATACTAGATGCTTTCAGAGGTCTCTTTCCAGTCCCAACCCATTAAAAAATGCCACACAGCATGAACGGATGCTATTTTAAAGATTTTTTTTCCTTTTTCAAAGCTCCTTCATTTTTTATCATTTTACTCTCACAGTTCACGAAGAGGGCAAGGCAAATATTATCAACACTAGCTGACTTCAAGAAATTAGATTAGGGAACAATGCTCTTTGAATTATTTGAAGATAACTCAGGATATCACAATGCCAAAGTTGGAAACCACAGCCCTAAAAAGTGCAATGAAGTCTCCCAGCGTACATAAGAGAGAAGGAAAAAGGTTATTGTTTGATCATAGAATTACAGCTGGAAAGGATCGAAGATTTCTTCTAGTATGTGATCAAGGAAATGAGTTTTTCTCAAAGTAGTTTACACAAATACTGTAATACTTCATTAAAAGGGTTCAGGAATGCGCCTATTTGAGTTACTATTTGCATCTGCAAGAAATTTCTCCCACAGGGAAGAAAAGATTAAAAATAGGCATTATAGAGAGACACAACAGGAAAAGCACTGAAGAGGAAGAAGGCTCTGGTCAGTAGAGAAAATATCAATATTTATTTGAAGAATTGTGATGACGTTAAATGTATGGGCTCAATTCAATCAAACAACAGATCCTTATGAAGTACTTACTACGGGTCAGGAAGGAATTCACATTCTAATGGAGAAGCAAGCACAGGTATAAGTATATACAGGACAACTATTAAAAAATTTAGTTTAAAAACTAATGAGGAACTGAGCTACGGTGATATCTATGCTAGCAAAGAATCGGATGTATGACTTGTGGGATACAATAGGCACAGTCTTGCAACTGATTGGTTATGTAAAGGCATTTGAGAATAAGGAGTTGAGAATAACAAGGACACATTTCTTTCCTAGCACCATCTGTGGTAGGATGAGGTATTAAAAGAAAAGATTCTCCATTTCTAGGCATACAGGGTCTGCAAGAATTGAATGGTCTATGTAAGGGCATGAAAAGGGTTTGCATTTTCGTAAGCAACGAGAGAAAAAAATCATTTGAATGAGCCACCTAACATATAAAGGGGGCAGATGGAAGAAATTTCTAGTAGGAGTTTTCAGAAAACCAATCTCGTGGTTCTTGGGGCAAGGAGGTATAAGATATCCAGCCGAGGTTAATGAAGGGGAGTAGAATTTGCAGTGACATGCATACATACAAGTAAGGCAGCCGAGAACGCCAGGTTTATAATTCTGAATGCAGGCTCCGTTATAGGAAAGAGATGGCAGTTTTGTCAAGGGGGAAGGTTAAACGCGGTGAGCCTATGCAAGGGGTGGGGGGGTTGCTTTGGGAGAGGATGGTTAACAAGACAGTGAAAAGGAGAGAGTGGGGAAAGGAGCGGGAGCCGTCCTGTTGTCAGTGGTGTGGGAGAAAACAGGCCACACAGGGTCTCCAGTGATGGGTTTGGAGGATGGGACAGCCCCTAACCCCGAACTGGTCTATTTCAGGGCAAAGCAGGTGAGGATAGGCAAAGGAATGGAGTGCAAAGGGAGCCCGCGTCCACCCCGCCCCGGCGGGGATGAGGAAGAACCGAGGCGGTGGGGGAAGGGGGAGGTCACACGTTACATAACCCGGCAGCTGCCTGCGTGTGCGGGCCGGGGGGAGGGGGAGGTGCAGAAAAGCCACCGCCTCCTCGGCTCCCCCCCTCCCTCCAGGACCGGAGGAGGAGCTGAGACCGGGGGAGAACCCCGGGCCCCTCCCCCACCCACCCAAGCTCTAGATCGGCGGCTCCGGGAATAGCCCGACTCCCTCCCCTCCCCCACGGCATGGCCCCGGCCGACATCACTGATTAGGTCCCTCGAGGGTCGGTAGGGAGGGGGAGGCTAATCGGCGCCACGGCCCCGGGGAATCTAACCCAACCCAACCCCGGTCCTCAGCCCCTCCTCCCGGCCGATGGCTCCGGTGAGGGGAAGGGGGGGGGGTGTCTCTCACCTTTCGTTTTGCCCCAGACCACCATGCCCGGTCACAGCGGCCGCCTCCTCCCTCACTGGCTCCGTCTCCTCGGCTGCCGCCACCTCTGCTAGGTCCCCTCGGCCCGGGCCGGGATGGGAAGGGGAGGGGAGGGAAGGGAGGAGGAAAAGGAGGAGAAGGGGAGGGAGGTTGGGGGGCGGGGTGGGAAGAGTCACATCGCTCGCGCCGCGTTTTCCATCCCAGGCGGGCCTCGGCTGGCTCGCGCGCTCCCTGCCTGTCTTGATCTCCGGGCTCCTCCTCTGGCGGCGCGCGGCTCCAAGCGTGACCCACTCCCACAGCTACACTATTGCCTACACATATACACACGCACACCCACGCGCACACGTCTCGCACCCCTTCCCAGGGCGACCCCTAACGACGGGAGCCGCGCGCGGAACGAAGAAACACCCCTGCCCCTTCTGTTGTGTCCCTCCTCCTGCTCCCCTCCCTGTCTCCCACACACACACTCTCTCTCTCTCCCTAGTAGCTGCAGCCGCCGCCGACCGGAGGTGGCTTTTCCCTCCGTGGGCACGTGACCGTCTAGCTCGCAGAGAAGGCGGAGGGAGAGACGGGGGGGAGGGGGGAATGAAAGAAGGAGTGGGGAGAGAAGGGAGGGGAACGCTGCGTCCCCGCCTTCGCCGCCGAAACGGCAGTTCCGGCAACCAATGGCTGGGACGCGGCTGCGCATAGGCCCCACCCACTGGCGCGAACCCCCGCCGCAACTCCTAGCTACTATCCTGGGCTGCGGGGCTCCTGTTGCAGGGCCTTAACCCGCCTTGCTCTCTGCGCTAGCAAAAAAAAAAAAAATCTGTTTGCGTCGGGCCCGCAGAGGGGCTTGCTGGGGGAAGAGGCGGGGAAGGAAGGTCTCTGCAGTGCAGTCAAGGCCCGAGCTATTCGTGCCTCCCAATACCTCCCCACCTCCAACTCGGGCTGCGACTATTCTGCATTGCATCCTACGTATGCGTGCCCCCAGGGAAGAATCGCTACCCCCGCCCTGCCTCCTCCTCCCCTTCCACACCCCACCTCCATCCCCTTCCTGGGACTTCCAGGGCAAAACCGACCTACGTCTTTGTGAGCCGCCCCAGCAGCTGCTGCTGGAGGAGACAAGCATTATAGGGAGAGAGTCCAGAGCACTGCACTCACGTGAAATCAGTCTGGTCACATCTCCTTCAGTGCTGCATTGCGGGGATCGCCCACGCGACCCACGGCTTCCCTGCACTACCGAGCCGGCCCTCGGCGAGGCTCCCCAGCCGCGGTGCTGCCCCGCCACTAATGCAAAGCGCGGCCGGCTCCTACTTCTTGGGGAGCTAGAAGCCCGGGGACAGCCCGCGTTAAAACTGTAACCGTCTAAAACAATACGTGTGTGAGCCCAAAGGTAGAACCGGGCAAGGGACCGGAAAATATCTTCCCACCAATAACATCAACGCCCAGATTGTTGTCCCACAACTCTTGGAATGGTAACCTTCCTAAACTTATAGAGGGTGTTCCTAAATCCTTTTCCACACACATGTGTATATCCCTACATACTTGTGTATGCGCCATACATACAGATATAGACGTGCATATACATTACGCATCCCATTTCTTAGAGCTAGATGTTTATACACACGTGCATATCTGTAGATAGCTTTATTCGCTACTACATATCATTATGTTTCATGTGTGCAGCGTACTGCCCAATAGATAGCATATGGAATGCATTATGTGTATAACATGTATAGCATGTGTATGTATAGCATGTTTGACATCCCCCAAATGCAACTGATTTACAGTGACATCTAGTGGAGAAAGGGACTCACGTTAACTCAAATATCTCCAATACCATGGTAACGATGGAGCTGGGGAAGCAGCATCCGTACCGAGTAAAAGCAGATGAAGCTTTGCCACTAGATCCGAGTGAAAACCCTATCACGAGAGCTACTCCTGGCTCCAGTCAGTGCCTACGGCCCTTGAAATGCTAGCTCTGTTATTACCTCTGAGGCCTAATATTTCTACACTCGCTCCTAAGCCATCCTGCTCAAGGGCAGTGATGAGGAAAAATCTTTTCCCGGAAATTTTGTTTAAAAAAAGAAACATTAAACCACTAATATGACATATGGAGAAGAAGGCTTAAGCAAATCCTTTCTCTTTCTCACAAATAGCCTGGAAGTCTTTTGAGGACATTTAGATTTCTTGTTTGTTGCTTTGTAAATTAAGAATTGGATCAAGACAACTTTCTTAAAGGAAATAGGCATGAAAGGCAAAATAATTAAAATCTCTGACAGTGTCCCTTTTTGTAGCACTTTGTTTTACCATGTTTTACATCATAAATGCACTTCAGTGTCAGCATTCTTTTTTGCAAAAATGGCAAATTCAGGTCACATGTTTTTTGGAGATGTCATAAATTAAAACAAATGGTTTAATTGTGACAGGCTAGCAACTAGATAGAGGGCAACTCAAGGAAATCGTCTGCTACGAGATTCCTTGGAGAAAAAGCAGCAGTTCTCATGGTTATTCTGGGTTTTTTCCTGTGTATCCCTAAATGACAATAATTTCCATAAACAGGGAATAGCAAAAACACTTAAAATTGTATAATAATTTTATACAACTATATAAGAAATGTATTGTGTTTCAAATATCTTTTTTCTCTCTCCTATGTTCTAGTCAAAGATTTTCCCTGTTTTTTTTTTTCAAGGAGGAAAAACTAAAGTATTATGCTAACAAATCTTAACAAATCTATAAATCTTATAGATATATAATATGCTTTTTATCTTTATAGCAAACTTATACAAACTTTATAACTACTTGCCCTTGGCTAGTAAGAAAAATAATTTTATGCCAATTTACTATTTGACTGCTCTCTATGGCTAAAGAGGAAAACAATGAGAGACAGAAGGACTGATAAAGAAGGTGAAATATAATGAGAAAAAGCAGACATTCAGAGAGAATATTATATCTAAGTTCCTAGAGTGTCTAGCCTAAACAAAAAGCTTTTTGTTTATTCTTCCAATTTTGAATTTTATGGGTTTTTTTAAAAGATGATCTTCACACTCCTAACAACTTTTTATTTCATCTTTACCAAGTTATCCACTTTCCTTTTTTCATAACTCTTTTTACTACCCCAGGGTTCCAGAGACTTTTACTTTCCTCAGATTTTTAATCTGTGTGGGTTTTCCTTTTTAATAATCCACATCAAATAGTATAAGAAAAATAAAAACATGAAGTATGAAATATGTCTGATATCAGTGTTAAAACCATGTGTAAAAAGTTCATATGAACACATGCAATATTTTATCAGAAACTGGGACCACATTCAAATCTAAAGTGGTAAATAAGGAAGATAAACTATAATGAATTAAGGCACAAAGGTTAAGTGCCTGGTCAGTGTCACTGGATTGAGTATAATTCTAATCTGGTCATTGATGAACACAGGATCAGGCACCATGGATTGTTGAATTTTTAATCTAGAATTTATATTCCCTTTTAATGTTCTTGGATAGAAATAACTTCTCAAATTTCTAGTCAATGAAATTGTTGTTTAGTTATTTCTGACTCTTTATGTCCCCATTTTGCTGTTTCTTGGCAAAATTACTGGAATGGTTTCCCATTTCCTTCTTGAGCTCATTTTACAGATGAGGAAGTAGAAGTAAATAGGATTAAATGACTTGTACAGGGCCACTCAGCTAGTAAATGGCTGAGGCCAGATTTGAGTTCCAGCCTTCCTAACTCTATAATCAGTGTGCCATCTAGCTGCCTCAGCTAACTACCCAATAAAATCAAGATAGTGAAATTCCACTTTAGATGGCACTTCCAAGACTTTATATTTCAAAGGACTTTGAGGAAAAAAGGAAAGAATTACCTCTGTAAAGATGTGTTATTTCTTATTAAATAGTATTAACACATAAAATTATACAAATAATATCTCAGTGATATCATAGGGAAAATAAGAGTTGATTATTATCCTATAACATGAGTTCATTTATACAACATGGTTTATGTTTTAAGATTACCATGTCCAAACCATAGATTTTAATATGTATATAGTATGTTCATATGTGTATATTTACATATATACACACATTTCTGCATATAAAATAGGATTTATCTACTTAGTCCCTGGATTTAAAAATGTAAAAAGGAAAGAAGAAAAAAATTTCCATTAGGAGCAAATTAATTACCTGAAGATTGAGATGAGAGGAGAATCATAAATTTAGAGCTAGCAAGGAGGTAGAAGTCATCAATCCAACTCTTTCATTTTATTATAGAGGAAATCCAGGCTAAGAGACTCAGTGACTTGTCCAAGGTGACCCAGGAAATAAGCAGTGCTTCTGAGATTTGAATCTGAGTATACATATATTCTTTCTAAACATTATAGCATTTTATATATATTCAATTTATTGTTTTGAGGATAACAACTGAAAAATTGGCTGAAAACTTCAATTAAAATACTAGCTCAGTCCTATATCAACACTTTGGATGAAACATCATTTCCTCAATAGTCAATTTTCTGTAGTTAGTTAAATCCTCCTTTTGCAATATTCATGAACTCAAACCATGCTGACCATACAAGAATTCGGGGGACAGGCTAAGCAAGTCAGTCTTTTGGCTCTATAAATTTTTTTTGAAAGAGTTGAACATGGTTAAATTCCTCAAGGCCAGACAAATTTCCATGACATTGAACTATGGTGGGGCTTCATAAAAAAGATGATTTCTGATGATAGAGCTTCTGGGAATTTGGGGTTTTCCTGAAGACAGTTTGAGGAAGTATTTACATAGGAATAGCTCAATGAAACAGCCATTATTTCTTATCAAATAATTTCTGTGAAATCATGTGAAAGAAGGATTAGACTTGTTCTGTTTGGTAGAACTAAAACTAATAGGCTGTAAGAAGGAAGATTTCAGTATAATATGAAGAAAAAAATCCTAATAATTAAGGTTTTCCAGAAAGCTAAAGGAGGTCTCCCATAATTAGAAGTTTTCAGGAAATAGCAACAATAACAACAATAAAATACAATTTCAACAATAAAAACAAACAAAACAAAACAAAAAACACTTGATAGGAATGTTAGGAAGGAGATTCATGTCTGAGATCTAAGTTGGACAAGATAACTTGTGAAGTTCCTTCCAACCCTGAGATTCTATGATTTCATGAACTTCTGTAAACCAATAGTAAAGTACTAGATGGCTTTGTTATTTCTCAAAGAAAGGCATAGAAAATGAGATATTGGCTGGCATGAGAAGAAAGAAAATCTAGAATCCTTAAAACAAAGGTAAACCAAAAAACAAATATGTTCCTCTTAGTTCAAATAATTTATATATATATATATGTGTGTGTGTGTGTGTGTGTGTGTGTGTGTGTGTGTGTATTAATATGATATTGTGGTATTTAGAATACTATTTGGTATGCCATGGGGACGTGAGTATTGGCTTGAAGTCAGGACAACTTCTGTTAAAATTCAGTCCCTGACATTTACTATCAGTGTGACCAAGATCATTTACTTTATCTATAAAATGAGGGGTTTTTGATACCTGTGTTGCCCATCACACAAGGTTAAGTATCAAGTGAAATTATATATTCATATATGTATATATATAATTGTGTAAATACCATGTAAATATTGATAATTATTATTGCCATCATTATTATAATGTTCATAAGTAGCTGCTAAAGTATAGTTTCAGATGGTATAAGGTGTCTATTAGCAGGGAATATTTTTTTGAAGATTTAAAAATATATTCTTATTATTATTATTACCTTGTTGAAATTAACATACATTTTAATATAAACTACAAATAATAAAGTGAATGAATTCATATTAAATTTTTATTTTTGTTTTCTTTGTTCATGAATATAGAAAATAAATGAATGTACATAGACATACACACACACACACACACACACACACACACACACACACACACACACACACACATATATATACAATATCGATAAATGTAAAAACTGAGGCCAAAAGGAGGCCTTTTTCATTGCTCAGAAAGTGCTATTTTATTAGTTTACACTGTGAAGAATTTATTTTTTTTAATTATAGCTTTTTATTTACAAGATATGTGTGTGGGCAATTTTTCAGCATTGACAGCTGCAAAACCTTTTGTTCCAATTTTTCCTCTCCTTCTCCCCACCCGCTCTCCAAGATGTCAGGTTGACCAATACATGCTAAATATGTTAAAGTATAAGTTAAATACAATATATGTATATATGTCCAAACAGTTGTTTTGCTGTACAAAAAGAATCGGACTTTGAAATAGTGTACAATTAGCCTGTGAAGGAAATAAAAAATGCAGGTGGACAAAAATAGAGGGATTGGGAATTCTATGTAGTGGTTCATAATCAACTCTCAGAGTTCTTTCGCTGGGTGTAGCTGGTTCAGTTCATTACTGCTCTATTGGAACTGATTTGATTCATCTCATTGTTGAAGATGTCCACGTCCAGCAGAATTGATCATCATATAGTATTGTTGTTGAAATATACAACGATTTCCTGGTCCTACTCATTTCACTCAGCATCAGTTCATATAAGTCTCTCCAGGCCTTTCTGAAATTATCTTGCTGATCATGTCTTACAGAACAATAATATACCATAACATTCATATACCATAATTTACTCAGCCATTCTCCAATTGATGGGCATCCACATAGTTTCCAGTTTCTGGCCACCACAAAGAGGGCTGCCACAAACATTCTTGCACATACAGGTCCCTTTCCCTTAGCAGGGAATATTTTCAAAGTGAAATATCAGATCAATGATAGAGATAAAAATAAAACCTGGAAATCGTCTCTCCTCACTATAACATTAGCAACTTTAAAGATATGGAATTAGAAATAAAGCTGGAATAACAAATATGGAAATATGTTCAGAAGAATTGCACATGTTTAACCTATATTTGAATTGTTAGCTGTTTAGGGGAGTCGGGAAGGGGAGACAAAGGAGAAAAAAGGTTTTGCTAAGGTGAGTATTGAAAACTATCTCTGCATGTATTTTTTTTTAAAGAAATAAAACTGGAATATAGTTTAGGAAATTATTGGATGACCTTTTGGAGGGAGTTTCAATACAAATGAAGGGGGAGAAATATTAAAATATAAATTCCAACAATAATGAATTATAATGATGGTAGTCAAAAATACAAAATGCACCTAAAATACTGAGAGAGCTACTATATAATGTCATAGGGAGAGCCATGAAGTCTGGGAGACCCGGAGACTTAGTTTTGATTCTTGTGACTAAGGTCACAAGAATCTTAGTCAATTCAAGTTAACTGAATTCAGATTAGTCATGGAATATCTCAGTTTCTGAAGAATCAATTTAAGTCCCTTGAGGGGCAATGAAGAGGAGCATGATGAACTTGGATTTAATTCAGTTTAATTGATAAATATGTATAAAGATCTGCTATGTATCTGCTAGGAACTGGGAAATGAGGAATAAATTAAAACAGCAAAATAAAACAAGGACATCTCTGCTTTTAAGGAGTTTACACTTTCCTGGGAGGACTCTATGTGGACACAATTGAGTAAACACTAAGAAATATAAGAGACAGAGTGCTGAGAACTTGAGGGCATCAGATCTCATGTAGGAGGTAGGACTGGAGCTATGTTTGGAAGGAAGATCAGGAAGGGGTGGATAGCAGAAATACGTACCCAAACCAGCCACACCAAAAACAGATATCATCAAATGGAAAGGGAAGTAGTCTGATCATGTAGTAAGGTGGAGAAATAAAGGACAGATCATTCTTATGCTCCACTGCTCCCTGCATATTATCAAGAAAGCTAGAAGAAAGCTCCTAGAACCTTGGATGATCTCCAGTAGAAACTTAAGGGAAGACGTGGACAAGCCAGAGTGAGAAAGCATAGATGAGTTCAAGCTTCACTATGGGAGGAAATATTCATATGAAAACTACAAATCCAATAAAATAGTGAAAAATAAAAATCAGTTAGAATGGGGAGCAGGATAGTAGAGTAGAACAAATGATAGATTGGAAATGACAAAACATAAGTTTAAATCCTGCTTCTGATACATACATATATGATTTTTCACAAGTCTCTTAATATTTTGGGCTCCAGCTTCCTCATAGGTGAATTACTGTTCTTTTAAGGTTCTGCTCTTTGACATGGAACAGTTTTCTTAAAAGTTCTAACAGAGATGGTTCCTCCAAGAGAGATCTGAATCACATTTGGCTTCTTTAAAAAAAATTTTTTCATTTGAATGTAATGAGATATAGTACACTGGAAAGATATGGACATCAGAATTGTCGTCCTATTATTCCTATTCCAGTTTAAAATATATTAATTTATCTGCTATAGAAAGCAGGTGAGAATTTTGTAACTAATAATAAGCTAAGGGAGGATTGTTTTCTAAAAGGATCTAGAGTAGGAACCCTGAGAGATAAGAAGAGAAAGTTAAATGAGAGATTTCAGAATTATATCATCTAAGTTTGAAGCTAGAAGAGATAGATACAAAAATTGTTGTTGAAGAATAACTCCAGGGGGACCAAAAAATAGCTTAGAAACAGAATCAGAGAAGTCACCAACAGAACGGCTAGTTTAGCTGAGACATTATGTCTAGTGAAACAAAGGATAGATGAACTAAGCTTAGCTATGGAAGTATTTATCACAGAAGAGATATTTCTCAGGGAATTTTAATGGATAGTTTCTGAGAAAGACAGATAACAACATTTGTAATTCTAGAGCTGTAAAAATGTATTTTCCTCATTCATATTACCTCCTTGGCAGGTTTCTGTAAGAGTGTGACTATTTGTCCCCAAGGATACTGAGTTCTGGTGAGATACTGGCAGGAAAATATAATACAAGTTTATGAGTGGATTATAATAGATCATTATTACTGCATTTGCCTTAATATATGAGGGCTTATGATATTATTTATTTTGCCTTATTGCTAAATAGCTATGTTTAAGATCGAAGAGTGTCATCATTGAGTGGCTGGTTTATGAAAATGAAAATGAATCAATGGGGGCTACAAAGTGGAAAGTAGAAAAAATGTACCCCACAATAGGACCATGAGAGAATCTTCTGAGAATCTAGACCTGCTGGTCTGAAGGCAAGCTGCATTGAATAAGCCAGCTCAGAGAACAAACATCTACACTTTCTATGAGAAATATCAAATATTGTGTCGTGGTGGCCATCCCACATTCTAGTTGCATATAAAATGAAGGTTTGAACTAATCTCTTTCCAGCTGTAAATCTATGATCCTATAATCTACTAGAAGCAATGGCTGGTTGTTTCAAATACATTCATGTAAAGTAAGAATGAAATTAATTTAGTAAAAATTCAGAGAGCCAAATGAGACATAGAGAGGTATACATGAGGGAAGAAAGACAAAGAGCAAAGAGACATTGTTTTGATTTTTAAAGGTATGTGAAGAGTGGAATGGGAATAAGGGAATTATGAAAGACAAGCAGAATTAATCACTGCATAAATTTAATCAGCAAAAGATTTTTTTTAAATCAAAAGGCTCAATACTATAAGCAGCTTCCATAATCACAGACTACAAACATACATTACAAGAGATAAAATATTTAGTCCCTTAAGAAAAAAAGATATGGAGAATACAGTCTATATGAGAAATGACCAGGTTTTAAAATGGCAGTTTCATCACTCATAAAGGAAAAAAGAAAAGACTTACCTGATGGATACTTTTGATCACTAGGGAAAACAGAGGATGTTCAAGAGACTGAATTAAAATGAAAGAGTAGTAGAAATGATTATAAATGCATAAATGCACCTTAGTTGCCTGCAGCACCAGAAAGCCTCAGAGATAATATTCTGGGATGAGTGTTTAGCAAATAACCAATGCTATAAATGAACCTTATATAAAATTATCCTTTGTGTAAAACAGTGACAATGTGAATAAAAATTCCAATAAGTAAAAAAGTGCATCTGCATAAAAGAGGGAAAAGGATCCACATGTGCAAAAATGTTTGTAGCCATTCTTTTTGTGGTGGCAAAGAATTGGAAAATGAGTGAATGCTCATCAATTGAAGAATGGCCAAATAAATTATGGCATATGAAAATAATGGAATATTATTTTTCTACAAGAAATGATAAAAGGCAGTTTTTGAAAAAGTCTGAAAAGATTTACATGAATTGATGCTGATTGAAGCAAGCAAAACCTGTAAAACATTGTGCACAGCAACAGCAAGATTGTGTGGCTCTTCTCAGCAATTCAATGATCTAAGGCAATTCCAATAAATTTTGGCTGGAAAATGCCATCTGCATTGAAAGAGAAAGAACTGTTTTTACCTTTTTTTTTCCCTTCTGTTTTTTTTCTTTTTTATGGTTCTTCCTTTTTATTTTGAGTTTTCTCTCCCAGCATACTCATTTGGAAACATGTAAAAAATGAATGTACATTTTAAAATAAAATTTTAAAAAAGTATATCTGGAAAAAATAATACTGAAATATCAACTAATATACTCTAAGCTCAGGAAAATCTGTTGTGAGATAACACCCACCTCTTCTTCATTCCTATTGCTACTAGCTTGTACGAATGCTACTAACATTCATCACTCTCTTGGCTATATACTACAATATAGTATATTGTATATAGTATGTTTATATATATATATATATATTCATGTATATATACATACATATATGCATTTATATAGAATAGATTTATACTGTAATAGCTTTCTAATTGATGGAACCTATATCTCCCAGAGTCTCTCCACTCCAATTCTACCAACACAATGATTTCAAAAAAACTCCCTAAAAATTTGTTTTTATTAAGAACCTTCTCATGATGACCAAATCAATTCCACACTCTAAAGGCTAGCATTAAACATTCTACAAATATACTTTATCCTTGACTTTAACTTCCTGACTTTATTTAACACAAGTCCTCTCCTTCAGTCAGATTAGCTTTCTTAGTTCTTGACAACTGACTAACCAACATTCATTCATTAAATGCCTGCTATGTGCCAGACACTCTTTAAATGCTAGGAATACAAACATGAAAAAGAAACAGTTGCTACCTTCAATGGGCTTCTACATCCTATTGAGGGAGACAATTGGTATACAAATAAGCATGTACAAAATAAATGAAAAAGAATATAAAGGGATTTGAATAAGGGGAAGCACTGGCAGTGGAAGTAGAGAAAGAGTTCCTGTGATTACTGTTCAGTTGTACCCAATTCTTTGTGATTCCATGTGATATTTTCTTGGCAAAGATGTTGGAGTGGTTTTGTTTCCCCGAGATATTTTAGGATTCAGGATACACCTGAGAAGCTTACAACTTCCCTAGGGTCATTCTTCTTCAAGTTATACTGAGGACCCTCCCATTTGGGGAAGTCTATAGATGGAGAGATGAGCTGATTCTGGGAGCCCATAATTGAGCACTTCAAACTAGTAGACACCTGTTAAAAGTTTCCTTAAGGGTATCAATTGTCCAGACCCCTAAAGATAGAGAGTCAAGGTGATCAATGCCGTGTAGCAGATCACTACTCTAAGTGTAGAACAGTTTAGGAGGGCTTGTTTCCTTGTATATCTGGACTAAAAACAATCCAAATAAAAAAGGGTAAGGAGGAGAAGAAGACTATATTTTTGTCCTAATTTCTTTTTGTTCTAATGTCTAGTTTTCTGGTTTTTCTTATACTCTCTGCCTGATTTATTTTTATTTTTTTGCTCACTGTGTTGCATTTTAAGGGCTAGATATAATCCAGCTCTTATTTTCATGGTTGTTTCATGGCCTCCAGTGTCACAGAATAAATGAACATAAGAAACTCCTGTGGGTTATCTAAATACACGTTTTCTGTCTCAGAAATATTCCAATTCCAGCTATTTATATGTGAGCTCTGCCTCTGCAGCTCTGATGGGAGGACTTGGCCAGGCAGAGCAAATGAGGAGGAACAATGCAGCCACATTCAAAAGGATTTAGATCACTTAATTGATTGAACTAGCAGATGGCAAATGCAGCTTGGTGCAGAGAGAGAATAAATGAATTAGTCTGAGAGCAAAGAGCAAATCAAGGGATGTGTGTTAAATGGAAGGGCACTGATCAGAGTCAAGCTTTGAAGGTTCCTTTAAAAGAAAACAAATAAACTCATTGAATCATCAACTTTAGTACAATCCCAACAACTGATTCAGGTATTGATAGAATCCCATTTATTCATTTATTCATTCAGTAAACATTAAGTGCCTACAGTCAGAAGAGTATGATATTAGGTGCTGAGAAGATACAGTTTAGATAAACGCTGATCTTTATTCTCATGGAGATTAAAGTCTGGCAAGGAAATAAGATATAAAATATATATATATAATTATAATACACAATATTATATAGAAAATGCATTGGAAAGCCTTCATTGAGCCCTACACTGATTATGGTGTGAGTCTGGTTTCTCAAAGATAATGTGAGGAGAGCTAAAGCTCTAGGAATTTCTTCTAGCAGTCTGTCAAGGTCTCAGCAAGTCAGGTCAAATGGATAAACTTTTATTAAGCACTTACTATGTACCATGTACTGTGACAAGCACTAAGAATTCAAATATAAATAGAAAGATATATCTTCAAGGAGGTTCTAATAGAGGAAGACTTCAGTCTATCTAAGCACTTAGAAGCTTATCACTGAATAATGATGTTCAGTGCCACTCAGGAAACAAAAATAATTACAAAATTGTTATCAAATATCTACCTGAGTTGTAGAAAAGGGGGTGAGGATGCTATGAATAAAATGCTTTCTTAGTGACATAGAGATATTAGCTTAGCTACTGATGCTCTAAATATAAGATCCTTATCCACTGAAGGGATGCCCATAATTTAGAGATGACTGAACAAGTTGTTGTACATGATTTTGATTGAATTCTATTGTGCCATAAGAAATGATAAGCAGAAGAAAAAAAGGAGTTGATCATTGGAAACAGGTTAGGTTCATAAGACAATAGTCAATGATTACAGTAATCTAGTATTTGATAAACTCAAAGACTCCAGGTTCTGGGATAAAAGACTCATTATTTGATAAAAAATTGCTGGGAAAATTAGAAAACAGCATGATAGAAACTAGGTATTGACCAACATCTAACACCCTATACCAAGATAAAGTCGAAATGGATTCATGATTTAGACATAAAAAGTGATACTATAAGCAAATTAGGAGAATGAGGCATAATCTACCTCTCTGATTTGTAGGCAAGGAAGGAATTTATGGCCATAGAAGAACTAGAGAACATTATGAAGTGCAAAATGGATAATTTTGATGATATTAAATTTTAAAAATTTTGTACAAACAAAACCAATACAGCCAAGATTAGAAGGGCAGCAGAAAGCTGGGAAAAAATTTTTACATCCAAGTTGTTCTGATAAAAGGTTTATTTCTAAAATACATAGAGAATTTTAAGAATACAAGCCATTCTCCAATTGATAGTCAAAGGATATGAGCAGACAACTTTCAGATGAAAAAATTAAAGCCTTTAGTCATATGAAAAAATGCTCTAAATCATTATTGATTAGAGAAATGTAAACTAAGACAACTCTGAGGTACAATTTCACATTTCTCAAATTGGTTAAAATTGGAAAAATGTGGGAGGGAACATAGGAAAACTGAGACACTAATACATTGTTGGTGGAATTGTAAACTGTTCTAAACATTCTAAAGAGCAATTTGGAACTATTCTCAAAGGGCTATCAAACTGTGCATACCCTTTGATCCAGCACTGTCATTATTGGTTTTGTATGCCAAAGAGATCATTAAAAAGGGAAAAAGGATCCATCCACATGTGCAAAAAATGTTTGTACCAGCCCTTTTTGTGATAGCAAGGAACTGGAAATTGAGTGGATGCCCCTTGACTGGGGAATTGCTAAATAAGTTGTGATATTTGAATGTAATGGAATATCATTGTTCTATAAGGAATGATCTGTAGAATGATTTCAGAAAAGCCTGGAAAGACTTACATAAACTGATGGTAAATGAAACCAGCAGAACCAGGAGATCTTTGTAACAGCAACAAGGTGATTGTGTGATGATCAATTGCAATAGATGTGGCTCTTTTCAATAATGAGGTGATTCAGGCCCATTTCAATAGACTTGTGATGGAGAGAGCCATCTGCTCCCAGAGAGTGGGAACCGAATGTGGTTCATAACACAGTATTTTCACTCTTTTTTGTAGTTGTTTATTTGCTTTTTTTTTCTTTCTCATTTTTTTTCCTTTTTGATCTGATTTTTCTTGTGCAGCATGATAAATGTGGAAATATGTTTAGAACTCCATGTTTAACCTACATTGGGTTTCTTACTGTCTGGAAAAGGAGAATGAGAGGAAGGGAGAGAGAAAAATTTAGAATATAAGGTTGTGCAAAGGTGAATGTTGAAAACTATCTTTGCATGTATTTTGAAAATAAAAAGCTATTATCATTAAAAGACCAAAAAAATGAAATAACAAGCAAGATAGTTTCAGAAAAATTAGGAAAGACATACATGAACTGATACAAAGTGAAATGAGCAGAGCTAGCATAATGTTGTACAGCACTATTATATGTTGTTCAACTATGAATGACAACTATTCTCAGCAATATAATGATCCAAGACAATTCTGAAGAATATATTATGGGGAAAAAAAAACATTTCCAGAGAAAGAACTTGACAAAATCTAAATGTTGATTGAAGAATCTCTTTTTAACTTTTTAAAAATTTTTCTTGGGTTTTTAGTCTGTTTTCTTTTACAACATTACTAATATAGAAATATGTTCTGAATGACTGAACATATATAATTTACATCAAATTGCTTGACTTCTTAATGAGGAAAAAGAGGAGGGACAAAAGAAGAGATTTGCCAGGCAAAATTTTAAAAAATTAATGTTAAAATTATTTTATATGTAATTGGGGAAAAATAAAATATTGAATAAAAATATCCTTGTCTAGTGACCAATGAATGGATATACTACAAGAAGAACCAAATCATATACATTTTGATATTCTTGATGCCAGTGAAACTAGAAGGCAAAAATAATTTGCAGCTAGATGAAAGAATGTCTTAAAAGTTTTCCCTGGAAAGGAAAATAAAGGAGATTGCAGGATATATTTTAATGTGCAGCCAAAGGCAATAAGAAACATGATTTCATGAATACTTGAACATCTTTAACAGTACTCATGACAAGCTTTTCTAAATGAAACCCTCGTGAAGAGAGTTGCAACCCATATCTGAACATCTGTTGTACAAAAATGAGAAAGGAAAGAGATTCTATGAAGAAACTAATAGGATCTTCCAAATGAAATCAATATGTTCTTTAATATTCAATGACTTTTTGCAAAACTGGACATGGAGAGGAGAGTGAAAAATATGGTTCAGGAGTAATAAGCAAAAGTGACCAAAGGTCTATAGGTTACACATAAGCCTCAAGCTTACATATCACTAATGCCTTCTTCAAGAATAGAATCTGGAGGCACTAGACATAGCACTAATATGATGACAAAAATGAAATTGCTTATATTTTAACAGATGGTAGTTTAATAGAAAGGAAAGGGTTGGTTATTCATGTGGAGGCAATTTCTGAATCAGCTGTCTGTATAATCAGGCCACAGATTAATTAGTTCAGAGATAAAAAACACCATCAAATTACAAAAAAGCATAAGATAAGATGACCATATATGCAATTAAACACTGTCAATATGGTCACATTGAAACATTGGAAATGGATAAAAAAACAGACATTAACACTGATAATCACTATAATGTAATAAAATTTAGTGTAAATAACAACAATAAGAAAGCTAAAATTGTTTACAAATGACAAGTTTTAACTCTTGATTTTATTGAATGGAGAGAAACCACTTTCAAAAGATAAACTTGTTTATAAAATCTTACAAAGGAAAATCATAGAAGATCATGAACAATATCACCTTATAAAACAATGAGAAGCAGTAGAGGGAAAAATAGTTATATTTTTGACAAGAGAACCAAAGAAGCCATATCCTCTTATGGACATTCAAGGACAACAATTTACATTGAAAAAAAATTAGAGTTAGGAATTAGAACAACAAGGTCCAAAATCTTACCTAAAAAATCTCTCCCAGAAAAGGGCAAGTTGACAGCTCTTGTCAAAAGCTATGAGCTTTTACACCCAATTAACAAAACCCAAGCAGAAGGATAGCTAGACAGCACAATGTTTAAGGCACTGGCCCTAGAGCTCAAATCTGGCCTCAGACATTTAACTTCCTAGCTGTATGACCTTGGCAAATCACAACCCCATTGCCTTCAAAAACAAAGCACAAAAAATGTTTGTGGTAGGCCTTTTCATAGTGGCTAAAAACTGGAAAATGAATCAATGCCCATCAATTGGAGAATGGTGGAATAAATTGTGGAATAGGAATATTATGGAATATCATTGTTCTGTAAGAAACGATCAACAGGACGACTTCAGAGAGGCCTGGAGAGACTTACATGAACTGATGCTGAATGAAATGAGCAGAACCAGGAGATCATTATCCAGAGCAACAAGATTATACGATGATCAATTCTGATAGATGTGACCTTCTTCAACAATGAATTGATTCAGACCAATTTCAATTGTTCAGTAATGAAGAGAGCCATCTATATCCAGAGAGAGGCCTGTGGGAACTGAGTATGGACCACAATATAGCATTTACATTCTTTCTATTGTTGTTTGCTTGCCTTTTTGTTTTCTTTCTCAGGTTTAGAATGTAAGCTTTATGTGAACAGGAATTATTTCATTTTCTACTACTGACTTCTGTGTTACTCATTTGTATACTTAGAATCCAGAACAGTGCCAGACATGTAATAAACAGAGTCTCTCCATTCTGATTTTACCTATACATTGATTCCAAAATAATCTCCCTAAAATTTTGTTTTTATTAAGAATTTTCTCATGATGGCCAGAATACCTCCTTATGGCCTCCCAAATCAATTCCATACTCTCTAGGCTAGCATTAAACATTCCACCAATACACTTTATCCTTGATTTTAATCTCCACTGCCTTTAACACAAGCCCTCTCCTTCAGGCAGGTTAGCCTTGTTATTTCTTAATAACGCATGTTGATTGGCTGATGGATTTGTATATGCTTATATATTTCTATATACTTAGTTGTCATTCCATCAATTCAATATAATATAAAGTCTTAAGGACGGGAACTTTCATTTTTGACTCTATATTTTCTGCTTTTAGTCTTATATATAGTAGGCATTTAATAAGTGTTTATTGAATTGGATTGAAATTACATGGCTCAGATTAAAGGTGCAATTTTTCATGACAAAAGAAAGATCTTTACAAGAGAAATTACAAGGCTCACAAATAAAAACATCTGCTTACAAATATTTATATTTTTCTTAATGGCATCATTTTAGGAAGTGTGTGAGCACTGAAGGGAAAAATTTGGACTTCTTCTTGTTGAATGCTTCTTGAAAAGAGCCATGGGCAATTGCACATATAATTGCATATTTAATAGCATGTGAAAAATACAATCAAATTTTCAAAGAGTTTGAGGGAGAGGTCTTTTACCTAAACAAGACAAACTGAACAATGTTCCCTTTGTTCATTAATGTACAAGTGCTCACTTATTTGTGTTCTGATTTGTTCTATACAAATGCTGTCCCAAACACAGTGCTCCACAGTATTAGCTAACAGTACATTGGCAGCTGAGTTAAAAATTAATTTTTCCCCTGAGAATAATGAATTTGAATCAGTAAAGTTTATGAAAATTCTCAGATCTTCCCAAACCTAAAGAAATCTTCTCTGACCCTTTTTATCCCACCCAGCAGCTGTTCTCTCATTCACTTATTTCTCCTTCTCACTGCCTAGCTTCTTAATTTTTTTTACATAGTAGATATCACTACTCCTCATTAATCGCTTTCTTCTTTCTCCACCCTTTGCAATCAGGCTTTTGTCCTTTAGTATTCTAGTAACATTTCTCTAAGATCATCCGTGATGTTCTAATTCCTAAATTGAACGGCCTTTCTCAGTCCTCAAACTATTTTCCCTCTCCTGCTACTCCCATAGCTTCTGGCACTGTGTACCACCATCTCCAACTATCTTGTTTCTTCTCCCTTGATTTTAGTCACCACAATCCCTTGATGCTCCCCCTACCTCTCCAGCTTTTCCTTTCTTTGCTGGATTCTCAATCTTTTCCCAATGTTTTAATGTGTAACATCTTCAAAGGCCAGTTCTTAACTACCTCTCTTCTCTTTTCTCACTATATTCTCTCCCATGGCAATCTCATTCATTTCTGAGGCTTCAGCCATTACTGAACAAAATTCAAGTTTTTCTCTTTTAGTATGAAGTTGGAATTAATGAAAAAATAGAAATCATTACTAGTACTAATCCACTATGCTGCTGACTTCCACATCTATATGTCACAACTTGATCTATCCTTCGATCTCCAGATCTGTGACTCCAAATGCCAATAGGACAATGTTACCCAGATGGTCTCAGAGGACTAGACTAAATTATCGGATCCCTCTGTAGAAGAAGGATTAGCCTTGGAAAGTTCTGTCTCAGAGGATACAGCTAAGATTGGGCAGAAGTTGGAGGAGGCTAGTTTTAGGCTTGGGGAAAGAGAAAAAAAAACAAACCCTAATAGCTATATCTGTCCCAAAGTGAAATTTATGGAAAAGGTAGGGAAGAAGGAAGAGAAGGGATTGGGTTTCCTTCCTTAATAGTAGATCCTAAAGTAAGAGCTGAATGACTAATTGTAAGGATGCTATAGAAGTAATTCTTATTTAGGTATGCTTTGGACTAGATGCCTTCATCTGATTTCCTTTTAATTTTGAATTTCACCCCATTGTTACTACCTTAGTTCAAGCCCTCATTACTAACATATCTTTACTGAAATTTACCTCCTTTGTACCTCTACTCTTTCCTCTTTATCCCACACAATTTATTTTACATATTCCTGTTAGAATAATCTGTTTTATGCACAGATCAAGGGATTGTACTTCTCTGCTCAAAAGATTTCTGGGGACTTCAGTGCTTATTAAATAAACCTTCAAATTCTGCTGAGCATTCAAGGCCTTCTATATAATCTGATGCCAGTTTATTTTTCTCAGACCTTCTATCCACTCTAGGCATTAGCTAAACTTGATGATTTTGACCCTGAACAAGCACTGTACTTTCTTGCCTTTGGAACTTTGTTTAAACGTTTCTGATGTCTATATTGCATTTTTCCTATTTAATTTCTACCTTTTCTTTAAAGTGTAATTCAAATGTCACTATCCCCAGGAAGATTTCCTTTATATAATTCCATACATAACTTATCCTCAGACTGTAACTAGTAACTTTGAAATTTACTATAAAATAATAAAAAATAAACTGTATTTTATACTTAAAACAGGGGTCTTTATTCTGGAATATTCTGAGACCTAGGTCAGTGTGGACTGTTTTTAGTTAATCATAATTATATAAAAATGGCCTAAGCACCTATTCAGTACATTCTTTACCAAGAGACCAAACAAGAGTCATAAATCAAAGATCAAGGTTTTAAATTGGGAAAAATAACAGTGACAAAGAAAATCAAGCAACATCATAATTCTTAGCCTTCCAACCACATGCAAAAGGATACAATCTTAGAATAGAAACCAAGACTTTCATCTCTAATTCTAGTGTATTTTTCTCTATACCAAAACTCTTTGCCTTATAGAATCGTCTATAACTTTTTATTCTCTGTGTTTTCTCCCTGCCTCCATGTCCCCTAATGTCACTCTGACCTAGTGACATTGACCTACTTACTCTCCCAATCACAAAATCCTCCTTCACCCATCTCCAAAAGTTTTCACTGGCTGTCCCCTACCTCCTAATTTTTCTGACTCTCTAAAACCCCATCTTCTGCAAGCAGCTTTTCCTAATTCCCTTTAATGCTTTCCCTCTGTTGATTATCTCTTAGCTTGTATATATCTTGTTTGTTTGGAACTGTTTGCAGCTTGCCTCCTGCATTCAATTTTATACTTCTCGAAAGAAGGATCTATTGTTTGTCTTTTTTTTTTTTTTGTATCCCCAATGCTTTGATATTGCTTGGTACATAGCAGATGCTTAATAATTAAGCAGATGTTTTTTTAAAAAATGTTATTTTTATGTTATGTTATTATGTATATATCACATGTAATGATAATAAATTAAAAATAAATAAATAAATAAATTGAATCTATCATAACAAAATAAAACTTTTTACTGGTGGGATGATGATGAGTTATAGAATGATTTAGAGACCTTGGGTTGAAATCTCTGCTCCCCAGCCACTTCTGTTGAATCATCTTTTTAGAATGTTTCTTTTTAATATATGAAAATAATAGGGAAACTGATTTTCTTGCCCCTCATCACTAAGCATGTCTGTTTGGTTTTTTTTTTTTTTTTTGAGAAGTATTACTAATTGACAGCTCTTAAACACTAGGAATGGAATTTTCAGTCTATAATCAACTATTTAGAAGTGACTATGAATCTTTAAAACCATTCTTTTTGAAGAAGATAGATTTGAAATGTCAATAAAAATTAAAAGATTGAGGTGCATAGACTCTTTTTGGGGAAGGTGACAAATTTTGGGGGGCCCACCAGACCACGTAAAGCTAAGATTAAGTGGGAAAGTTTACCTTCAAAATAGGATATTGTTTTAATGACTTCATAGGTTCTGTCAGACATTAAAATGAGCTTTAGACCACATGTTACAGCATTAAGGAAATTCCCATGGATCTAAAATAAATGAGACAGCATACCTAAAGGAAATTTCATGAACTGGGCCTTTCCTTATTAAGTTTTCTAAGTCTCTCCTGGGAATCTCTCTCAGGGGAAGCTGGGAATGTGTGTGCCTGCAAGCAGACTTTTGTTTTTCTTGAGACAAAGTCAGAACAGTCAGGAAAAAGGGATATGTCCAGGACTACACACAGGAAGAATTACCTCTGTTCAGTGTAAATGAAAAAAAAAGTAGAGAAAGTATTTTAGGGTCTAAAGATTTTTTTTTTTAACTCTAACAATTTAGAATATGTGATCACATAGGAAAATCAAAACCTGAGTAGATCCAATAACTGATCTATTTAGTTCAGAATGTGGGGAAGGGCTATGCTACATTGACAGTCTGGGGATCTCCTAGCACCAATGTAGTTTTAGTTGGAAGTAATTGAAAGGATCACTTAATCACACATATCCCATTTTATAGATGAAGAAACTGAATCTTAAAGAAATTAATTAATTCACCCAAAGTCACATAGCTTGTTAGTGACAAAGGTAGGACTGGCTGGTAGAGAATTCTCTTCATGGCACCGTGCCATCTCTCATACACTATAATACAAACAATAAATTGTAAACATTTCACCAATAACCCATTTTCTGTTTTCTGCATTTATTCTGGAATATATGCTGGCCATTGGTGATGGTAGCTTTTAAAAATAATTAATTTCATGGCAAAGTGGGAAAAAGACATGAAATTCCATTCAAAATGATTTATAAATTGAAGGTTCTACTAATAATAGATTGCTTTTATAAAGAACCTTTCATATCCAAAGTACTTCACAAATAATAGTTAATGAATTCTCCAAATCCCTATAGGAATAAACATACATTCATGTGTTCACTAGGAATATAATTTATGCCAAATGAAGTGCAAGACCTTTAGAATACAAAGCAGTACTCTAATAAATTATAACTTCAGATCCAAAATAAGCACCTTTAATTTTTAAAGTGGTTAAATTAGCTCAATGAGAAGTTTTCATTTGTCTTCCAGAAATATAAATAAGGATGTCCTAGCAATGCCTAGGCGTTTCAGCGTTATACAGAGAAAAGAGTATCTATTTTCAGGGTTGGATCTTAGGGGCAAACACATTCCATAAAATTATGTACTTATATCACCAGAACAGTAAAACTGTGCCTTGGATATAACTTGGTTTGGGTGCCTAATCCTTCTCTTTCTCTGCTGTCCTCCCTCTTTCAGTCCTCTCATTCTTTATTCCCAAAGATCTCAAGATCTGGATGAATATTGATCCCTTTTGAAATGGAGAAAACCATCTGAAGATCACTTTCATACTAAGGCTTTAGAGGATTTATTTGTTATCTCTTTCTTGGAATATTTATGTTTTAAATAAATATTCTGGGTGAGATCAGAGTTTTAACTGTCTCTTCCTGGTAACTGCACTGTTTCTCCATCCTCACCTCTGCCTCTTAGAATATCTGGCTTTTTTCAGATTTCAGCTATTTTCTTCAGAGGTCTTACTAAATTTTTTTAGTCCCCTTACAGGGGAATGAGAGGAGGCAAACCTAAACATCTCTTAACATCTCAGTGTGAGCTAGTTTATCTGTTCCTTTCCCCAAGGGCAACAATAAAATTCTAGATACCTGGGGGATGCTGAGAAGAGAGAGAAGGTTACTCACAGGGGAGGTGAACCAAAGGAAAAAAAAATTCACCTGATGCTTCAATTTGCCTAGGTCTTATTCTGATCCTAGTTAAGGGGAGGTAAGAACCAAAGAAAGGGGGAAGGGCAGAGCATGAGGGAATCCTCTTTTCCTTATTTATCTTTATCTGCTGCATTAATCATCCTGGATTTGTGACAGGATTGAAAATCTATTCCTCCTCCCCCTTCATCTGCCAAATGTTCTCTGACCTTAAAGGTCCAATCTCTAGATCTAAGAATTCAGACCAAGGGAAGTTTATATTTAACACTGGTATTTTCTTTTTTCTTTTTTTTCTTTTTCTTTTTTTTATGTAAGCAGATAGGCATCTAGTGAACTATTTGAAGATTCATTCCAATCTCATGCTGCAGATTTTTAAGGTCATCATTTTCAGATTATTAAGAGAGCTGGTTTGTTAGGTTAGAACCAACATCTTAAAGATTTAATAAAAGTGTTTGTAAGTAATGCCAAATGACCTTTGCATTGTTTAACTCTTTCAATAAAAACTAAAGAACTTGTATCATTATCATGATCATCATTAATAAGCCAGTTCTTTTGAAATAAGTGCTTATTATATGTCAGGTAACAAGCATTGGGGGAGTACAATGAAAGGTACATGATGTCTTCCCTCAAGAAGCTTCTATTCTAACATGGAGCAAAAATGCAAGCAACTATGTACACATCAGAGAGACAGAGACTAGATGAAAAATAGTTTCTGACAGAAGGCATCAGCATTGGGAAACTGGAAAGGGCTTCTTTCAAAAGTCTTTTTGTAGAAGGAGGGATTCAGCATGAATCTTGAAGGAAACTCTTAAAGGGAGCCAGAATGGGAAGGTGAAGAACAAAAACATTCCAGTGAGGTGACAAGGGCTTGCACAAGTATGGTAAATGGGGAGGAGAGAGAAAAGAACATTTTTTCTACTTAATAGTATTTTATTTTTTTCCTAATTACATGTAGTTTTCAATATTCACTTTTTTAAAAAAAATAGTCTTTTATTTTCAAAATATATGAAGATAGTTTTTAACATTCACTCTTGCAATGCCTCGTGATCCAAAGTTTTCTCCCTCCCTTCTCCTACCCCTCCCCTAGACAGCAAATAATCCAATATATGTTAAGTATGTAAATTCTTCTATACATATTTCCATGTTTATCATGCTGCACAAGAAAAATCAGATCAAAAAGGAAAAAAATGAGAAAGAAAACAAAAATCAAGCAAACAATAATAAAAAATAACTATATTGTGGTCTGTATTCAATCCCAACAGTTCTATTTCTGGATGCAGATGGCTCTCTCCATCACAAATCTATTATCCTGAATCACCTCATTTCAACATTCACTTTTGTAAGGTTTTGAGTTCTAAATTTTTTCTTCTCCTTTCCTTTCCCTTCCCCCAGCCCCAAGACAGCAAGCAGTCTGATGTAGGTTATACATATACAATTATTTTAAACATATTTCCATTTTAGTTATGTTGTGAAAGAAAGATTAAAACAAAAGGGAAAAAACATGAAAAAAAAACCAAAAAAAGGTGAAAATACTATGCTCTGATCCACACTCAGTTCCCATAGTTCTTTCTCTGGATGTAAATAGCATTTTCCATCTCAAGTAGGTTGGAATTTTTTTGGATAAGTGTAAGCTAAGAAGATCTAAATCGATCATCACATAATCTTGCTTTTACTATGTACAATGTTCTCTTGGTTCTGCTTGCTTCATTAAGCATCAGCTCATGTAAGTCTTTCCAGGCTTTTCTAAAATCAGCCTGCTCATCATTTCTTATGAAGCAGTGGTATTCCATTACATTGTTATTTAGCTGTTCCCCAGTTGATGGGCATCCACTCCATTTCTATCTTTGCTATCACAAAAAGGGCTGCTACAAATATTTTTGCACATGTGGGTCCTTTTACCTTTTTAATGATCTCTTTGGGATACAGACTCAATAGTGACACTGCTGGATCAAAGAGTATACACAATTTTCTAGCCCTTTGAGAATAGTTCCATATTGCTCTCCAGAATGGTTGGATCAATTCACAACTCCACCAAAAATGCATTAGTACTCCAGTTTTCCCACATCCCCTCCAAGATTTATCATTATTTTTTCTTGTCATCTTAGCCAACCTGAGAGGTATGAAGTGGTATCTCAAAGTTATCCTAATTTGCAGGAGAAAGGAACATTTAAAAAAGATATTATGGAGGTAGAAACTTCAAGACTTGGTGATGGATTGGATGTATAGGATGAGGATAAATAGGAAGGTGAAACCAAGGTTGCCAGTCTGGGTGACTGGGGGGAGAGTAGTGTTCTGAACAATAATGGGAAAGACTACAAAAGGAAAGATAATGAATTTTACTTTGAATATTATGAGTTTGAGATGTCTATGTGACAGTAGGTAGTTGGAGATATGAGAAAGAAGGTCAAGAAAGAGGTTAGGATTGGATAAATAAATCTAGAATCATCTGCATAAAGATGATAGTTGAAATCATGAAAGTGGTAAAAGTAATAAGAGGATTGTAGAGAGAAAAGAGAAGGCCAAAGACAGAATTTTGAATGACATCCACAGTTAATGGGAATGAATTGAATGAATTTATATACTTCTGAGCTGTCCATGGTATCTTAAAAAAGGTGACCATTTGTTAGAGCATAAAGACCTTATCCCCCCCCCCAAATATGAAAATCAGTACTACCATCATTTATGTGATTTAGATATTGTAAAGCAATAAAATTATATTTAGTATCTTTGAAGAAGGTATTCAAATTGATTGGAGACTAAGTAATTTAATACTAAATAATTGGTGGGTTAAAGAGCAAATTATTGAAACAATAGAAAATCTTATTAAAGGAAATGACAATAATGAGATCAAAACTTAACAGGTTGTGGTTAAAGCAGTTCTTATCTTTAAACACTTTTATCAACCAAAAAGAAAAAAGGATAAATAAATGAATATGGTATGCAGCCAAAAAACAAAACAAAACAAAAAAAAACAAAAAAAAACCTAGAGCAACTAAACAATAATATAAAAATATTGCAAAACAAAGAAGAGATTAATACAATCAAAAAGGGGAAAATCCATTGAAAGGAAGGAGAAGAAGAGAAAGTAAGGAAAGGTAATAAGCTTTTACATATTACTTACTACGTGCTAGACACTATGCTAAACACTTTTACAAATATCTCATTTGATTCTCACAATAATGCTGTGAGGTTAGTGCTGTTGCTGTCTTCATTTTATAGTTGGGAGAAACTGAGACAACAGAGAATAAATGTCTTTCCCATCATCACACAGTTCATTACAATTTGTTCTGAATTTGAACTCAGTTCTTCCTGACTTCAGCCTCTATTGGTAAGTAAAATAGAGAGTTTTTTCCTCAATAAAAAATACATAAATTTGATGAAGTCTTATTTAATACATAATGAGAGATAAAAATAAAATTGCATCAAAAGTGAAAAAAATTCACAACAGTTGAAGAGGAAATAAAGGGAATTATCAGAAACAAATTTGCCTAATAATATAAATAAGTCAAATAACTTATAGAATAAATAATTATACCAAAACCCTATATTAACAAAAGAATTTTTTCTTCAAAATATATGCATAGTTTTCAATATTCACCCTTGTAAAACCTTGTGTACCAAATTGTTTTCTCTCTCTCTTCCTGCCACCTTCTCCCTTAGACACCAAATAATCAAATATGTATTAAACATGTGCAATTCTTTTATACATTTTCTCACAATTATCATACTGCACAAAAAAATCAGATCAAAAAGGAAAAAAATGAGAAAGAAAACAAAAAGCAAGTCAACAACAAGAAAAAGTGAAAAAATTATGTTGTTATCCACATTCAGTTCCCATAGTCCTCTCTCTGGGTGCAGATGTCTTTCTCCATCACAAGTCTGTTAGAATTACCTTGAATCACCTCGTTGTTGAAAAGAGCCACATCTATCAGAATTGATCATCATATAATCTTCTTGTTGCTGTGTGCAATGTTCTCTTGGTTCTAATCATGTAAGTTCATGTAAGTCTCTGAAATCATCCTGCTGATCATTTTTTTAAATGAGAAGTTATTTATTTTACTAAGAATTTATTTCACGTATTTACCATAGCATTCTTTCAATAGTGAATTCTTCATTTAAAATATAATTCAGCCATCAAATATTATTCAATGTTACCTTTCCAGGAATTATAATAACATATATAATAACATATTGCATATTTTTATAACACTTTACATTTTATAAATTATTTTTCTTGCTTGAGAGATAGTAAAAACAGTTTTATAGATAATGAAACTCAGGCTTGGAGAGGTCCAGTGATTTGTGCAAGATACCTCAGTTTGAAAAATAGTGAACCCCTGCTGATTATTTCTTATAGAATAATAATAATATTCCATAACTTTCATATACCATAACTTGTTCAGCCATTCTTCAATTGATGGGTGTTTGTATTCAGTTTCCAGTTCCTTGCCACTACAAAAAGGACTGCTACAAACATTTTGCACATGTGGGTCCTTTCTCTTCTTTATGATCTCTTTGGGATATAGGTCCAGTAGAAATACTACTGGATCAAAGGGTGTATAGTTTGATAGCCATTTGGGCATAATTCCATATTTGCTCTTGAAAAATACATATTAGATCAGTTCACAACTCCACCAACTCCTCTCCAACATCATTATCATTATCTTTTTTGTCATGTTAGCCAATCTGAGAGGTGTGTAGTGGTTCCTCAGAGTTGTCTTAATTTGTATTTCTCTGATTATTAGTGATTTAGAGAATTTTTTCATATGACTAGAAATAATTTTAATTTCTTCATCTGAAAATTGTCTTTATATTCTTTGGCTATTTATCAATTGAAAATGGTTTTTTTCTCATATATTTAGTCAATTTTCTATAAATTTTATGAATGAAGCCTTTATTAGAACTCCTGGATATAAAAAAAAATTATTTCCCCTAGTTTTCTGCTTCTAATCTTGTCTGCATTGGTTTTGTTTGTATAAAACCTTTTTAACTTAATGTAATAAAAATTAGCCATTTTACATTTCATAATATATTCTAATTCTTCTTTGGCTACAAATCCCTTCCCTCTCTACAGATCTGAGAGGTAGACTATCCTTTGTTCTTCTAATTTGCTTATAGCATCACTCTTTATGTCTAAATAATTAACCCATTTCATCTGTGTTTTCATATATGGCGTCAGGTGTTGGTCAATGCCTACTTTCTGCCATAATATTTTCTAATTTTCCCAATAATTTTTGTCAAATAGTGAGTTCTTATTCCTGAAGCTGGAGTCTTTGGGTTTATCAAACACTAGATTGCTATAGTCATTGACTATTGTGTTTTATGAACCTAACCTATTCCACTGATCAACTATTTCTTAGTAAATATCAAATGATTTTGATGACAGCTGTTTTATAATATAGTCTGGTATGACCACCTTCATTTGCATTTTTTAAAAATAAATTATCTAAATAACTCAATATCAGAAGAAATTGAACAGACTTTAAGAAAACTCTCAAAGAAAAAATTCTAGAACCAGATGGGTTTAGAAGCAAATTCTATAAAGCATTTAATGAAAAAAATTAATTTTATTATTACACAAACTGTTCACAAAAGAGACCCTTCTAATCTAATCTAATCTAATTTGGTATGATACAAATACATTTTTAATTCAATTTTATTTTATTCTCAGGTACACATTTTCTCCTTTTTAATTCTCCCAAATTCCCTTGGCTGCACTAAGAAAACAAAACAAAATCTCCATTACAAACATACAGATGCCTTTCTTTGATTTTGGCAGGGAAAAAAGAATTGGACTGGTTCACCAAAAAATTGTAATAGGTAATGAAGAAGTGATGCAGTAGTCTAGGGAAGAACTGAGGGGTAGTCACACTGAAGATGATGAATAAAGGTAAGGATTGTAAAGCAGAGGGAAAGATGGAATGACAAAAGACTAATCAAATTTCTGTGAACATGGAAATAGAATACTTGTTTTGTTTTTGTTTTTAATCTTTTAAATTTATTTCTTCTTTTTCTTTTTTAATTAAAATGTTATTTTCAAAACATAGGCATAGATAATTTTCAACATTCACCCTTGCAAAATCTTGTGTTCCAAATTTTTTTTTCCTTCCCTTCCCCCATTCCCTCCCCTGGATGGCAAATAATAACATGTGCAATTCTTCTATACATAGAAAAATTTGATCAAAAAGGGAAAAAAAAGGAGAAAGAAAACAAAATTCAAACAAATAACAAAAAAATGAAAATTCTATGTTGTGATCCACACTCGGTTCCCACAGTCCTCTCTCTGGGTGTAGATGGCTCTCTTCATCACAAGACCATTGGAACTGGCCTGAATCACCTCATTGTTGAAAAGAGTCACATCCATCCGAATTGATCACTGTATAATCTTGCTGTTGCTGTGTACAATGATCCCCTGGTTGGAAGGAGAGTACTTGTGAGTGATATAGATGAGATAGTGTGAGGGGGGGATCATGGGAATTGAGTAGATTGAGGAAGTAAAAGGTTAGGGTGTTTGAGGCAGCATTAATATGTATATGAAAGTTCCCTAGAATGAGGTCAAAAGAAAGTCAATAGTGTGGTAATATTGTGGGGCAGGCACTGAATTCACTGAAGAAATAAGGAAAGTATCCTGGGAATTGTTAGTTAACAGCTACCAGTATTTGATTGGATGATAAACTTATGTTGAAAGAACCTCAGAGGAGGAGGTTACTTAGTAATGAAGGGAACAGGGGAATCTGGCAATGGAGTCAATGGAGAATAGGAAATGGCAATGGAAAACAAGGAGAACTCTCACGTTCTGACCACCACTGGTGAGTCAGGGTTGTTGAGTTTTTTAAAATGCAAGTAGTACTAGACCATCACAATTGTTTGATTTTTCCTAATAAAAACTAGGAAGAATTCTTAATTTAATAATTTAATTCTTCCTAATTAAACAAACAAACAAATCAACAACAAAACAACTGTCCGGCAACTAGATGGAATAGTGGACGGAGCACCAGGCCTGGCCAAGAAGACTCAACTTCCTAAGTTCAAATGTGGTCTCAGACATTTACTGTGATCCTAGTGTGATCCTGGGCAAGTCACTTAATTCTGTCTGCCTCTATTTCCTCATATGTCAAATGAGCTGGAGAAGTGTTAGGATTACCAGGTGAGAACTGAGGTTGTCTGGACAATTACAAGGTGAGAACTCAGGTTGTCTGGACAATTACAAGGTGAGAACTCAGGTTGTCTGGACAGTGACAAGGTGAGAACTCAGGTTGTCTGGACAATTACAAGGTGAGAACTCAGGTTGTCTGGACAATTACAAGGTGAGAACTCAGGTTGTCTGGACAATTACAAGGTGAGAACTCAGGTTGTCTGGACAGTGACAAGGTGAGAATTCAGGTTGACTGACAGTTCTCTGGCTCAGACCTTTAGTTTGGGCCTTTAAAGGGAGTTTACACCTTAGGAATTCTAGGAGGAGCAAGCTCATTGGTTGAAGTACTTCTTCCCAGAAGCCCTTGCATTATCCCACGCCCATTCTCTGGGAGGATAAAAAGAGGCAACATTGAGCCTGGAGAGCAGTCTGGATTGGGGAAGGACAAGAGCTGGAGGAGATTCAGAGCCAGGATTCAGGAAGAAGAAGAGGCTGGCTGGAGGCTCCAGAAGCCTCCCAAGAAACCTGCTCATAGAGGAAAAGATTATACAGAAAAGAAACCTCCCACAGAAGGATCACAACTGAGAGATGACCAGACCCTCACAATTTAAGAACATTACAGAGAAGGAAATGGCAAATCACTCCAGTATCTTTACTAAGAAAGCCCCAGTGGGGTCACACCTCAAATAACTAAACAACAACAAAATAAAAACAACAGAATCTCAGAAGCTTGCATTTTCAAATTAGTTTTGAGTTTTCCAATTTAAAAAAAATCACTAAGAAAGGTTATGTATATGTTGTCTACAAAAATAATTTGTCATTTTTCTTAGGATTAAAGAAAATCAACTCAGCCTGGGAATAACAGACAAACAAAATGTCTTTTTCATAACAGAACCTCCATTAGTTTCCGGTTTCATAGTTGGTTTAGTTAGGGATATAGCCCAACACTAGAACAGAGCTTCATTAAGCCTTTCAAAACAGTATCTCTCTATCCATAAATGTTTAAATAGATAGGTTTGTTTAATTTTTTCAATAATATACAACTATTCATGACCTCATTTGGACTTTTCTTAGCAAAGATAGTAGAGTGGTTTGTACTTTCATTCTCTGACTCATTTTACAGATGAGGAAACTGAGGCAAACAGAGTTAAGTGACTTTTCCGGGGTGACACAGCTAATAAATGAATGAGGCTAGATTTGAATTCAGTTCTTCCTAACTCCTAGCCTGGTTCTCTATCCACTGTACCACCTCCTTGCCTCATAGATACATGTATGTATATATGTATATACATTGCTATTTATCATTTGTTTCAGAAGAAGACTGATTATATCACAGGTACTTGTTTCCCACTCAGCAATGGGGAATCTGAGTTTGTGGCCATATCTATATTTATATTTTCCTGATCATAAGTGAGTAATTTCGTTAATTAACTAAGTACCTATTGCATGCTGCTAGATTAACAGTTCTAAATTTGTATTATGTCAAGGATTTAGTGTTTCCTTTGGATTGGAACTATAGCAATAGGAAAGTAATCTGAGACTTGAGAAGTAAAATGACTTTGTGGATAGTAAATGTGAGGGAATAGTTTTGAATCTAGATCTGTTTGACATCTTGCCCAGCATTCTGTCTTCTGCAATATATTGTGCCTTTAAGTTAAGTTAGAAAACTGTCAAGGGAAAATTCAAAAATAAACTTGAAAATAATATTAAAATATTATCAAGCCAGTTTTCATAACCATCATCCCAAATTAATTACCTGTGTAGGCAACCTTCCTTCACACACACCACTGTGGTCCCCTTAACTACCACAGGTTCTATGTATTTTGTTGGTCAATTTTCCCCAAATTATAGTTTCTGAATCTCTTCTGATGTGTTTTTGCTCATATAGTCAATCATATATCTCATTAAATGAATAATAAAGATATTCCATTAAACAACAATTTAAATAAAATAACAAATAGAACATTTCCCCTATAAACTTTTATCTCATTAAATACAAACACAGTGAGTGTAAAGAATAGATTTTTAAAAATTCTATGGATCATCCACATATTGGGAATACATATAGCTAGGCCACTTCCATTAAGGAATGTATATGGAGGGAAAAAGTTTGACCAGGACCTATGTTCATGTATTTGACACTATAAACTTATTGATATTTTCTTCTAATGTCACTGTGCTGCTTTTTGATGAACTTGTTCCCTGCTAGGCATCTCTTTCTCCTTCTCCTTCTTTTCTTTCTCTCTTTTTCTTCTTCCTCTTTCTCCTCCTCCTTCTTCTTTTCTTCTTCTTCCTCTTCCTCCTTCTCCTTCTTCGTTCTCCTCCTCCTTCTCCTTCTTTTCTCTCTTCTTCCTCTTCCTGCTCCTCCTCCTCCTTTCTTTTCTACTTAAGATTGCAGATAGCTACAATTTAGTCCCTTTGCCTTTCTCTGAGGAGAGCTGAGTGATGCTATCCAGCTTCAATTTCCTGTTTCCCTCCTTTCCAGACATTAAAGTCTCCCTTGAGAAGGATGAAGAGAGAAGCAGCTAGAGATGTCTATTCTGGAATCACACAGTGACAATCTTCTCCTTACATGGGGGACTCTCTACACTTGGGGCCCTTCCCTGTATTTGTGGCCCTCTCTTTCATAACACAGGATTTACCCCAGCTTACTCGAATGGAAAAAGGATTAATGACACTGTTTAGGAAATTTTTAACCTTCCCTAATCTATGCAAACAGCAACATCTGGACTGCCCAGAGAATTCTGAAATTCCATTGACCTTTGTCCCATTTTGCTCAAGCTATACGGCACAGCTAGTGCTCTCTACCCATCAAAATCCATATTCATCACTTGTGAACCACAAATTATTTTTGAGGGGGTGGGGCTATAGTAGAGCAAGCTTTGGACTTGAGTCAGTAGAATCAGTTCTGAACAAGTGAGTTCGAATTTGATTTCCAATATTTATTGCTTAGGTAACCATAGCAAATCACTTAACCTCTCTTTGAACTTCTGTTTACTCATTTTTAGATGGAAATAATAATACTTCCACAATCTATCTCCTGTCTCACTGTAAGATGATGGTATAATGGATAGAGTTCTGTCCCTGAAGTTAGGAAAACAAAGGAAATCACCCCACAGATACTAGTTCTGTGACAGTGGACAATTTGCTTCACATTTGTGAATCTCAGACTTAACCTCAAAGATTATGTTCCAGAAGGCTGCGATTTATCTCACGGACCAATGAAGAAAGCAAAAAGCATTATATAAGTGTTGATTATTATTACTCAATATGAGAAGGTTGCCATTTTCAAAGATACTCTGAAATCTTTTTCACATTATATTTTTTTATATTTCCATACTTCTGTTTTAGATGGAAAATGTTTATACCTAGTGTAGAAGGAATTAAGATTGCTTTTGCTATCCCTGTATATCTATACACATGTTCAAGGAGGTATAAGAAGCATTCACAAAGACTGTCTTTTCTTCTTTTCTTCTTCTCTTTTTTTTCTTCTTCTTCCTCCTTCTCCTCCTCCTTTCTTTTGTGTGTGAAGTTTTGCTGAGCCCTTTCAGAGCTGCTCATCCACCTTTGGGGTCCGCCCGATTCATCCAACTATCACCTGTGGCTCCCAGAAGTTGGAGCAGGAGCAGCAGCCGCACCTGACAAACCAGACTGAGGGTAACTGACAGTCTCAAACCTGTCTGTGAGTTAGGGGGATCTCTACCCCATGCATGGGAAGACAATGGGCTGGTGAGAACAGCTTGCTCCAATGGCCATGAAAGTGGCTGAAACATATGGTGAGAGCCATCTATGCCCAGAGAGAAGACTGTGGGAACTGAGTGTGGTCCCAACATAGCATTCTCACTCTATTATTGTTTGCTTGCATTTTGTTTTCTTTCTCATTTTTTCTTCCTTCTGTATCTGATTTTTTCTTGTGCAGCAGATAACTGTATAAATACATATACATATATTGGATTTAACATATATTTTTTTAAAATTAATTTTATAATTATAACATTTTTTGACAGCACATATGCATAGGTAATTTTTTACACCATTATCCCTTGTACTCCCTTCTGTTCCGAATTTTTCTCCTCCTTCCCTCCACCCCCTCCCCTGGATGGCAAGCATTCCCATACATATTAAACATGTTATAGTATATCCTAGGTACAATATATGTGTGCAGAACTGAATTTTGTTGTTGTTGCAAAGGAAGAATTGGATTCAGAAGGTAAAACTAATCTGGGGAGAAAAACAAAAAATGCTCACAGTTTACACTCATTTCCCAGTGTTCCTTTTCTGAGTGTAGCTGATTCTGTCCATCATTGATCAACTGGAATTGGATTAGCTCTTCTCTATGTTGAAGATATCCACTTCCATCAGAATACATCCTCATAAAGTATCATTGTTGAAATGTATAATGATCCCCTAGTTCTGCTCATTTCACTCAGCATCAGTTGATGTAAGTCTCTCCAAGCCTCTCTGTATTCCTCCTGTTGGTCATTTCTTACAGAACAATAATATTCCATAACATTCATATACCATAATTTACCCAACCATTCTCCAACTGATGGACATCCATTCATCTTCCAGTTTCTAGCCACTACAAAAAGGGCTGCCACAAACATTTTGTCACATACGGGTCCCTTTCCCTTCTTTAGTATTTCCTTGGGATATAAGCCCAGTAGTAGCACTGCTGGGTCAAAGGGTATGCACATTTTGATAACTTTTTGGGCATAATTCCAGATTGCTCTCCAGAATGGTTGGATTCTTTCACAACTCCACCAACAATGTATCAGTGTCTCAGTTTTCCCACAGCCCCTCCACCATTCATCATTATTTGTTCCTGTCATCTTAGCCAATCTGACAGGTGTGTAGTGGTATCTCAGAGTGGTCTTAATTTGCATTTCTCTGATCAGTAGAGATTTGGAACACTCTTTCATATGAGTGGAAATAGTTTTAATTTCATCATCTGAGAATTGTCTGTTCATATCCTTTGACCATTTATCAATTGGAGAATGGCTTGATTTCTTATAAATTAGAGTCAATTCTCTGTATATTTTGGAGATGAGGCCTTTATCAGAACCTTTAACTGTAAAAATGTTTTCCCAATTTGTTACTTCCCTTCTAATCTTGTTTGCATTAGTTTTGTTTGTACAAAAGGTTTTTAATTTGATGTAATCAAAATGTTCTATTTTGTGATCAATAATGGTCTCTAGTTCTCCCTTGGACACAAACTCCTTCCTCCTCCACAAGTCTGAGAGGTAAACTATCCTATGTTCCTGTAATTTATTTATGATCTCATTCTTTATGCCTAAATCATGGACCCATTTTGAGCTTATCTTAGTATGTGGTGTTAAATGTGGGTCCATGCCTAGTTTCTGCCATACTGATTTCCAGTTTTCCCAGCAGTTTTTGTCAAATAATGAATTCTTATCCCAAAAGTTGGGATCTTTGGATTTGTCAAACACTAGATTGCTATTTTTATTCACTATCTTGCCCTGTGAACCTAACTTATTCCACTGATCAACTAGTCTATTTCTTAGCCAATAGCAAATGGTTTTGGTGACTGCTGCTTTATAATATAGTTCTAGATCAGGTACAGCTAGACCACCTTCATTTGATTTTTTTTCATTACTTCCTTTGAAATTCTCAACCTTTTGTTCTTCCATGTGAATTTTGTTGTTTAACATATATTTTTAACATATTTACTGCCTGCCATCTGGGGGAGGGAATAGGGGGAAGGAAGGAAAAATTTGGAACAGAAAGTTTTGCAAGGATCAATGTTGAAAAATTATCCATGCATATGTTTTGTAAATAAAAAGTTTTAATTTAAAAAAAAAAAAAGGAAAGTGGCTAAAGCAGGTGCTGGGGAGTGCTTAGACACTGGTCAGACTTGGAAGACATCAAGGTCATCCACCTGTACTCTGCCATTATACTTCACTTTAGGAGAGACAGTGAGTATGATGACTGTGCATTTCTCTCTTAAATCCTATTCATAAAGCACACATCAAGATTTCCCCTGTGATTGGGAGGATTCTGGGATGATGGCAGAGTAGGTTGGTAAATTTCAATTCAGAGGAGAGCACTAAAATAAAAAGAACTTCTTTCATCACAAAGAGTAAGGTGAAATGGTTCTCTGCCTAGAGAGAATTTATAGAATTCAAAAAAGAATTTAAAAATCAAATGAGAGACATTGAAGAAAAATTAACTAACTACATGAATGAATAAATAAATAAAAATCATACAAGAAGATTATGAAAAAAGTTAACCAATTAGCAAAGGAGATTGGGTCTCAAAGATGAAAAGAGTTCTTTGAAAATTAAAATTGGGCAAGGGGAAATCAGTAAAACTATGAGAGACCAAGAAATAAAACAGATTCTAAAGAATGAAAAAATAGAACAGAAAATAAAACACCTTATGAGAAAAATGACAGATCTAAAGAACAGATCAGAAGAGAAAATATAAGAATATTTGGACTGCCTGAAAAAAAAAAGAATCTTGACACAATAATGCAAGAAATAAATCCAAGAAATCCAGGAAAAATCTAAAAAAATTCAAATATATTGCAGCTACAATTAGAATTGTACAGAGCTTATCAGCAGCCACAATAAAAAAACCACAGGTCCTGGAATCATATCTACTGACAATCAAAGGAATTAGGGCTACAGCCAAAAATATGTCCAGCAAAATTATATTATTGAATGAGGAAAAAATGAACATTCAATGAATTTGCAGATTTTTAGAATTTTTATCAACCAAACCTGAACCTGTAGTTCTGAAAATCTCACATCAGGAATGGATTAAAGAGGCAACACTATATATATACCTTGAAGGATACCAAAATTATTAAAATATAAAGAGAGAAGAGATGGATGAATAGGGAAGCAAAGGTGGAGAGTGGATCAGGGAGGGATTCATGGGTAGGGAGAGGTTAAGTAACAGCAAGGAAAACTAAGGGGCAGAATTAAAGCAAAGAGTCAACAGGCATAGGAAAGATATGTGTATGTGTATAAGTGCATGTATATATCTACATATATATATACATAAATATATCCTTTCTTAACTATAGCCTACTTAGCAGTGATGGGGAATGAAAGGAGGGAAAAAAAAGAATAAAGTAAAAAAGGTGAGTAGCAGAGAACAAAACATCATTTTACAAGGAAGTAAAGAAAAGATGAACACGAATATAATTTCTTCTACTAATATAAACAATTTCTTAAACTTGAATCCTCTCAGATAGTCTGGTGAGCACATGACTATGCTCTGTTTTGTTTTATTTTGTTTTGTATTGCTTCCCTTTTTTATTCTGTTTTTTAAAAACCAAATAAATTAAAAATAGGAAAAAAGGATATCACCTGTGATATAACCCCTCCTCCACCTGTGACTTTTGGGAGCAACTTAAAGCAGTCCAGCCTCTTCACAACCACAAAGGAAAAAGAACCACATAAGGTTAGGGTGTGCCCCTTTTGTGTTCCCAGTCAGCAGCCCCAGCAAAAATAAATTTTTCTGGTTCCTCAACCAGTTGGCAGACTTTTACCATCACAAAGTACAGACCTTGGGTCATCCATATGGTTGACTAGACTATTACCAGGAAGGAGATATTTGCACATGCCTTAAAGACTTGTTTTTACAGGCCAGCCCACCTGTTGTTTGACAATATTAAGGGAATAAAATGACAAGATCAGTGAAAAGAATCATTTGCTCTATTTCTCATTTTCTAAGGATATGCTTGAGAGAACCTCAAAGGGGAGACAGGTTCAGCCAAAAAAAAAAAAAAAGATAATGGAAAGATTATTTATACAGTATTGCTTCATCTAGTCTCCACTTTTACCCTTATCAAGCTTTCCCTGGTACATTATCACATTTATTAGTTTTCCGTTTTGTGTTCTCCTCACCTCACTACGCCTAGCCCAACTAATTCATAAGGGAGGGGGAAGGGAGGAGAGAAGAGAGAAAGAAGGGGAGGAGAGACAAGAGAGAGAGAGACAGACAGAGACAGAGAGACAGAGAGAGAGAGAGAGAGAGAGAGAGAGAGAGAGAGAGAGAGAGAGAGAGAGAGAGAGAGAGAGAGGGAGAGGAGAGGAAAAAAGAAGAGAAAGAGGGAGGGAGAGAGGGGGAGAGACAGACAGACAGAGACAGATGGGGAGAGAGACAGACACAGAAACAAAGTGAAATGGGCAAAAGACTGGCCCCCTCATCCCTCGGTCGAGGGGCCTCAGGCTTATAGGAAAATGTTGCTTAAACTAAATTAAGGGAAGTGTTATGTTCAGACTGGGCCCCATCCCCAGGTTCATGAGACCCTAGACTTTAGGAGAAGTATCTGTCTAATAGAGTCAAGACATCATTGCAAAACATGCTGACAGGTTCCGTTGTGTGTTCATTCTTGTCCAGACACTTCCCCATTGTAAACGAGAAACTGTGTCAGTGATTCCCAAAATGTGTAACCACAAGGCTATACCCAGATGTGGCAAATGGGCTTAAAGGTTCGGGGCTGATCTCTACTAGCCTGTTTAGTGGGGGTCAGTCACCGGCCAGCTAATAAATGATGCTTTAAATTGAATATTCTGGTCAGAGCTGTCTATCTCATGTCAATCCATTTCAAAAGAAAAAAAGAAGAGAAGAGGATAAAAGAGGAAAGAAAGAAAAAGAGAGAAAGAGAGAAGGGGAGGGGAAAAGGGAGATAGAGAAAGACAAAGACAGAAACAGAGAAAGAGAGACAGAGAGACAGACACAGACACAGACACACACGGAGAGAGATTTAACTGTTGAATTGGGTGATGATCAATGTGGTGCATTGGGAAGGAGAGACTGTGTACTTACCTTCCTCATTATGTTTTGTTCAGGCTAATAAAAGCATTAGTTTAATCTTCCTGAGAATGCACCAACTGAGAGGCCTTGGGGAGAGGGGTAAGGGGTTGGGAGCACAGCAGCTGGACTGAAAGTCTGAGGGGGAGGAGGAAACATTTGGAGTAGTAACTTGTCCATATGTAGAATTGAGATCTGAAACCCATTCAGAGTCTCCTATCACACCTTTTTGCTTGTCTAATAGTGTCGGGGAACAATAGCCGGAGTCTTAATTAGGCAAATTAGGCTAGTTTTTTTTTTTTTTTTTTTTTTTTGTTTGTTTGTTTTGTTTTTGTTTATATTTTTTCATTTTTTTCATAGGCCTTGAGGATTTCTTTGGGACTTGATTGGTTTAGGTTAGGGGACTAAAGCTGACCTCCTGAGTGAATAAGATTAATATGTAATTAGAAATATTTAATAGTAAATAGAAATACAAGGGAGCATAGAAAATGCTAATATGTGGTTTTCTAAGTCAATATTTGGTCTTCAGATTTCTATTTGACTCAGAATATTGAAATCACTCTCTCATCACCTTCCTACAAAGCAGTCACAAGGATAAAGGGGAGGGAGTGGGAATGGAGTAGGTGATGGAGAGTGGGGGTGAGAAGGAGCTCTAGCTAGTCATGGGGAATTGGTTAGGATGGGGAAATTTTTGCTCAGCTATATTAACTTTGTGTCCTTAATGTCTATCCTTGTTGAATACCTTCTTCTGCTATAGCTGTTTAAAAACAAACAAACAAACAAACAAAAAAAAAAAAAAGAAAAGAAAAGAAAAAAAATCTCTTTCTACTTGTTGAATGACCCATGAGTATCTATCTCATCTTTTAAATAATATTTGTCCTAAACTCCTACACTTGTCAAGTCCTGATCAACTGACATTGTAATATTGCAACGTCATGAATTCACTGAAAGGGGAATGGGCAGTACTGAGGAAGGTGAGCCTGTATTTGGCCTTCCTGCTTATGGTGGTGCTTTTTTAATGGTGGTTACTATTTTAAACCATTCTCCAATTGATAAGTAATCAATGAAAAAACTATTTTTTTTAATTTTATAATTATAATTTTTTTGACAGTACATATGCATGAGTAATTTTTTTTATAACATTATCCCTTGTATTCATTTTTCCAAATTTTCCCCTCCCTCCCTTAACTTCCTCCCCTAGATGACAGGCAATCCCATACTTTTTACATGTGTTACAGTATAACCTAGATACAATATATGTGTGTAAATCCAATTTAAAAAACTATTTTTAGTCATTTTTAAAAAATGCTCTAAATCACTATTGGTCAAAGAAACGCAAATTAAGACAATTCTGAGATATCACAATCACCTCTCAGATTGGCTAAGATGAGAAGAAAAGTTGACATGTTAGAGGGGATGTGGGAAAACTGGGACACTAATACATTGTTGGTGGAGTTGTGAACTGATCCAACCATTCTGGAGAGTAAAGTAGAACTGTAAAAAATGCTGAAAAATTGGATTTCCACAGTGTTGCAAGCTTTGAGGTAGTGTGGGACTGAGATAGTGGGTCTGTGAGGACCCACAGGTTAGGATTCACAGAACAATTAAGTGATCAATAGAAGCCTTGAGTAAATAAAGAATTGAGGGGCTAGGAAGGTACAGATGGATTCAGCCAATCAGAAACAGTCTTATTTCAAATGTTCATACATCCATGTTCAAAAATGGTCGAAAATGCCTCCTCTGGGGTGTGTTGTTTAATATTCAATTAGCCTATTAAGCAGGGCAGTAGTGATTTGGTCAAATCCTCTCATTGACCCCAAATAGTATGGGCTGGATGGGCTATCATCTTAAGTTGATGTATGATGGAGGGGGAACATGTTTTATACATATTAAGGGGAAACATGTAGTGGGTGTATCAGAAAGACTGTAAACTGGAAGAAATGGACCTATCCGTTCTCTGAAGGAAGGGGATGCCCCACACTAGCAAGTATAAAGGTTCCCCCCATTTCTATACCCAGGGCTCCCTGTTCCCCAAGAGGAGTGGGGCCTGCTCCTGGTCAGAAATGTTTCTCACAGCTCTCCCTTTTTAGGCTCCCATCCCCCACCTTAAAGTTCCTCCCCCTATCTTACCCTTTTTCCTCACAATTTCTGTATTCCCTTCCATCTTTTCAATGAGGTGGAAGAAGTTTCACCATAAATCAAATATGTCTAATATTTTCTCTTTGAGCCAATTCTGATGGCAGTAACATACACATTATGTGTATCCCCCTCCATTCTTTCTCTCAGATATAATAGGTTTCCTTTGCTTCTTTGTGAGATGTAATACCCCCACTTTACCCTTTTCTGGGTACAATTTCCTTTCCACTTCTAGTTTCTAGAACAATGCATACATGTGTTTTTATATAGCTTTATAGCAGAAATATAGTTCCCAAGATTTCTTTTTACCTTTTGTAGATCAAACTTTTTGTTTAGATCCAGTTTTTTCATCAAGAATAGATGAAATTCACTTATTTCATTGAATGTCCATCTTCTTCCCTGGAAAAAGATGCTCATTTTGCTGTGTAAGTTATTTTTGGCTGCATACCAAGTTCCTTAGTCTGGCCAGAAATGTTAAGACAATTCCTTATGATTCTTCTTTGATAAATTTTCCTTGATATATGATTTTCTGTGTCAAGAGTGTTATTTTTAACAGAACTATGCCCAAAGGACTTGCCAAACTGTGCATACCCTTTGATCTAGCAGTGTTAATCTGGGCTTGTATGCTAAAGAGATCTTAAAGAAGGGAAAGGGACCTGTATGTGCAAGAATGTTTGTGGCAGCCCTCTTTGTGGTGGCCAGAAACTGGAAACTGAGTGGATGTCCATCAATTGGAGAATGGCTGAATAAATTGTGGTATATGGATGATATGGAATATTATTGTTCTGTAAGAAATGACCAGCAGGATAATTTCAGAGAGGCCTGGAGAGACTTACATGAACTGATGCTGAGTGAAATGAGCAGGACCAGGAGATTGTTGTATACTTCAACAACAATATTATATGATGATCAATTCTGATGGATGTGGCTCTTCAACAATGAGGTGATTCAAGTCAATTCCAATGATCTTGTGATAAAGAGAGCCATCTACACTGAGAGAAAGGACCCTGGGGACTGAACATAGATTGCAACTAACATTCTCACTCTTTTTGTTGTTTGCTTGCTTTTTATTTTCTTTCTAATTTTTTTGCCTTTTTGATTTGATTTCTTGGGTTGCATGCTAATTGTAGAAATATGTATAAGAATAATTGCACATGTTTGACACGTGTTGTATTAGTTGCTGTCTAGGGGAGGGGATGGGAGAAGAGAAGAGGAAAACTTTGGAACAAGGTTTTGCGAGGGTGAATGCTGAAAACTATCTGCATATATTTTGAAAATAAAAAGTTATTTTTAAGAGAGATATTTGAACACAATAGTGATAAACTGCATTTTAGCCTTTATAGCTTTGTTAATCTTCCCATGCTTGTAATTGCAGTCTTCTCCAAGTTATAGCAAGGGATTTCTTCAGAACTAATTTTACTTCCAAAGGAACCAGGAAAGATTAAATTTTGGAGAGAGAAATACTACCTAAAAGGAACAAATTTGGAAGAATTTTGCTTAGTCCTTATTGGGACAAGATAATTGTATGACTAGTGATCATTATCACCTAATTTGTAGGATTTAAGGAGGGAGCCTCCTAAAAGATAGCTTACTAGCTTTCAGAGAGTCTTATTTGTGTAATGAATGACTTTTTGGGAAATAAAGTAGCTAAACAAGTGGTCTTGGATCTTATAATTGTATATGGACAGTCAAACCACTGAAGGGTAGCATGAAGGCAGCTTATTGTAAGAGTATGTAAACTAAGGTAGAGTTTTGGAATTTCAGGATTGTCTTAAAGTACAAAAACAACAAAAAAATTAAAATCACCAAGAAACTTGCTTGAAGCTCATTTGTTTTTTAATTTGTTATTTGAGAATCAAAATACAATTTTGTCACATAGATTTTTGTGTACACCTTTGGGATAAGGCACTTGAAAGGACAATACCAAATCCAGAAATGTTTCTGGGCCTTGGCATTTAGGCAAATGTGCCATTTATGCTCCATTTTACCAGGAGAAGACAACCAGGGATACTATGTTAGTTTATAAAATTTTTACTCTCATCCCTGAACCCTTGCATTATAAAAGGTCTCTGAAGACATAAAACTCAGACTCCTGGAGGATTTCTTCAAGACCAGAAAGAATGTTATGGTTGTGGTTGAGTTGTTTCAGTTGTGTACAACTTTTTGTGACCCCATTTTGGGATTTTCTTGGCAAAGAAAAAGTGGTTTTGCCTTTTCCTTCTCTAACTTATTTTATAGATGAGAAACTGAGGAAAATAGGATAAAGTTTAGGGTCACATTGCTGGTGTCTGAGACTGGATTTGAATTTAAAAATGTCCATCTTCCAGGTTGCAAGCCCAATGCTCTACTCACCACCACCTAGCTACTCCCAGAAGGAATGGGAAATAAAACACGTGCTAGCTTAGCAAAGCTCTGGCTTTGGTGTTTTTTTGGATTTTGTTTGCATTTTCCCCAGCAGAGAAGGGAAGATTGGTCCCAACTGTTGTAACAGAGTTCCTGCCAAATCCATCAGGGTTTGCACGAAGCTTAGAGGGCAGAGTCAGGTCCATGAATCTCAGGCCTAAGCTCAGGACCCAGTAGTGGCAGTTGCCATACTCTGGCCAAGGAGCTAGCAGTTGACACTGGCAAAGTGGACAGCACACAGAGAAACACTGGTATGTTTGGTGGCAAAATATAGGAAGATTATAGCCCGTTTTTTCTCTAATGTAATGCTTACTGGCCCCTCCACATTGTTGCTGATATAAACTGATGGTCGTTGCATGAGTCTTCCTCAGGACAGGCTTGGGGACTATCAGATGACATTGTTTGGTTCATGGCAGTAAGGGGTGGGGAAAGTGGCTAATTAGTCCTATTAAAGGAAGGGGCACAATCCCTCAGTGGATGCTTGTGGGGTAAAGATTTTCAATTCCTACTTCTTCCTTGGAACACGTAGAGAGGGGAGTTCATCCGACTGATGGACCAAGAAACCCTTAGTGATGAAGGTGTGGGACAACTCTCCTTGGTCTGTGATGAAGAATGGTGAGCTCCCTTTTTTTTTTTTTTTTTTTTTTTTTTTTTTTTTTTTTGTGGTAGTCTTGATGTTCTGGTGGGGCTTCTGTTATGGTCACTTTTTTCTTTTTTTTTCTTTCTTTTTTTAAATTTTATTTATAATTTTTTGACAGTATATATGCATGAGTAATTTTTTAAATAACATTGTCCCTTGTATTCATTTTTCCAAATTATCCCCTCCCTCCCCTAGATGACAGGCAATCCCATATATTTTACATGTGTTACAGTATAACCTAGATACAATATATGTGTGTAAATATGGTCACTTTTTTCACATTGAATTACTATAAACTGCAAAGATTTAGTATCCCTCCCCATGTGGACTTTTTTATTTGGACCTTGGACTTGGGTCTTCTAAGAACTCTTTCAGATTCAGTCACTATTTCTAGGAATTGTTATATTATTTTATTTTTTGTCATGTTTTCCTTTTAGTTTTGTCTCCATGTTTTAGTACTGTTTGAATAGGAGAACTTGAGGTTCACCAGTAAATTAAGTGGTGGAAGATTCTCTAGAAGACTTTAAGAACTTCTAGAGGAAGTTACGTTAGAAGTAATATCTTAATCTTCCTTCATGGAAAAGAGACTACTTTTCCTTAAAAGATATTGAGACTTCCATGAGACCTGGTTGATCAGGAGATAGACCTGATACCATTCTACCAGGGTACAAAGGTTTCAGAGCTCAGAAGGGCTCTGATGGTTGCTTAATAGATCTCAATGCGTAACTTGGACAAGGGAGTTTTGCTGAGTTGAATCAAACACAAAATCTTCTTAATGCTTTTCCTGCTATAACTAAGTAAATTTCCTGTTGTTAAATGATCTATTATTGTTTCATTTTGTTCCAATATTGAATCTGAACTACCAGGGGATTAGGCCTGAATCTGGCCCAACCTGAGAGGATTATAGTTTGGACTGGAACATAATGAGGGAATTAATTTTGAATTGACCTGAATTTTATTATCTATAAAATGGGGATAGCAAAGTACCTACTTCATAGCTTTATTGTAGAAATCAAATGAGATAATACATGTATAGATAGCCTTTTGTAATCTTAAAGCCCATGCAAATGCCAGCTAATATTACTATAACACACAAGAATTAGTCAGTCTAGCCAGTGATACTAAAGACAAAGTCCTTTATTTGGTACATTTTCATGAAAAGGAAGGAAGCCTCAAAGCTTAAGTGAGAACCCAGGTATGGAAACACAGAAGGGAAGATAGGGGAAAGAAGAGAAGAATACAACAAGAAATGTAGTTGAACCCCTAAACCAGATCATCTGCCAACACTTCGAAAGCAGGATGGGAAAAATCATGATGATGATGATGAACAAGAAAAACAAGCTCTTTAGGCCTTGATGAGAAAAAGAAGGGAATGTAAAATGGTGCTGTGGGAGTCAGCTAACGTCACCTGGTGGGTATCTCATGCCATGCTCTTGTAGTTATTCCTAGTTAGATAGTTAGATAGGTTGCCTGCATAGGGCAGGGGAATGACAGGGGAAAAGTCAGAAGTTTTATGGGGACAGTGGGTCTGGCTCACATCTTTCAGATTTGAATTTCTGCCTCAAATGTCACAAGCATCAGGAATTGGTCAGTGACATAATTCCTATGCCATGGAGAAAAGAAGAAGAGGAGCAGGGCAGGAGAGAGGGATATATCTAAAGCAAAGAGAACCCATTACAAGAAAGACTAGCTGACCCCCTTCCATGCAACTGGAGACTTTTTGGACCAATTCAAAGTCAGTTTCTCTATAATTCTATACCCATTCTGAATCAATTGCATAAATTCTTCTACATAATACATAAGCATTGTAACGTGCTCTCCTGGCAGTTACAATTACTAGTCTGTCCTAGACCCACCAGAGTACCTTTGACCACTGTCCTTTGCAGTGTGAGCTCTACCCGGCTCGCCTCCTCTGAGGCCTTCTAAGGTCTCTGGCCACAATCTCTTGAATCTATAGCTTAATAACCAGTAGCACGCTCAAGAACAGCCACGTGTAATCTTAAAAGCCTTTATTATACCTACTCACATAATGCCCTGATTGATGCCCTGACTTGTTGGTTCCCGAGTGAACACCTGGTCAGAAGACCCATGTGTTCACTACCAAAACCCTTACCTCTTTTGGCTACCCATCTTGGCTTGGCCACCCAGGCTAGGAAGCCAAGGTGAAGAGCGCCAGGTTAAAGAGAGGGTGATTGCTGCCTGCAGTGGGCTTACATAGGGCCTGTGAGGTCACACACACAGCCAATCAGCGAGAGAGTCACCCATTTGAAGCTATCTCAATATGGCCAGGATCCCGCCCAAGGGCAGTCCTAATATCCACAGAAATTACTTCCGGGCCTCATCTCCCGATGCGCTGTGGCGCCCATTTAAAGGCCCCTTACAAAGCATGACAATTTTTTTTTATCCTTTCTGAATTAAAAATATGGTAGAATGAAGGAGTAATTCTATTTTAATCAAATCTAGAGATATAATTCATAACAGCTTCTTAACCAAGAGGAAGCAGCCAAATTGTAAGTCAGCAAGTATTTATTAAGCAATTACTATGTGCTTAGTGCTGGGGATAGAAAAAAAGGCAAGAAATAATTCCTATTCTTGAAGAGCTCATAGGAGACAGCATGCAAAGGATTATGTACAAAACAATAGATATACTGGCTAAATTGGAGATAATCAATAGAAGAAAGGAAACGAACATTAAAGAAATCAGAAAAAGACTTCTTGTAGAAGTTGAGTTTTGCTGGGGCTTGATTGAAGCCAGGAAAATTATGAGACAAAGAGAGGGGGAAGGAGTTCTTGACATGGGAGATATGGAATGTCTTATTTGAGGAACAGCAAGGAGGATAGTACCATGGGATCACAGAGTATGTGGAAGGGGAGGAAGGGATAAGAAGATGGGAAAGATAGGAGCAGGGTAGCTTTTGCAGGGCTTCCAAAATCAGGTTATTTTATATTTGAACCTGATGAAATCCTGAGTGAGTAGATGGGGTGGACAGAGAAAGCCTGAAGGACTGATAAGATAATAATACTCTCTGAGGCAATCAGGGAAGCAGCTCAGCCTTACAGTCCCATCCCTGTGGAGGTCTTGGGAAACCATCCATTACTATATCCAATCAGAAACCAAGTTAGGATGTCAAATTTCCACTCTATATCTGCCCTTATGGCCTATGCCATCTTTGCGGAATCCCTTTTGGGGTTAGCCCTCCACAGCATTCTGTTTCGTAGTGTCTTTTTCCTTGTATAGCTAATTATTTTAGGGTGCTAAATTCCTCTATGGATTTAGCATACACCCACCTCATAACATATTCTCTTTCTCCTGATTAATTGTGAGTTCCATTAGGGAACTTATTTCCTTATTAATTGTTAAAACTTCTTTCCTTGCTAAATCGATGCTCTCCTGAATCTATTTCATATTTATCACTCTAGGTGTTAATTTTTACCTCTTCATTTTGTGTAACCTCTTCTTGTAAATAAAGGTACCTTTTTTTTGGCAAAAAGAAAGGTCATTGTGAATTCTTCTCATATGTGTTGGCCCTTTGCCTGGTATTTTGAACTAGGAATTGCTACTCTAGCCTCAACATTTGGTGTCAAACCCCATCAAACCTGGAGGGGACAGGAGTCATTTGAGATTACTGAGTAAGGGCCAGATCTGCTCTTTAGGGAGATCATTTTGACAGCTGAGTGATTATCAAACTGGAACTTCAATAGTCCAAGTAGTGTCAGTGTCAGAAGAAAGGACATGTACATGAGGGGCAGAATTGACAGGATGTGGAAACAGATTGGTTGTGGAGGGGAGGGTGAGACTGAGGAGCTGAGGAGGGTATTTAGGTAGTGAGTCTAGTGACTGGGAGCATGTGATGTCTAATGGCAAAAATAGGAAAGTTAGGGGCAGCTAGGTGGTGCAGGGGGTAAAGCACCAGCCCTGGAGTCAGGAGGACCTGAGTTCATAGCTATCCTCAGACACTTAACACTTCCTAGCTGTGTGACCCTGGGCAAGTCACTTAACCCCAATTGCCTCAGCAAAAAAATTTTAAAATAGGAAAGTTAGGGAGAGAGATTTGCTCTGTTAACAATCATTTACAATTTGCCAGAGATGGTGATGAAAAGCAAATGCAGCTTCTGTCTTCAAGGAACATTGAAAATTTACTTATGGGAAAGAAAATAGTAAATACCTAGGTCTAGATAGGAGATGGAAAGCAGCCTCCAAGGGGAAAGCACTAATAGCTAAGGGCTCTATTACATAAGATAGTATTTGAACTATGGCTTGAAGGAAGCAGGAAAACTTAAGAGGCAGAGATGAGGAAGGAAAGCAAATGGATAACCAGTGCAAATGCACAAAGTTGAAGGATAAATAGTAAGTTTACCAGTGTAGTTGGATATATGGAGGGAAGTAGATATTATGACGGCTAGAAAGGTAGGAAGAACTTTATAAATACCAGAATTTCTATATGTTCCTAGGGAGCCACTGAAATATATTGAGTAGGGAGCTAACATGGGCCAACCTGCACTTTGGAAAAATCCCTTTTATTAGCTAAATGGAGGATGAGAGTGAGGAGATCTTGGAGCAATGAGACCAATTGTTAGGCTACGATGAACAGGAAAGATGATGACTTATACTAGGGTACTGGCCATGTGAGTTGAAAAAAGAGAATACATGAAATGTAGTGAAGGTAGGAAGGATAAAATTTGACAAATGACTGAAGAAGAAGGTGATTACCAGTGGCCAAGGTTGTGGAGTAGCTGAGAAAGATAATTGAAATACAGTCTTTAAATTTGGCAAATAAGAGAGCATTTGTAACTTTGGAGAGAGGAGTTTTGGTTGAATGTTGGAAGTCAGACTATTTGAAGAGAAGAGGTGGAGAGAAGGTGGAGGCTTTTGTAATGTAGATGGCTTCTGGAAAGAGTTTATGGCTAGTGGGGGTAACAGATATCCTAGTTTTACCCCTGATCTTATTGGGAGTGCATCCAGCTTCTCTCCATTACAAATAATGCTCGTGGTTGGTTTTAGACAGATACTGCTTATTATTGCTCAGTTTATGGCTAATGGGGACAGCAGGATTAAGTGAAAGATTTTCAGGGCTTGGAGGAGCACAGGCAGGGAATGTACACAGAAAGGAAGGAAGGATGGGTGAGACTGAAGACAAGAAAGATATTGGAGGCAATTGTTAAAGGCGATGGGAGGGGATAAGATCAAGGTTGCAAGTACAAGAGTTAACTTTAGGAAGGATCTTCATCTGGGATAGTACAGGAGGAGGAGATGTGGGGGGAATGTGATGTGAGGAGAGAAGGGGAAGCTTTTGGTAAATGGGTTCCATCTTTTTTTTTTTTTTTTTTTTTTTTTTTTTTTTGCTGGAGTCAGGAAAACCTGAATTCAAATTTGGCCTCAGACACAAGCTATGTGACCTTAGAGACAAGACATTTTGCCTCAATTTCTTTATTTGTAAAAGGAACTAGAGAAAGACAACTATTCCAGTATCTTTGCTAAGAAAATCCCACAGGGGGCAGAATGAAAACAGGACATAACTAAAATAACTGAGTAACAATAAAAGATCGGTGATAGAACCAAGGGAAGGCAGGAATATTGAATTGTAAGATCCCCACTGCCACATGTGTATCTTAGCCAGTCTCGTGACTGTAAGCCATATTTGAGGCCCTTCTTCCTACAGATGCCGCGTTTTGGGGAGTTTATCGAGGGAATGATTTGTACCACCTGTACTTATTATACCTGGTGGCTGCTAGGGGGGGCATAGTGCCCAGTGCTGGGCCTGGAATTGGGAAGACTCATGTTCCAAAACTCAAATCTGACCTCAGACAGTTAGTAGCTGTGTGACCCTGGGCAAATGCCATATCACAAAGGGCTGAGGAGAGAATTCTAACAGAAATGGAAGAATACAGACTGCTTTTTCTTGGAGCAGGGCAAACAGGAGGGCTAAAGGATCATTGAGGGCACAGTATGATTTGGTGCAAATGTTTTAAGGATAGGGGACACTTGGCTCTAATTGCAGATAGTAAAGAAACCAACTAGTAGATCAAGAAATTAAAGATGAGAGGAAAAAGTGAGAAGATGTAAATGAGGGGACAGGACCAAGGACAGCCATAGAGAGGTTGGCCTTGGCAAGAAAAGGATCACTTCATTATCAGAGATTGGGGAAAAAAGTGGCAGATGATGTCATGGAACTTTCAGATAAAAAAGGATAGAAGGCTGATTGCCACGTTAGATAAATCTGAGTCAGACCAAATTAACTGAATTCTGTCCAGAGTTCATGGTGAATGGTTTCAAATAATTTAATCTCTGAGCCCTAATGTCTTCTTCTGAAAGGATTTGCATCAACTAGCCTCTACTTAAGATCTCTTCAAGCTTGAAATCTATGGTGCTGTAATCTCAGAATTTCCTTAAAATACCCAATTTGCAAATAACTTAGTTAAGCTCTACAAAAGGACATATGCTGAAGATGTTGTTCAAATTATAATTTTTTCTAAGCAGAATTAATCATTTCTGCTTTTCCAGTTAGAAAAGGCAATGGAGGTTAAATATATCAGAATAAGGGAGATGACTTATAACACATAGCCATCCATTAGGATATAGTTCTCTGCCCCCAAAAACTTCCTGAATGGCAGAGACCTACCCTAAAAAGATAGGTCCTCTTCATTGAAGATGTTTATTCTGCTAACTTAAGGATGTCTTTTAGAAATATTTTCTTAGGGGCTATTTGACTTAAAAGTAATGCAAAAAGAGAAGACAAAATATCTGTGAAGTCAGGGAGAAACTAGACTACAGAGTAAACAATGATAAATAAGCCTATTTCAGGTACAACATACAACAAATGGCTACTGCAGTAATTCAGGTCTGGGTTCTAGTCCCAACTTTGCCATTAAATAGTAATGTGATCTTAGACATATTATTTCACTTTTCCTAATCTTAATTTCCCAATCTATAAAGTGGTTGGATTAGTTGATTTCTAGGGTTTCTTTCACCTTTTAAATTTCTATCACTTCAAAACTTTTCTAATCCCAGGTAAGTAACCTAGGTAAGTAATGGGACCTTTATGGGACCTTTTCTGTTTTTGTTTTATTTTAAAATGTTTTATAGATGACTTTTTCTGTTACACAACTGTTAGTTGCCAAAATTTACTCCTCCTTCCCCCAACATTGATTTGTCTCTCGTTAGCAAATAAATTAAACCAAGCAAAACAATCAACACATAGTCATTTCTGAAAATGTATGCCTCATTTCACCCCTATGATCCTACTTCTTTGCTGAGAGATGACAGCTTTACCATCAGTCTCCTAAAGAATTAACTGGACAATGAAATCTTTAAATATTGTCCTTTACATTATTCTGGTTCTGCTTTAAATTCTATTTATGTCCTTTCATGTAAGTCTTTGAATGGAATTTTTAAAGGAAGGGCCAAATTGTTACAATTTTCGGTTTGGACAGTTTGGACAATCTAAGTCATCTTTAAACTGAATCCTTTATAATTCTGAATCATCAACACATGATGAAATATGCTAGAAATAAGAGATTGTGTCTGAATACAGATTGAACCCATACTCTTAAGAATTTTTATTTGAGATTTTTTGGGGGGGTGGAGGAGAATGTGTTTCCTTTCACAATATGACTTCTATGGAAATGTTTTGTATAACTTCACATGTGCCATCTCAATGGAGAGGGGAAGGAGAAAGGGAAAGAATCTTTAAATCAATGCTTTAAAAACAAAGGTTAAAAAATGCTTTATATGAGGCCTCATCTCCAAAATATACAGAGAATTGACTCTAATTTATAAGAAATCAAAACATTCTCCAATTGATAAATGGTCAAAGGATATGAACAATTGTCAGATGATGAAATTGAAACTACTTCTAGTCATATGAAAGTGTTCCAAATCACTATTGATTAGAGAAATGCAAATTAAGACAACTCTGAGACTTCACTACACACCTGTCAGATTGGCTAAGATGACAGGAACAAATAACGATGAATGTTGGAGGGGCTGTGGGAAAACTGGGACACTGATGCATTGTTGGTGGAGTTGTGAATGGATCCAACCATTCTGGAGAGCAATCTGGAATTATGCCCCAAAAGTTATCAAAATGTGCATACCCTTTGGTCCAGCAGTGCTACTACCGGGCTCATATCCTAAAGAGATATTAAATAAGGGAAAGGGGCCTGTATGTGCCAAAATGTTGTAGCTAGAAACTGGAAGTTGAATGGATGCCCATCAATTGGAGAATGGTTGGGTAAATTATGGCATATGAATGTTATGGAATATTATTGTTCTGTAAGAAATGACCAGCAGGATGAATACAGAGAGGCTTGGAGAGACTTATATCAACTGATGCTGAGTGAAACGAGTAGAACTAGGGGATCATTATACACTTCAACAATAAAAGGATGTATTCTGATTGAAGTGGATATCTTCGACAAAGAGAAAATCCAATTCAGTTCCAATTGATCAATGATGGACAGAATCAGCTACAACCAGAGAAGGAACACTGGGAAATGAGTATAAACTGTTAGCATTTTTTGTTTTTCTTCCCAGGTTATTTTTACCTTCTGAATCCAATTCTTCCTTTGCAACAACAACAACAACAACAAAATTCGGTTCTGCATACATATTGTATCTAGGATATACTAGAACATATTTAATATGTATGCTTGCCATCTAGGGGAGGAGGAGGGGGGAAGGAGGGGAAAATTCGGAACAGAAGTGAGTGCAAGGGATAACGTTGTAAAAAATTACCCATGCATATGTACTGTCAAAAAATGTTATAATTATAAAATTAATTTAAAAAAAAATTAAAATGCTTTATATGTAACAAGGGAAAAAACAAAATTAAATAATCAAAAATTAAGTCCTTTAAAAATGCTTTGTATATAGGGATTTCCATCTTGGGGATTTTGTTGCACAAAAGTTATAACAAATTTTAGAGAAATGTTTACCAAAATTTCTGAAAAAAAAAAAAAAGGCTAAATTTTAAGACTGGAATGCAAATTATAGAAATAAAAATACACAAGCAAAATGAAAAATTTACTGAGGCCAAAAATATAAGATTGTAAAGTATGGGGAAAATATATAGATTGTACTAATGTATATAAAACATCTTCACTTTCTTTGTTACTCTCATGCATATTAACTTTTGGATTATATTACAATTAAATAACTATCTAAAAACCAACCTGAACATGCTAAAAGTGGCAGAGGTCAAAACTAAATGATCTGGAAGACTTAAATATCTATTTGGAGTGCTGCTGAGCAGCACATTACATGTTGCTATTTGCTTAAAAAAATAATGCCCGAAGAAATTGCATTAATATTAAATGATCAAATCCAAGGAGCACAAATAGTTGACATTTTAAAATCTTTTAGCAAAATTATTTCAGATTCTGTCATTATCGCATTAATTTTTTTCCCAAAAGGAAGAGATTTGAAGACTTAGCAGGGGTCTCAGGGATTATTCATACCATCTCCTCTTTTGATATATAAGAACACTGAGTTTGTAACAGTTAAATGGTAGATCACAGACCAGAAGGCAGGTGCTTTTTGAAGTACATCATCCTATCTCTAGTCTAGCAGTATACTCCCACAAAGTGAAATGATGAAAGAGAGTGGAACCCCAGAGAAATGACTTCTGGCCTGGCTGCCAGAGGTGATTCTCTTGCACTGTTATGGTAGAGTGACCAAAGAACCTCTAGTGACAAATCTCTAAATATCAAATGACATTTTCTTTATCAGAATCAGTTACAGTTTATATTTAGATAGGCTTTAAGATTTGTGAAGCATTTTACATACAATATCTCATTTGATCTTGTATCTACTCATTTTTAGTTCCTTATATCAAAAGGCATCTAAAAGGTGTCTAGGTGTTTTTAAACTTTGGTAGAAAGTAAGGGGTAGACAGAAAAAAACTGGTTACCTTAGTTTGAGGATTAACAAGAGACATTTGCAAACCACAAAAGTCTGAGAAACAACAGCATTCCAAATTCAGGTTTTTTTTTTTTTTTTTTTTTTTTTTTTTTAACAAAAGAAACAGATGAGACATACTTGAGACAGAAAGATGTTGATTTTATGGTTTATTGTCACATTAAAAAAGTAATCTTACTGATGAATTAATATTTACTTTTTAATATAAAAGTGCTTATTCTTACAAATCCTTAAGGCTCATTCTGTTACATTACAGTAAGATGTTTTACCATTCCAGAAACTGTGCTACATGGGTTTCGTATGAATTATAGAAACAGCAAAATCTCCAAACAGTAAAACAAGTTGTCCATGGTTCCATTATCTTTGTACATGTGAACTTTTAAAAATTAGACAAAATACACAAAAACCAGAAACAAATCATTAATAGTAGATAGGCTTCCCACCCCTTCTAAACCTTCTGCCATTGGAACATATGCACTTTGCTTTGGGGGTTTTGTTTGTTTGCAACAGGACAAATATAGCTGTGAACAGACATCAAATTTATTTTCTGCCCTTTTATAGAAAGAAGAAAGGAACAAGAAAAAAAAAGGGGGGATTTCATATGCTTAATTAGGCAGATATGAACAACCACCAAATTCAAGACCTATAGGGCCTTGTATTCCAAACTTCTAGGAAGTAGTCCAGGGGGCAAGAACAAGTCCCAAAATGGTTGGACTTGTTTACTGTGTATCCACTTTCATTTCCTTTAGAATGAAGAGTTCGTGAGTTCTAGAAGGAAACAAAAACGTGAACCTCACCAAAGTCACTGGTCTGCATTCATGGCATTAAGTAATCATTTTGCTCATATTACTAAAATACATAGATAAAAGCATATGATTTTGACCATCGTTAGTAATATAACTTCCCATTTTTGATGCATAGTGAAACCATCACACTTATTTCAATTAAAATAGCCATTGTGTAGCAACATAAATTCTGGGCTTTCTCTGTTAGAGGGGCATTAACAAATATCCCCTAAATGAATCTCATGTAACAAAAATAAAATTAAGTTATCAATATAGAATGAACAGACAAAAATGAAAATGGTAACTGACCTAATAAATACAGCACTTCAAATCATTCATCAGTGCTACAATATGTACATTTTTACAGCATAAATTACTGTACAGAATAGTCCCATTAAAAAAAAAATTGTTCAATTCTACAATCACTATAACCAATTCCTGTAAGCAAGGGGCAGGTGAAGGGTCTATAATTTGGTATTGTAGAGACTTAAGTCTGTGTCACTGGAAAAATCTAGTTGAAAATAAGTTGGGCTCCTGAGTTGCCAGAGGCTTCCAGAAAGCCAAGAACGTGAAATGATATATAATGGTCAAGACTTAAATGGAATTTGATGAAACTCACAAGGCCAGAACAAGATCCTTGACATCCTTGTGTTATATTACTACTGCCTTTTCTATGAATAATTACCAGTTATTGGCATAAATACAACTATGGAATTTTAGGTTCCTGCATGAGGTGAGGCAAATTAAAAACAGAATTTCAACAACTTGATCCTATAGATTAACAAATTCAACACCTACCCCTGAAAGTTTCCTGCAACTACTGAGAGTTTCTATAGGAGAAATATTTAACAACACTCTGGTAGAGGAAAAAAGATGCTGCTAGAAATTACTAACAGTTACACTTTATTATGATGGGTTTTAATGCAGCTAGTCCAATTATATTGGAGCCTTTTATTCAAATAGCCACCATTCACACTCCACAGAATTGTGGACAAACCCCAGAAAAGCTTCATTTTGTCTCTGGATTTACTTAAAATTGGGCAGGGTTTTTTGAGGATGACATTCTTTGGCCATTTTGGTAGCCTCAGTGGAGAGAGCTGACAAAGTTACCCCTAGTGGCCCAATGACAGGAAGTACTGATAGCCACAGTTACTGTTTTCTATAGCCAGGGTCTCGAGGGACAAATGGCAACCTAACTGATATGCAGTACCTAAATGACACTCAATATTAGATGAAAATTTCATTTTGTCATTTACATAATCAATTTCCATGATCCAAAATCCTCAATGATAAGCTGCACGTTCCAATTTTCATCCAGATGTTTGGTACTGTGTAAATATACTAAGCATCTGATGGCCTGAACAAATCTAGTATAATGCATTTTCCCCCTTCATCTTGCATTGACGAATGATGGGTCCATAATTAACCTGACCATCTGAAAGGCCCTCTCTTAGTCTACTGGAAATTCTTTTCATCTTGCACCAAGAAGATTTTTCTTCTCCTAAGTTTAGGAGGCCCTGTGTTGGAAGATCTAACTCTACCACAAATCCCTGCAGCAGACTTTGACACATTTTACCCTCAGAAGGAAAAAAAGGTATGAGAGTCCCATAATATTAAAGGCTATATAGGGAGATAGTTCAGAAAAGGTTTACATTACTAAACTAGTGTGAAAATAGCTCCCATTTTTAGACTAGGCTCAGCAGCAACTACTTAAACCCTATTGCAAATATCTGAAGCAAGATTCAGTGATTTATTTTCCTATTCGTAGGGAGGTGGTGGGAAGTAGTAACTTGAGTAAGATTCTTCCTCTTTCCAACAAGATGATCTCAAATTTCACAAGGCCAAACAATGAAAGGTATAGGTCACAGGAGAGTGGAGACTAATTCACCAATCATAAATTACTAGCAACCCTGTTACACCTGGCCAAGAGAGTACATACACTTTTGTTTAATTAGGACTTTGCATATGGCTAGAAACAGGGTAGCAACAAAGTTAACATCTATCTCCTTTACATACTGGCCAGAGGGAAAATGTCCCAGTCTAGGATCTTTATTTTCCTCTCTCCGATATCAAAGGTAGAGATTTTTCTAGATACCCTCCAGTTTCTAGCTTTCTGAATTGAAATTGAGGCTAGGAATCTTTCTTTAAAAAGGTTATCAGTAGGGAATTTTTTTTTTTCAATCTCATGATTCCCACAGGTGTGAATATAGGAGCTTGCAGATGTACTGAGTATTCTTTATGAGTGCTGCTGCCATAGTAACTGCATTAATACCTCTTGAGCACTTGGGATCTCAAAATACACGAACAAATCTTTGATTCTCATGCTGTCTCGGTGAGGTAGGTGAATCTCATTTACCAAGAAAGAAACCGAGGCATGGAGAAGCAGCTTTGCTCAAGGTCATCAACAAGACAGGAGCAGGGATGGGATTAGGGGTCACATTCCCTCTCCTTATGTATTGCAGTTTTGCTTCCTCAAATGCACAATCATGATTTGACTCTGTCCTACTGAAAAGCAAAAATGCTAAATCTTTGACTTTTACAGTATTGCATGGGGGAAAAAGACAAGGAACAATGCAGGTCACATATAAGGACATTTTGGTCTGAATTGACTACTCTAGAAATCTTAAGAGGTTATTAAATATTATGCAAATTGCTGAAGAGTTAATATTTATATTTTACTACACAAATATGTTTGTGTATTTGTGAAGACTTTGGTGATGCTACAGCAGTTTCTCTGACAAAAATGGGGTGTTTATGCATAGGATTATTGCCATCACAACTTATAAGCCATGCCCTGGCTTTGAAGTGATTTGTATATTGCAGGGACAATATGACAGAAGGAATATGGAGAGAATTACTATAAAAGCTAAGTTATCTTTAGCCACAGTGAAGAAAACACAATCCAGGAAGATATTCTCCAGAGGCACATCTCTGGATATAAATATATTTTCCCTTTTCTTTTTAGTTTGCTTAGTTTTGAGTATTCAGGACTACCCACACAATTCCTGGAGAAAACATAAATTCTGCTTTTTGAAAAATTTGGGGAAGAAAATCTAATGGTCAATCATATAAAAATGGAAAGGACCTTAGAGAACATTGTGTCTGACATCCTAATTTTACAAATGAGGAAACCGAGGCACAGAGAAGTTGTGTGTAACTTTTCCAGGGTCACATAGTTGGTAAGGAATAATAAACTAAAAAAGTTTTACATTTTATACCAAGGTCTATAAAATTTCCCAAGTTAAGAACCATTTCTAGAAATAAAAACAATTTTTGCCATATAAAATAAAAAGGCTATTATTTAGTTTTTCAGATCTCATCAATACTTACTGACACTTAAACATTTCAGCTGGGCCCACTGCTCACTAATAATTACTGTCTTGCATTCACTCCTCAGATCAATGCATTTTAAAATTGGCTGTAAGAGGTAAATTGTCAACTTAATACACAGGGATTTAATCCCTTGATTCCCATTAATATGAGTGAGAGCTGTGATGCTAAATCCCTCTGCATCCCATCAATAGTATACACCCCTCCCCCAGTGGACTTAAGGTACCAATTAATTATAAAAAATGAACCATGGTCATATGCAATTAGTTCAAGAGGGTAGTTTTTGTAATTTCCCTTATGTCAAATAAACAAGTGTAGTCTGTCTGAAAGTAGAGTATTTCAGTTTGGATAAAGAGAAAACGAATCAGAAACCTGACTTGATTTCTTTTTCATTAGTCAGAATAATTTGTTAAAATTTATAAAAACTGTCACTTTTTAGAAATGGGCACATGAGAAAATAGGAGAACTGACCCCAAATTTGAAACTCAGTTTTTATTTGTTATTGATTTTCACTTTTCTTTTTATGTTTTGAAAATATCTACTGGTTCCAAGTTGCAGTTAAAATAGAAGTGCTACAAAACAAAAAGTGATTCTTTTGGAAGTTCAGCCCTCACTCAAATTTAACCCAATCTGGGAAAGACCACTGTTCAAAGGATACACTAACTCCAAAGGATGCTTCCTCATTGGAAGATCTCTACTGCAGGGAATGCAAAATATTCTCTCCCTTCTCTTTTAGAGAATGACCCAATCCTTCATGGTCAGTGCACCAAGGGCTCTGCTGCAGAGATTAACTGAACCAATGTGATTAGTTGAATGTAACCTCTGAAAGTTACCCATTGATACTTTTTGGCCAAATATTTGTGAATAGCTCAAAGAAGTATGGCAGGATGAAAATCAAAAGGGCTTGAAATAACTTCATCAAAATGGACAAAGGTACAAAGAGAGGTTTCTGAAGAAAGACTTAGAGTGTAATTTTTTTTAAAGGGGATTCTTTTTCCTACCCAGGAAGACATAGCATGCTAAGCCACCATTCTAATACCTACATTTCTTGAATTAAAATTCATATTGAGGATTTTTTTATTTTTAAAGGCTAGCAAATGTTATATAATGGTGCCAGGAATTGGACAATAGCACCCTATTAATTAAGTCATTTGCTCCTTCGGCTAACGATGAACCCAGACACCTCATTTCAGCACTAACACAAGATAATTAGCTAAAAGTACTTCGGGGATAAATCTATGTCAGACTCAAAAATACATGTGTTTTCGAGGCATTTTGTTTCTTTTGGACAGTTCCCTGGTGATTTAGGCATGTATGTGTGTATATACATGTGTGCATATGTCTAGATGGACTGTAAGAGGCTTGGAGGGGCAGCATAAAGAAGGAACAGTAGAATTCATGAAGAGAATATATATCTTTGCATCAAGAATTAGGCTTACAATGTTAATTATCTAGTGGATATTCAATAAAAATATGCATAAAAAGGATGCTTCATGAATGAAAGATATTAATTTGAAAAACATTTCAATTTTGAATTTTTCTTATAAAAAATTTTTGGAGTTCAGTTGATATTTTTTACTTACAATTCAACTTCTCCCATTTTACAGCATAAATCACTTAATGTAACATCTGCAACCTCAGAAAGGTAGACATGTTTATAAATTCCAATTTCATGAGAATTAAAAAAAACAGATAAATCACAAGAATATTCTGTACATGCATTAAGGCTGGTGACTGCTAAAGTCTCTTGGGTATCTAGAAACAGATAAACCACAATGTTAACTGGGTGTGCAGAGTGTCTACTTCCTTAGGAAAAAAAAATTCTGCTTCTTTTGTGTAATATAGATTTTTTTTTTTAACAGTAGCTCTTGGAAAAACTGTGAAAACTGTGGAAAAATGTTATTTAAAAATATACATTATACATGTGTATATATACTTCATATATATTATACATAAATACTACTGCACAGTTTCAAAGATGTGATTTGAGTAATGATTAGCTGCACTAATTAGTTTTGTAACAATTACTGCACTTCCAAGGTGAAATGAACATCCAGTGACATGTACTCAATATTTAGGCACTAGTAATATCCTTCAGGGTGACTATATTTTCATGGTTTAACTGTATTGTATACATATATTTAAATGTATTCATTTATACAAACTGTAATTATGTATGGAGTGCCAGAGATGTACATATCATGATGCAATGCATATATAATTGTTATAAATATAATTGATTTTTAGTGCAGAAAGTTTCCTTGTATTGCATTTCATGTGCTTAAATGTGGTAAACAATTTGAAAGCACTTCAACTTATTTCTATTCCATCTCTTTTATTTTGTGGGATTGAATTCCTATCTATAATATTAAGAAGTATGTCTTTTAACCAAATCTCTCTCTCTCTTTGCATAATTCTTTATAAGTCTGACTTGTGAAGTCATATCTAATCAAAATATTTCACAAGGAATGTATAACAAATGCCAGATTTTGGCTTGAGATATATTTGGATTACTTCCATTTGAAGATAATTCTGTCATTGTGATTAAGGACAAACTCCTATTAAAGTCACAGAAGGCTTGACCCTCAATCAAGCCCATATTTGGTTCCTGAGAACAGAATTTGTCTCCAAAATTAAAAAGAGGTCAAATGCAAAGATATATAGAAAATTAAAAGAAAGAAAAAAGTTAGAATAGGAATGACTTTCACAAATAGCAATCAAGAGAAGTCCAGTCACTAAAAATTGTCTTTTGTCACAGTTCTGCTTCCAAATGAAACAGATGCTATTGCCTCACCATTCAGGGCAGAAGAAAACAAACACCTGTGATATAATCAGCTACTCTAATCATCAACAAAATGACCCACTGCTAAAAACCTTGTTTGAAATACTGATGGCTGCCAGGTTGCCAACCAAAATGCTGTCAACATAATCAGTCTAAATATATTCCCTCATTTAAGTCAGTTTCATGATTAGACCAGAGGGCTTACAGAAACAAAACAAAAAACAAAAACAAAGTGTACATAACTTAAAAAGACTTAGCAGAGATATTTGTAATGCAAGCTATGCTACAGCATCATAGGAGAGTATTCATTCATCCTGAATTGGAAAGCATCTCTATGGAACACAATCTAAGTGAGAGGTCTAACCTTTCTTCGGAGATTGTAAGGATTTAAATAATGTGTGATTTTAAATTCTATATATGCACCTAAAATTTCCAAAAGAGGATAGAACTGTAAAAATGTGCCAATTACTGCTCAGAGGTACCTATAAAGAATATCTACGTGGCACACAAGGTGAAATGAATATTGAAAAAAATAATACTGTCAACATAACCAAAACATCCTAGGACAAAAGCCCAAGAAAAGTTTGGTAAGGTCTTCACTTACTGAGGCATAAAATTAACTTCAAAATTATCACCAAGATAGCTCTAGTATTCACACAACTTGAAACTAAGGAATTCTGGAGGACTTGTTTTCCAGCTAAATATCAGGCTGAAAAATAAGAAACATGCTACAACCAAAGGAATGAGAACATCAGGACTTAGAGGTCAGCATCTTTTCTAAATTCTTTCTAACTCTACTGCCTTTAAATAGTTTAAGCAACCTAACTATATCACATTCCTTTTTTACAATGGCTTGATGTTATGCATGCGATGGTGACATTGATATAAGTAGGATGCATTATACCTATATAAAACACATACACATGTATAAACACACATATGCATGTACATATGTGTATGTGCATGTGTGTACACACAGAGTTTGGGAATGTTAGGCTTTGGAAAGATATGGCTATTTTTTTATGACCCAGAGGGTTTTTTCCTGGAACATACTTTCTCAACTCCAAAACTCAAATTTAGAAGTGACAAAAATCCGATTAAAGCTATATTTCCAATGAAACTGAAAATAAGAGATGTCAAAAGAGTGAACATAAAAGTTAATAATAAACAGAAATGCACTGATGGCAAAGGGAAATATGCATATGACTTACTACAGAGGATACAAATAGGTATTGATCTGTTGACCCAAACAAAACTGTAGTTTTTGTTGCAGAATTAGTACCATTCCTCAAGCCCTCTCTTCAGTAAAAGGCAGCTTTGTCAACAGTGACTGGAAATGTTTACCAAATCAAGAACTATTAAAGCCTTGCACTAGTACATTATGCAAGAAGAGTGAGAAGATTATATGGAAATATTACATTAAGTGGTTCTTAGCATGATAAGCAGCAAATCCAGATTTTTGGTAAGGAGACAATCTAGGTTTTATCTTGATTTGGCCTACATATGCAAGAAAGCTATCATGGAAAGACTTTTAAAATTTCTGGTAGTTAGATAAAAGACATTGTTTCATATAGATATTATAAAAGAGACAGAGAATTGAAAATATATGTACATGTGTATCAATGTCACATGTGTAAGTGAATTCTGCTTTTCAGTTGCAAAGCCTTGCCACATTTTAAAAATTATCTATTCAGTTCCAAGCCATTGGACTTTTTCTTTTGTTCATTTCAATGCCATTACTATCACTAATTGGGAGAAAAGGAGCAGGAAAAGAAAGGTAATTAGGAAAAAAAAATCTCTTTTGCTTAACTGTTTTTTAAAGGTGATAATAAGGTTGAGTGATAGGTGAAGTGATAATAGAAAAGAATAATAATTAAGGTAACATGAAATCCACTGAAACTTACTGCACAAAAAATAACATACTTAATTCCATTTTTCAATTACTCATCAGCTCACACCAATCTGCAAGTAGGGAGAAGATAGTATATTAAGACTGAAAAAAGAGATCATTAATGTATGTTCTAGGAGTATCTAAATTGGCAGTCAAGCTTTCAATGTGCTTTATTGCACTTGATTAACCCATGAAATTTTGGTTGAATTTTTTAAGAATCCAAGGTATAGTATCGAAATAGAAAGAAATGTGTGTGTGTGTGTGTTTTTATGTGTGCATTTTCTCTAATCAGACACGTCTGGTCACTTCTGCCTATCCTAAGGTTATAGAGACTACAGGAGGAGGAGAAGAATTCTGAAGAGCTGCATATATTTTACAAATATATACAGACAACCTCAAACACACTCACACTTACAAATACACACACACACACTCACACACACCCCCTAGAAAAATATTGTTGTTTGATGCTGAAGAAATATTCACCTTCATTTGGATAAATGCTGTGACTGAGAATTTCGGTAGCACAGTGTCCAGAATAATCGAAAAGTCCATGGGAGATTATTACACAGTCCGGCTAAATGGCACGCAATCACTATGATGAGTGAACACTATTTCGCAGCCAATGTAGTCCTTGCTGGGAGTACTGAACTAGGTGTTCCATACTGCTATGCAGGGTGACAGGCCCCATCAGCAAATCCAGGTCATTAAAGAACTCTAGGGAATAGAAACAATCATTATTAAAAAGGAATCTTGTCACATTTGTGAAGGAAACCACAATAAACAATTTTTTGGGAAAAAAATAATTCTGTCCTATTTATGTTACTAGCACAAATATCAGGAAAAGGAAAAAAGGATGGAAAAATGGAAGAAAATTATATTAACATATCATTAATTATTTAAAATTATAAAATTATTTAAAAGGCATACAAATTATGATACAGGGATCAAACTAAATGATATTTTTCAGCATTCTAATCTCTCAATCTGTGCCTTAATTAGCATTTGACTGTTTTGTGGTTCTTTTGAATATATGGTTTAAGGAAGCAGTAATATTTCTTTGATACTTTTGTGTGACTGGCATTGGTACATATTTCTCAAGGGTACCCATTAAGTTTCTGAGATTGAGGAAAAGGACCTTGGAGGCAGTAGAGTAACCACAGTTGAGCCAGTGGTGGGAGACAGAGAAGAAAGAGAGGGGATTGCCATCACCTTCGTCCCCATGGTTGGGGGGAGATAGCTGGGAGAACTGCCCTGCTTCCCAAACATGGTAGAAATGAGGATGCCAGGCTACTGGGATAGTACTGGAGGGAAGCTGTGAAATTATCCCTATTTTCTTTCATTCTCTTTGCCTCGATGTGCCACTGATGCCACCTTCTGGTATTGGGTATTTCTTTGTGTTTCCTAGTGGATATTTATAGTCTCATTTTTTCAGTTTCTCTTCCCTAACCCAACAAGCCATCTTTGAGATAAGAATAATCATTGAAAATAACAACAGAAACTACTAGGCCCTTATTTTTGGGGAAAAAAGTTCTACTCTTAGAATTAAATGGGATCTGCTTCATCATTTGGTCCAATCCATATCCTTGACAGGTAGTCATTTCCCAACTACTTGACTTCCATTTTTAAGCAATTATTAATTTCTGAGGTATCTCATTTGACTTTTGAACAATTCTAAATTGTCAAGAAGTTTTCCTATTAAGCCAAAATCTGTATATGTATAATATTTATATAGATAGTAATTTGGGAATAAGCAAAATAAGGCTCATAATCTCTCTTCCACAGGCATCTTCAAAAATACAAGTTATATTTTAGCCCCCAGGCTTTGTTTCTCCAGCTTCTTTAATTAATCTTCATATAATGTGGTTTCCACTTTCCAAACTTTCTACTTTGAACTTACTCTAGTTTCTAAATGACTTTCCTAAAATATAGAACTTAACAGCTGACAAATATCAGAAAGTAATGACCTATAATCTTCCTTCTTCTATTCACCTCTAGCTTTTTTTTTTTTAGCTAGCAAAGTCAAACTTGATGCTGTAACATTTAAATAAAAATACAAATATGAGTAAGGCAAAGATAGACATAAAGGCAAATAGGGTAAATAAGCAGGAAAAAAACAGTGATGTCATGATTTTTGACTCCGATAGACCAGTTTTCACCCATCATTTCCTTATGTCCCTTAAGCAGGGTACCTAGGTTTGGTCTGAAGTTCAGAAGCCCTGAAGGTTAACTCCTTAAATAAATACTTAATAGCTGTGTTACCTTAGACAAATTACTTTAGCCTCCTCTACACCTCAGTTTCCTCATCTGTAAAATGAAGATAATAGCACCTTTCAGCAGAAGGATGAACTAAGGATTAAATAAGATGACAGGGACAGTCCTTTGAAAACCTTAAAGTGACACACAAATGTTACATACTGTTGTTCCAAGACATGATTCTTGTTGATTATTGTTGGATCTTCCACAAAGTACCCAATGCAAGTAAGAGATTAGAGCTCCCTCATAGGGGGGAAAAAAAGGATGAAGTCTAAAGTACAAGTCAAAGATCAGGATGAGTCAAATCTAAAAGATGACTTGGAATGGGAAAGCCAGGAATTGGAGTGGGGATCTAAAGCAAGGTAGTCTCCAGAGATGCAGCAGCGTATCAGCGAAAGTGTAAAGGCTACCTTTTGCTTTTTAATATCTCTGAACTTCCTTAATTGGGATGATATTTCCTGCCTTTTCCTTTTTATTAAGCTAGGCCAGATGTTGGCATTCCTCTTCCATTTCCTAATACCCCTACATCTGTGAAGCAGTAGGAAAGACATCAGTGTTACTCTGTCAACATCTCCCCGGCCTGGGAGACCATGGAATGGTGGGATAGTGTTGATGGAAGCCCCTTTGTTTATAAGTCATTATTATTATGAAGTCTATTATGCCCAGCATCTGACTTCCTCTGGTAATTATTAAAGACAGGAACTGTAATGTGTGTGTTGAAGTTCCAGAGAAACTTGAAGATGTAAATCAAAAAGTTGCAAAAATGGGTGTTTGTGAATGAAAAAAGGAACGAATGGACCAAATTATTGTTCCAAAAAAAAGTCAGTGGTGAGAAATAGAGCTATGTAGTTATTCTAATGAAAAGGGACATTACCATCCAAGATGCTGTTCACAGCTTTTATCCATGTCAGATTAAGGGATGGTGTTACGGACAGGTCAATCTTTAACTGGGGGGTACACAAGAGTGCGACCTAGAATTGACATGGAGAGGTGAGAGGAAAGGTTGTGGAACCAGACAATTTCAGGAACAAGTTGGCTGCCCCAGCCGTAATGGGATGTTCACTATGAGGGAGATTTCAGGCTTTGTTGGCCAAAGAGTCTACTACTAACAAAATGGGACTGTATTCCTTTGGGGGCGCAAATCTAAAATAAAATCCAGTGTTACTGTCATGCAGATATAGAAGAGAGTTAACAGGGTTCACACAAAACCTACCAATCCTGCCTTCTTCCCTGCTAATTCCTTCCATTAAAGTCATTGGTTGGAGTACATATTTCACAAGACTAGATATGCCTGAAGATGTTTCATCAGAATCAAATGGATCATTTGGTGACTGTGTATAAAATATAGAACAAGGCCTTGCAGTGTAGTGATGAGCCACTGTGGCAAAAGTGGAATTCTGATTATTGAAAAGGATACAAGTATGACCAGAAATATAATACACCTGAGACTGGCCTTTCTTCAATTGTAGGTGTTAAGCTGGCTTGGAAAATGAACATTTAGGACAGAATATAAGCATCTAGCCCCCTGATATTAATGCTTTCCAATAGAATTAAAAGACTATTTGATATACTTGTACCCAAATTCTGTTTTCTGTAAAAGCATGTTGGCCTGCATTTTCCAATGGTCAAAAACAGAAGTGATGGTGAAAATGAATTAGCTGAAAAGTGTTCAATGGATTCAATATTGACTGAACTGACTAATAAGCATTCAAAAGATGTTTTATATCCTCATGGTGGCATTGGGATAATGGGATAATAAAATGTCCTCAAGGTGATGCTTCACTATTAACCGTGAAGTGCTCCTTCCACACTTAAAACAGTTAGTCTTTACCCGTGAAACTGGCAGGGATCACAGAATTGGGGTGCAGAAGGCAAAGAGGTCAATGAATGAGTAATTCTCCCAGTGATATTAGGACATAAGATCATATGGCTCAGATGCCTCAAACTTTTCAAGACTTTGTTACATATCCACTAACCTAGTCCACTAGTCATGGGGTACACTTCAGCCAGCTTTGGAGAGGTACAAGGGTATTATTGGTGCCAGTTTTGAACCCTAGCCAGTTGTTAAATTTTCAGTGTTCATATTTATAACTCAGAAACCAACAAATAGTTAGAAATCCTGGGTTGATTTGTAAACTGTCAAGATTTAAGAAAATGATTGATAAAATCACTTGGTCTGGGGTGAAACCTCTTCCCTCCCTCCCCCCACCCAATCTAATAAATAAAATACAGGGTCCAAAGCATCAGTATAAATTCAAGACAAGGACAAGCTATAACAAGTTCCTGGAAATGCCAATTCTAGAAGGTGAGATGGAAGCAGGAAGGCAGGGCCAGGAACTGGATTTTCAAGTTAAGATAGTTAATATGAAGATCAGGAAACAGTTCCACAAGTAGCAGTGAAATGATTATCTGATATAAAACACTTCCTCTGAATTTTGTCATTGAAGTGGTGAGGATTCCCTGTTCTTATGCCTTGCATATGCTGGGTATATACAATAGCTCAGGCATCAGGACCTCTCCTTTCTCTGCTGCAACCATAAAGCTATGGGAATAATCACCTCCCTGGATAATGATAGAATGCCATTTAGGGGCTGACTTTTCTCCTTTGCTGCAGAATAACCTTGTCATTTCTGAATTGATTTTCTTTACTCAGTGCTTGAGCAAGTGAGATTCTTGGCCACATTTATTTTATTTTTACATTTTAGCAGGCTCTTAGTGGGGCTGTGCAGTAAAATGGGGGAAATGGAGGCTGGAATTAGGTTACAGCCAGAATAGAATGTCCCTTTAATCTGAAGTCAAAGAATTTTGCCCAATGATACTGAGCAACCTTGGGATTAAAAAAAAAAAAAAAAAAAAAGCATGCGTGTATGTGAGCACACACAGACTATATAATCTTTGAGTCTAACTATAGATCTGACATTCATTATGTCAAATATCATAAATATTCTATTTTCTCTGTAAGGACGTGAAAGCAATTTACTGACATTTCTTGAATTTTCCATCACATCTCTGTGAGACAGGTATGCAGAAAATATCAGATTATATTATCTGTCATAGTGAGTCAGTGTGTAGTAGAATTCTCTGAGTACAGGCCCTATTGACAATATAACAACAACATTAATGGCAACAACAATAACTCACAAAAATAGCACTTACATTGCTTTAGGATTTTTTGCAATGCACTTCACAAAAACAAACATTACCTCACTTTATTTTATTATCACATGTTGTCCATGTGATTATTTGTTCAGAGATTAGATATAGCTTCACTACCCTGGGAGAAAGATGCTATCATTAAACAATGGAGTTATAGACCTATTAAGTGACTAGGTCTGGATTTCAAGTCAGCTCTTCCTTAATCCAGGTCCAGAGCTCTCTCCATTATACCCACCTGGCCACCAACATCATCAGAGTACTCTGCTGTTTCTTCTTAGTCCTACCATAGAAAGCACTATTTATTGGTGGCATACTGGTCATCTATGTACAATTTTGGCTTGTTTTAAGAGGGACACAAATAAACTAGAGTGTTTGCAGTCAAGGGACTAGGTTACCCAAAGGCTCTAGAACCCACAACATTTGAGGTGTCATTGAAGGAGCAGGAGATACTAAACCTAGAGAAAAGAAGATACAGAGGAGGCTATGATTGTTTTCAAATATTTAAAGAGGTGCTGTCCATGTGATTATTTGTTCAGAGATTACATATAGCTTCACCAAAGCACAGCTCCAGAGGGCATAACTAGAAACAATGGAAGATTTTTTTGGTCCAGTATATAGGACTAACAATTAGAACTATACAAGCATAGAATGGACTTACTGCAGAAGCTACTGATCTTCCCACCATTGGAAATGCTTAAATGGAGACTGTGTCCATTTTGGGGGAACTGCTTTAGGTAAGAAAATCTCTCGATTCTTTTCAATGCTAAAATTCTACGATTTCCTCAAATCTAGCTTCAATTTTATTTTCTATTGTTACCTTACATGAATCCCTTCTCTAGGCAGGGACAACGGTGACTCACTATTTTTCAAGACTTTTAAAAAGGATTTTCAATTCCTTATCTTATGCCACACAGTTTTCCTCATTTGTAAGGACTTACCAGGCTCTTATTTACTGATTCTTTAAGGCCTAGCTCAAATTCCAACTCCTTTAATGAAGTCAAAGCTACATATTAACTGGCAGTTCTCTTCTGAATTCACATAGAACTTATGGTCTGGGATATTATTCAACTGTTATATGTTTGCTTATATTGTCTTCCCTTTAAGTCTGTCAGCACTGGTGTCAGAGATGTATACTTCTTTGTATGGCCCACCAAAAACTATGTACAGTATACAGTATCATACTAGATATACAATAAATCTGATTGAGAAAAACAATGCTAATCAAGAGGTGAAATCTTCTAACAGGAACTTTCCACTGGTAATATGGTATGATAGATAGCATTCTGAAGACCTGCATTTGAGTCCTGGCTCTAATATTTACGATCTATTGTCAAGTCACTTAGAATTTCTGAACCTAAGCTTTTTCATTTGTAAAATGGGGATAATACTTATTGCTTACTTAAGGATTACTGTAAGCAAATCCCTTGGAAAATATGCCATACAGACACATGAGTTATTATGTCCAGGAACTTATGACAGTGAGTGTATTAATGCTTAGGTGCATAATAATAATAGGTGGTACTGCCATAGAGTTATAGTGTGACACTTAAATAGCACTTTAAGATCTCCAAAGTACTTCTCTTATATAACATTTTGGGCATTATTAGGCTCACTTTATAGATGAGAAAACTGAAGCAGCACAGGGACAAAGAGATTTTTACCAAGGGCACATGATAGTCTGAGACTATAGCTGGGTCTTGGCTTCCATTGCTGCTTCTAATGCTAGGAAATGGGGGTGGGGTGGGGGAAGAGTGAGGTGTGGAGGTACTGGGACTCAAACCCTTATCTTGTGACCACCATGCTTGCATTCTTCATGATAACACTGTGAAAACGGGACCTTCTATCACACCAAGGGATCACTCGGCTCCTCTGGATTCTTGCTGGCGGACCAGGTATTGTGTTTCTGTTTTTACAGTGCATACCTCTGTTCTCCTTGGCAAGGTTGTCAGCCATCTCCCAGTAGTCATAGCTGTGCAGAATGCTGTTGGTGATGCTGACGTGGTTGGCTGCCATCTGATGGATCCGATGTGGAATGCTAATTATGGATGATGGTGAAGGGGTGCTAGTGCTAGAGAGACTCCCCTGAGATCCCACTGAGCTGACTGGAGAAGGGCTGGGAGACATGGGGGATGGAGTTCCCGTGCTCCTGTACAGGAAAAGATTGAAAAGTAAAACATTAAAGAGAGGTAAGTGTGGGGTAGGATATATAAGACAATACTTGAATGCACTTGCATGTTAACAAGCAGTTTCATAAGGTCATGAACAATTAATTTCAGTAATGTCAACTTACTTTCCACTGGCACCCCATGGAGATGGGGCCTGGGCAGCTTTAGATGAATTCTGTGGAGGGAAGTAGACTTATTGAGGGTTCAATTTTCTTGAGAGAGAAACAGCAAACATATTCATTGCAAACTTAGAAAGTAACATATAAATCAAAATTAAAGATAGAATTTAAAAAATTATAAAAATAAAGAATATGTTTTATATTCACTCTGGAAGCACATAATTCAACATGCTTCCTTAAAAGGGCAATTACTTTTTTTTTTTTTAAATATGGTAAGATCATATTACACAAGCCAAACACTTATATTCAGAAACTGAAAAGGAGTTTTGTGTTTACTAGTAAAAGATAGACAAAATAATACATGGTGCTGTTTATTAAGAAAATAAAACCATTTTCATAAGGGGAAAAGAGCTCCTAATACTTGAGCCACTATTATTTTTCTTTTCTAGAATCAAAAATGACACTTTTCTTAAACACTGATGGATATATCAGCGTTGTTTTCCTCTCCTAGTTGTTAAAATTTAGTCATTTAATGAGTATTTAAAAGAATACTTTGGTTGCAATAAACATGAGCAGAAGAATTTATGTACCTGAACTAGAAGAAGGGAGGATGGTAAGCAGGAAAAAAATTTTTAATTCTTCCTAGCTACCATGGACAGAAAGATCATCTTTCAGAGTTGGCTTTGCATTGGGAAATTGAATTGATTTTCACCATACCTTCATTTTTTACCCAAAGGTTTTATAATTATCGAATTACAGTCAATGTTTCAATAATTTCTGATTGTAAATATCTTCTCTGCATTATAAATTTCCAAAGGAGAAGAATCATGTCCTAAGGTCAACATGGTACCTGTTTTATACTTATTCTTAGAGAGAGTGGAGACAATGCACAAATAAAGAGGCAACCTATCATCATTACATCACGGAAATTTCCCAATCCATTCTTCATTCATTATACCCAATGCTTACATTTAACTATAAAAAGCCAACATCTTCTCTTTATATGATTACTCTTCAGAATTTCCTCTTAGGTATCAAAGTTCAAAACATTTGCCACATTTCTGACTTTGACCCTATCTTCCTAAAGTCAAAAATAAGGCCACAACAATACTGTGTGTAAGTTCTAGTACCCTTCTCATTTGAGACATCATTTAGTTGACTATGGCTCAGAACACGAAATCTATTTTGGACAGACTGACAACAGTCAGAATGAATATTCCTCCTCTCCCTCCCCACTAGTGGTTCATGTGGGCTCTAACATATGCATGACAAAATTACCCACTGAGGCTAGAAAACAGATTTAGGTGGCCACTGACTCCAACTTCCAGAGAGGTGCGTGCTGATTGATGAGTCCCTGGCTGGGCCTGTCACATATATCTTGGGGAGCACCTCCACACCAGCTACCTTCCTTCCCCAAGGTTGACACTGTCCTAAAGGGTCCTCATTGACTGGAGGGTCTTCTCTGAGAAAGATTAGGAGGGAGAATACTTCATTTTCTTCTTCTCATAGGAGATTTAAAAGAGTTAATGAGTTAATAGGGGTCTCTGATAGGAATGATACCAGATGAAGGAACTGCTGCTATGAAAGGTCATCGCCTCATAGCTTTGGGGCCTTATAGCTCATTTAGACCAAATTTCTCATTTGAAAGGGAATTGCAGCAAAGGACTAAAACGACTTGCACAAGCTCACATAGGTAAAAAACAGCAAAGCATTATAAAAGGTGAAAGAGGTCCCTGGATTAGCTATAAGGAATGATGTTTTGCAGGATGGTTAAATATTGGAACAGGTTGTTGAGTGATTAGGTGTATAATCTTTCTCTTGTGGGTTTAAGGAATACTACTGGTTATCAGGGGAAGGAAAGGAGAGGCATAGACCATTCTAAAATAAGGATACACATTAAATGACTTCTCTAAGGTCTCTTCCATCCTAAAACTTTGGGATTGGATCATAAGCTGGTTTCATATATACACTCAGGAAATACACTGTCATCTGCCTGAAAGCAATGGATTCTTTCTGTCTAATCACATTTACTTTCACCAGGATCTTTAAATGATATACAGTATATTCTATTATCATGTCAAATTACAAGCAATCTACAAAGCAAGATAATACCTTGAAATAGTCAATAAGTGCTTTTGAATACTTTACAGCATGGTCTCTTTTGAGTCGAAACATTCGCCAATACAGGAGAGCCAAACAGCGATAACTGTATTACAAAAAAAGAGAAAATCAGTCTTAAGAGTAGCTATAAATCCCAGACAAAACTAGAAAAATATCTTCAAACATTTCAGTTGTTTCATGGCATTTACTAGTTATAGATTGAGGTTTTGAAGTACGAAGTCAAATCTACCAAAAAAACAAACAAACAAACAAACAAACAAAACCTAAGTTCAAAAAGACCTACACTTACTAAGTGATTGCTCAATAGAATAAAATAATCTACTGAAATCAAATAAATTAATCAGTTTCACAATCTTTTTTTAGAGAGTGTGAATAACGGGGCTTTCTATTACCTGTTTCTCCTTTACACCACTAGAGGGTAGTATCTCCCTGTAAAAAGTGAGTTGAAGAACAGGGCAAGAGAAGCAAATTCCTGGATACTAAGCAGTGTAAGGAAATTGCTATGTCCCCATTTCTCACTCTAACAGGCTCAGGTGCTTAGCTGACTTTGAATCTGCTCTGCTGAAAACAAAAATCGTTCTTCCATTTTTTCTTTCCTCATTTTATAATTAATCTAGTATTTTTAGGAGTAGTTTACATAAACTTAGAAAAGAATATAGTCTTTTTCTAAAACTATCTCCCACTATCTAGTTTACTATTTTTATATTTTTTATAAATCAAGTGGCTCTAGCATTAACTGGGCCACAAAATATGGCACAATCACCTATTGTACAGTTTTATGGGTAAATCTGCATGATCAGATTCACAATTCAGAAATATCTTCTTGAAGGATCATAGTAGAGATCTCCCAGTCCATAAGGAGTTGCTGATCTTTTTATTTTATCTTTTTATTTTTATCACAAATTGTATGTACATAGAAGCTATCTGCCAATGGAATTACTTTGAAGTTTATAAAAAGTATGGAATAATTTTTCCTAAAAGATTTAGGAATGTGAGGTGCCCTGTGAAGTCTGGATGGAGTAGAATTACTGTTACCTCATTATCACTGTTATTAATAGAAGTCATATTTGTGCATATGTAGATAAGTCCCTACACAGGATTGTATGATTTTATTACTATTGCTAATAGCAGGCATTTGAGTGGGATGTGATAGGATCACAGGATTTATCATTATCATCATTATTAGTTATTGTATTAATGCAATGATTATACACTACATAAAAACACAGGACTTTATAGAGCTGGAAATAAACCTTAGAGATCAATCAATTCAACTCCTTTAACTTACAAATGAGGAAAGTAAGGCTCCAAGGGATGAATATTAGTAAATGTTTTTAAAATAAATTATTTTACTATCAAAATGTGATAAACCTAAACAGAAGAAATCATTGAAGACAAGACAAATATATTTTATTATACAACAATAAAAAAGATTTCAAACAAAAAATGTTATTAAAATTAATTTAAAATATGTAAGTTGGGAAAATATGTGCAGTAAATATTGCAGAAAAAGATCTAGAAAAAGAATTTGTAAAAAATGGACCCATAGCGAAGCGAATGTAAATTGTTAGCACTACTGTCTATCTACCCAGGTTACTTATACTTTCAGAAGCTAATAATTAATGTGCAACAAGAAAATGGTATTTATACACATATATTGTATCTAGGTTATATTGTAACACATGTAAAATGTATGGGATTACCTGCCATCGTGGGGAGGGAGTGGAGGGAGGGAGGGGATAATTTGGAAAAATGAATAAAAAAAAAAAAATGGACCCATAGCTCTACAGGCATTAACATAGTCCAATCGAACACTGGTCAAAGGATACAAGTCAAAACAATTTATGAAGAAGGAATTACAAAATGCTAACCACAAGGAAAAAAAACCGTTCAGATTTCTTAATAATCAGAAAAATGGTACTTTGTATTATTTTATAAAACCGTAAAAAACAAAAAATAAAAAACAAAACAAAACAAAAACCAAAGCTGGCAGAGGTATGGGGAAATAGCAATCTAAAAGAGGTGTTAGGGCTGTAGACTGGCACAAATATTTTGGCAAATGGCACTATGCAATGAGTCACAAAATTGAGCATAACATAATTTATTAATTGTATTGCTGTATCTTTTATCCTAAAAACATCATAAGGAAGACCTATAATATTCACATACACCCTATTAAAACAGGAAAAAAACAACAACCTGGAAAATGGCTGTATAAATTATATTACATTAATTTTTTTGTTCCATAAAGTCTTAGTCTGCCACTTTGTTGCAGTGAGCAGGAGAGCCTGAGTTTCTGAAGACTATGCCAGAAGAGCAAAAACTCTGGCAAGTTTTACCAAGCTGGAAAAGTTTTTGGTATAGTCTTGGTACCAGACTAAATCTGCATTACAAGGACAAGCCTAAGGACAGAGAAGCCCACCATGCTAGACTAGCCACTTGGCAATTAATTTTTTGCCCATGCAACAATGAAAAATACAAAAAGGTCCTTCTGACAACTCTAGTGATGGTGGTGGCAGAATGGCAGAAAAAGGACAGAGGATGCTAAGAATCACCAGAGATACAGACCACTATTAGGTTAGCTGATACTACACTAAATATAAGCTCTGTCCAGTGACCAACAAGTAGAAATACTATTGAAGAAAATGAATCCCATCAGACTTGATATTCTCACTATAAATAAAACCAATAGACAATTCAACTAAATGGAAAAATGGTTCACAGATTTCTTTTGTAAAGGCAAATAATGAAGTTGGTGGAATTGGTTTTACTGTGCATTAAAAAAAAAAACAAGAAACATTATTTCATGGGACATTTGATCATGGGAAATTTGAACTATAAATAGTAGTAAAAAGATTACCATGAAAATAACTGAAGATTATTGTCAACATATGTTATAAAAAATGAATTAATATTGAAAATCTCTGTAACATTTAATGACACCTTCTAAACTTTAAATCAATATACACTTTAACATGCAGAAATAGATGTGGGGCAAAATAACAAACAAAAAAAAAAGGTAATAAGATGTAGTTCAGGAATAAGTAAAGAGAGAAGACAAAGGCTTATAGATTATAAAGAAGTCTTTTCAGACATAAGAATGGTGATTAGGAAGGTACCGAACATGGAGAGAAACAAATATTATTATTATTAAAAAACTGTATGTATTTTTAACAGATAGGAAATGACTGGCTAATGTATATAGGAGGTTTTTTTTTTTTTCTGAATTAGTGGGTTTATGGGCAGCTAGATTTCTTATTTATTAGTATCAAATTGGATTTGATGCTGCAAATATCAAATTGGAAGAAAGTATTTAAAAAAAAACGAGAAGATCTGGGATACAAATGAGGCAACTTCAATGTGAACTATTCAAATTAAGTTACTGATGCCAAGAAAGAAGAACTAGATAAAATAATAGACATCAACATTTTTTCTACTGAAATTTAAATAATGTAAATCAAGTGCTACAATAAGGAGGTCAAAATAATGTATGTCACCCAGGAAACAATTGATTTTGCCAGGTAGAGAGATAGAGAAATGAACTGATACAGAATATAAACTTATTTGTAAGAACTCTAAGAATGACCTAATTCAAGAGGATGGATAATGAAGCACAGCATTCATCTGATAGGAGAGGGACTCAAGACTCAGAATAAAACCTACATTTTTTGGGACATTGGCTAATATGGGAAAAGAAAATAGAAAATTTGGCAATGGACCCAAGGAAGCCAAATTGTCTTTATACCTTAAAGGATGAAACTGAAAGGAGCAATAAATGTATGAAAAACTGAAAATATCTGTAAAGATTTTTTTAATAACAAACCATTTCCTTTATTAATGAGAGAGGAGTCACCACATTGTTCTCAAAGTGCTATATGTGAGCAAGTAGAAATGGCATTAAAGAACACAGATGGGAAGAATAGTTGGATTAGATTAAGTATACAAACAAGTTCTGTGAGGTATGCAATTTAATTTTAAGGATACTGAGGAATCACTTCCAAAGTTATCAAGAAGGGAAGATAAAGTTTGCAAAAGAACTTGGACTTTACATAAAAAGGTGACCTGGATAGAGGACTAAATTTCAAGTCACATATACAGGCCATGTGACATAACATGAGCAAGTCACATAACATCTGAATGTCTCTGGCAACATTAAAACTATACACTTCAGAGAAAGTATTGATCTGTATCATTGGAGAAAGTTCCCTTTACCAGTGAAATCAGAGTCCAGTCCAAAAATAAAACAAAAGTGATCAAGAAAAATATCAATAATGCCTAAGATGCCAGCTTTCTGATATCTATATGACCTTTATGAGAATAGAATAATTACATATATTTAGCTATGCTTAATGAAGGTTTGATAAGGGAATAATCAGAATTTTGCAAATGATATTCTATGAAAGATCTTATTTTCACCAGTCCCATAAGACTGAAAGATGTGCATAATACACCTTATTGTTTATTGACTTCAAAATTTTGTTTCAGTAGATCAAAATGTCCATTTTCAAGGCTCTCTCTGTCTTCTATGCACACTATCAAGATCATATGGGATTCCTTAAAAGATACAATAAAATTGGAATCAAGAAACAAGGAAATATGCTTCTGTTTGCTATTGTTATAACACACATCCTGTGTTTATATAGAGGCGGGATTTCTCATAGATTAATCAATTATTTACCAGATACTGTGCTTGTCACTAGAAATATAAGTACAAAAAAAGAAAACTATCATTATTTGAAAGGAGTTTTCATTCTAAGATGGTGAGGTCTTCTATGTGTGCCTATTTGTGAGTGGCATATTTAAATTTGAGTTTTGCTTATTTATCCACATGAATATTCAATTAAATGAAAAATGATATAGACATAAAAAAATCAAGGGAATGAACAATGTTTATGAAATATTTAGATGGACAATTCATAAATCTGATCTTTTGATATGTATAATTTGGACAGACAGTGAATGGCTAATGTTCTGAGCCCAGAGACAAAAAGGAGAAGAGTTGTCCTGACTTTGGGAAATAACATGATATTTTTAATCCCTCAGATTTCTCTCTGAAACAATAACATATATTTTTTAGATACTGGTATTATTTTGATGATGGCTCTTGGTCATAGAATGCCAGCTTTTTAATAATTAAAGTTGTGGCATCCCCAAAAGGCAATGGAGAGGTGACAGGCATCAATTATTACCAATGAGTAACTGTATAAGAGAACAGTGTAAAAGATGTCAGAAATGTGAGACGACAAAAGTTGGTGGCGGCTGGTCACATAGGAATAAATGTGAATAAGGATAAGGGATAGATGATGCATGTGATTTGCTTTACTGTTATGTACCTGAAACCAGGGGACCTAGAGAAAGATCCTCTGAGAAGACCACTTATGGAAGATGAAGAAAAGAGGCAGGAGGAGGGATGGAGTACTCATATCATTGAGATCAAATATCTATTGAACTTTCAAGAATAAATATGTGTATATACATGTATGTATGTGTGTGTGTATATATGTATATATAAAGATATAGAGAAAAAGAGAGTGAGAGACAGAGAGAGAGAGGGGGGTAGAGAGAGAAGGGAGGGAGAGAACAAATATGCACATGAGAGCTTGAATAGGTTAGACTAGGGGAACCTCTGGGTTCCTTCCAGCCCTGTATTTATGATCTGCTATGAATTTAAAGGAATATCATAAAAAGTATAAAGCACATAAGGAGAAACTTAAATAAGATAATATAATATTAAATGAGCAGAACCAGGCTTGTATATGCTCTGGGTATTATAAATTCATGTGGAAGGTGCTTTCTATCAAGGAGGAAGGAAAACAAATTAAAGGTGACAACTTTAGCTAAGACAGACATGGGACACAAACAAGAACATTTTCTTTGCTAATTCTTTTGCTCTGTCTTATTGAAGGCTAAAAGTTTTCTCTAAGATTTCCTCCCTCTTGTTTTAAATGTTTTGTTTTTTGTCCTTTTAATAAATGTTATTAATCTTTTCAAACTATTTTTTTGCACTTATAATACAGTAAAAATAATGCAATGAATCTGATTTTAAATTTGGTGAACTTTAATTTGAAGCATTATCTTGGTTCTGCGCTAAATTAATCCTACATGTAAAACAACAGATGAGTTATTATAATTGCACCTAAAATGTTAAACACAAAAGAAATTATATGGACATTGGCACAGTTAGTATATAAGTCATTAAAAATCCAGACCCATCAAATGCTGAAAAACTAATAACCTTAATGAACTAGACCTTACCTGTCAACTACCAACCATTATGAATTGCTCAAGCACACCTGTAGAATTCTAGCCATTCATAAGTCATTCAAGGGTTTCAGCTGAATGACTTCTAGGAATCCCCTAGCGTCCAAAGCAAGATCTACTTTCCTGAGGTCATGAGAGATGACAGAAAGCACCTCCCATTTGTATTTATAATACCTAGTTTAAAAGAAAACCACTGACAGGGCTAAAGATGTCAAATGATGATATACCTACCATAATGCAGCTAATTGTTTGTCCTCTGGAGTGGCATTTGGGCCTGAGTGAGTTTTTAGTCTCATAGCATACCTTCAAAAAAAAAAAAAAAAAAAAAAAAAAAAAGTAAAAATAGTAAACATAATTATCCTATGTCAACAGTTGTATATGCTTTTTGTTAAGAGCAAACCTCCCAGTTCCTTCTGAGCTTTACAAAGTAGTTGCCACAATTTTCTTTTCTTAAAAAATGGCTGAGGCTCCTCCATTATCAGCATGCATAACATTATGAGGACTATCAAAAGAATGATTTTTATGTTCATTGGGGTACTTTTTTTTTTTTCTTTGCTGAGGCACTTGGGATTAAGTGACTTGCCCAGAGTCACAAAGTTAGGAAGTGTTAAGTGTCTGAGGCTGGATTTGAACTTAGGTCCTCCTGACTTCAGGGCTGGTGCTCTATCTGTGGCACCTAGCTGTCCCCTTTCTGTTCTTTAAAAATACAAGTTCAAATACCTTAAGTAGCTAGGAGTGCTCCTATTTCAAGAATAAGCCATGTTTAAGAAGATCCAACTCACTTCCAGTTGATCAATGACAGACAGAAACAACTACACCCAGAGAAGGAACACTGGTAAGTGAATGTAAAGTGTTAGCACTACTGTCTTTCTACCCAGGTTACTTACACCTTCGGAATCTAATACTTAATGTGCAACAAGAAAATTGGATTTACACACATATATTGTATCTGGGTTATACTGAAACACATGCAAAATGTATGGGATTGCCTGTCATTGGGGGGAGGGGGGGATAATTTAGAAAAATGAATACAAGGGATAATGTTATTTAAAAAAAAAAAAAAAAGCCATGTTTAAACAGTAACATCTCTATTGTAACAAATTCCAATTTACACCTGAACTGCTGAGTAGCTTGACTAAAGATAGGCAATGCTCAATACTTCCAGGCTTGCATCCAAGAAAAGTCTCATCTCTTACACTTAGATAAATGTCTGAATTTCCTCTTTTCTTTGTTTGTAACTCTTACTCTGACAGCAGTATAAGTGTCTTGGGTACATTTTAATCTATATTTTTGTTTCGACAGATGTTTGTTATGAGAAGCTGCTGGCTTTTATGGACTGTCCTTCCATTTGTTGCTCTAATCATAGTTATTCATTTTTCTCAATAAAACATCCAATTTACAGGCAGAATTTGAGATCATTCAAGCCACTTCTACATTTGTTGAAACTTTGAGAGAATTATACTCCTTGTCCCTATCATTAAAACCAGTTTCTTTTATTTGTGTTGCCTAGACAGTTAAAGTGAAATTGGTGTTGTAGTCTGGATTATCTACATAATGGTCTTAATTAGGCAGTAAGGTGGAAAGAATGCTGGACTGTAAGTAGGGAAGACCAGAATTCAAATTCTGCCTCAGACTCTTTAATAGCGGTGTGGCCCTAAGTAAATAATTTCTCTCAGCTTACTTTTCTCTTCTGCAGAGCTGTTGAGGATGAATTAAAATAATACATATAAAGCACTTTATGAACTTTACAACATTATATAAATGTTAATTATTGCTATATTAGTAGTAGTAGTATGAATGGTTCATTATATCATGCTTATAGTACTGGCCACAGTTCTAGGAAGGAATGTAAAGAATTCTGGAACAAGACGGTTTATTCCTGAAAATGATTATAACTTTGAGAACTTCATTCTGCTGCTCTGCTTTGCTGTCATACTATGTTGACAATATTGTGCACTGAAGCAGCATGATGGTCTGCAGTCACAAAACCAGCAGTGTGCTAGGGTTATTAGACATATCTAGCTTTTCTTTTGAACAGTGGGCAGTAACACCTCACACAACTATACAGTCTTCAAAAATTATGTATTCTGATACCAAAATGACAATCATGAAGGCTAAAATATTTACTGTGTATAGGACATACAGTTGATAACAAGTACTTCCTCCTGTATCAATGTGTTTTAGAGAGATTATTGCCTCCAAGGTATGCTGTCATGGGAAGAACTGTAGTTCTTGGCTTATCATTTAGCAGCAATGTGACTTGGGAGTCACATAACCTATATGAGTCTCAATGCCTCATCTATTAAGTGAGAGTTGGATTAGAAAGAGGTCCTCTCTAAAGTCCTCTCTAGTGCAAAAGTCTATTATTTTAAAATGATTAGGAATCCTGAATACAGAAAAATAAAACTGAATAAGGATATGGTCAGTGTTAAATCACAATATTTACTGAGTGATTCTAAACTTTTCATTAAATTTTAGGAAGTTGTTAGTGTTTAAATGGCATGTTCACCACAGGACAAAAAGCACAAAAAGGTTCAAAAGTTTTAATCAATTAAATGACATATAGGTCTATTAAACATGTAAAGGAAAAGTTAAAACTCTATCTTTTGACATCAAGATCTTAGAGGAAAAAACCAACTTTTAGTGTTAGTTACAAAAAGAAAAAAAATAATAGTACAGCTTGATTGATTCAATAGGTAGATACTTCTTTCATCCTCTCATAGTGTCTCAACTCTGGTGAGGAATGCAGGGGATATTAAAGAGAGGGAATTCAAATTCTGAGATTTCATTAAGATTCCTATGCTGAAATTATATGAGCAAATTATGACAGTAAGATGTGATGTTATGGATGTTTATATTTATGAATAGGACAATACTGATTACCCTTTCCAATAGGGTCTGCTAATAATGACAGTCATTTAAAGATGAATTATAGCATATCCCTGGCGCCATTTGTGCCCCTTCCAAGTTATTCAATTTCAGTAGCTACTATTAACACCACCAAGAGTTACTTTTTTTTGTACTAAACATTACTTTTTTTTGCAGTGTGGCTGATGTTTTGTGCTTATATCTCACACACAATGAAATAAAAAATATAAGTAAGTAATTCTTGCTTTCTAATTCCTTACCTGATGAGTTCTACTGTTTCTGAATACATTGTATAGGGAGATTTAGATTCCATTGGACCTTGCTCCATTGCATTTCCACATTCAATAAATGACAGGGCTGCTTCAGCATAATTCAAAGCTTTTCCAAATTTTTCCACCTAAGAAGCAGAATAAAAAACATGGTCTCCCTTAACAACAGTTATAAAATCAACATTCTCATGGAATTTTATGTGCTTTATTGAGATATGAGTTTCAAAAGTCCTGTTAATGAGGTTGAGAAAAAACAATACTAAATTCAAAGTGAGAATCTAACACAAAACAAAACTGCTAATAAATGGAGTAAATGGAACTACCTAGCCCTTCAAACTAAACTCAACACAAATAAAAAATCGCCATTATTTTAGGCTTTCTAATTGAGTCATGCTATTCATTAAAATCCGGTACTACAGGGAAGTACACAAAATTTACCAGCTTATTTTCACAACTCAGGCAGCATAATGCATACGGTGCATATGTAAAATAAATATTATTCATTGTAAAATGAATTCAAAGAACATTCTTTGCCAGATGTTCCATAAATTGTGACTGGTTTTAGTTACATGAGCAAGTGGTTATATGCAGAGTTGTACCTCACCCATATAAACAGGTAGCAATTATTTAGTATTTATAATTCAACAACAGCAAATTCAACAAAGATTTATTAAGCATCTAATATGTACAAGACAATCTACTAAATCTAGCTGGCCTTAGCCATACTTCTCATACCATTCAGACCTCCTTCTTGCCATCTGCTATACTAAGACACTTTCATTCCACTTCTTGCAATCCTGATTTCCACCTCTTCCTCTGGGAATCATAATCAAATCTATTCCGACATTGTCACTGGGAAAAGAAGTCATTTAACTCCTCTGGGATTCCATGTACCAGCTGTGTCACTTAACTAAAACACTTATCCAATATTCCCCTGTGTTGTCCTTTCCTGTTAAGAATATAAGCTCTTTGAAGGCAGGAAGTGCACTGTTTTTTAATTGGTAACTTCTGTCCACAGCACATAGTAAGCATTTAATAAATTATTCATTATGAATTATTTCTTCATTCCAGATGTCTTTTTTCTAGGCCCTCTGAAGCTAAGGTAGTATGATACAGACCCTGTTCTTTTTATTACAGCTTTTTATTGACAGAACATATACATGGCTAATTTTTACATCATTGTTCCTTGTACTCACTTTTGTCCCAACTTTTCCCTTCCCTCCCTCTACCCCCTTCTCTAGATGGCAGGCAGTTTCATACATGTTAAACATGTTAAAATATATCTTAAATACAATATATATGTACAGATCCATTCAGTTCTCTTGTTGCACAAGAAAAATCGGATTCAGAAGGTAAAAATAAGCTGGGAAGAAAAACAAAAATGCAAGTAGTCCACATTCATTTCCCAGTGTTTCTTCTCTGGGTGTGGCTGATTCTGTCCATCACTGATCAATTGGAATTGAATTTGATCTTCTTTATGTTGAAGATTTCCACTTCCATCAGAATACATCCTCATACAGTATTGCTGTTGAAGTGTATAGTGATCTTCTGGTTCTGCTCATTTCACTCAGCCTCAGTTCATGTAAGTCTCTCCAAACCTTTCTGAATTCATCCTGCTGTACAGACCTGGTTCTTGAGGAGCTTTTGTGAAAAGTATTATGTTTGCTACACACTTAGAACTTTAAGGTATTTCTAAATATCCTTAAACTAATCTTGTGTTGTCTTCCCTAAATAGAATAGAAGCTGAGAACAGGAAGTCATCATTTTCATTTATATTCCCAGCACCTACAGTAAACACATGATAATGTTTTATTCATAATTCGGGTCTAAGAACTGTGTTTTTCTACACATACACACACACGTCTTATCTATGTTCATGATTGTGAGTGTATAGCAAATAACTCTGCTTGGCACTGAAAAAGGCACTAATATAACATACTGTGTTTTCAATGAACATCTAAGAAAAAAAAAGAAAAGCAATTACTTGGGGAAAATTGGGCATTTTTTCATATGGATATTGATAGCTTGGATACCCTTCTTAGAAAACTGCTTTTTCCTATCTTTTGACCATCTGACCTGACACACTCATATATTTGAATCAGTTTCTTTATATATGTTGAAGATCAATCATCAGAGACAATTGTTACAAAGATTTTCCCCCTTCTAATTCTAAACATATTGATTTTGTTTGTAACAAAACTTTTTTTTTGTTTTATGTAAAAACTTTACATTTTATCTTCTAAAATATTTGCTCTTTGATTATGAATCTCTTCCCTATGATAATTGCAAAAGAAATTTTCTTCCATATTCCTCCAATTCATTTATGGTATCACTTTTTATGTTTTGATCAAATGCTATTTGGCTCTTATTGCGGAATATTGTACGGGACTTTGGTCTAATTGAAATCCTGTCAGACTGCTTTCCAGTTTTTTAAGCAAATTTTTTCCCCCCAATTAAATAAAGTCTGTACCAGTAGTAGCAGTAATGGTCTTTGGGTCATTGTGTTACTGTGTTTGATTCCCCGTGTCGCTGCCTCCCCCCTTTGTATATTGCAGTCTTTTTGTGATTTTTGTTTTTTTTAAGCTAGGGCCAAAAAATTTGCATCACTACTATTTTGTGGGATAGTTTGAGATCTTGTACTACTAAGTCTCCTTTCTTCCAACGTTTTTCTGCT